>NC_134265.1:325326868-325656035 GCF_031893055.1 Leptodactylus fuscus | reverse complement strand
ACTATTTAAAACCGCATGTGTCCGAAGACATGAAAGGTCCTCTTTAAGCAGAGCACCCTCGTACTTTTAGCTAGTCCAATAGATGTAGCATTTCCATGAAAAAGCCATTTTTATAAATATGCAAATGATGCTCAAGTGCCATAGGGCCATGGTAGAGCCTCTGTATTCCAAACCTGAACACAGAACCCTTGAAGGCTCTGGCACGCCCACATTGCCCTTAAGCCTAATTAGCATATTTCTAAAAATGGCATTTGTAAGGAAATGGTACATCTATTAGACTATCTAAAGGTATGATAATGCTCAAGATAACGCCCCCTGCAACGTACAGTGACTGGTCTAATATTTAGTTTCATACTCCCTTTAAGCCCCCCTGCTCTTCAGTTACCTGACTTTACAGAATAAGAACATATTAAATATAATGATAAAACTCACAGCATCGAAAGATAACCTGGAAATGAAGTGGTTAACCAGTTGACACATATCAGGAAGACGACTCCTTTATTAGAGACTTACTTTGCATTATTTTTCTGTCCAGCGACTCATATGGAATCTTTTACCCGGCTAGTCACAACATTGTTTGCCGCTGCGCTCCAGGTCCCTGACATCTCTGCTAACAATTACTAATCACTATTGGATTAGTTGTGAAATGGAAGAATAATAACTAGGGTAATGCATGTGGGCCGCAAACCACAATAATGACTGCAGGTTAATAAAACACTATTAGGAGCAATTTACAGATGGAATCATTTTTATGGCTTTCATAGTCTTCCTACACAAATATATGTGTTTCTGGAGTAGTTGGAATATGTTGAAATTATTGTAAGCTTGTCATTAGCCAAAAAAGATGTCACAGTAATTGTATGTGACAAATTGTCACTGTATAGTAGTAGTGCCTGAGAGTCTGATACTGCATGTGTACAAGAAGGCAATATAGATCTTCTATCTATCTATCTATCTATCTATCTATCTATCTATCTATCTATCTATCTAGATCTATCTATCTATCTATCTATCTATCTATCTATCTATCTATCTATCTAGATCTATCTATCTATCTATCTATCTATCTATCTATCTATCTATCTATCATCTATCTATCCATCTAGATCTATCTATCTATCTATCTATCTATCTATCTATCTATCTATCTATCCATCTATCCATCCATCTACATCTATCTATCTATCTATCTATCTATCTATCTATATCCATCCATCCATCCTTCTATCTATATCTATCTATCTGTCATCTTTCAAAGAACTTTTGATTTTCTGGCACAATGCTTGTAAGTATGGGTGGATGGGTTCATGTACTGTATAATGCAGGGAAGCAGAGATTGGGGGATTACTTAAAACAGTTACATGTCTTTCATTACATAGAACAGTTATTCTGTTGTTCAATATAACATGAAACTCTCAGCTTTCATATGGCACCAAGACGGAAGCTGTAACTGTCTTATTTACATATACATATCACCAGTTGAATACACTATTGGGTCTGGCACATTTATATGTAGCTGCTCCTAATCCTGACTATGTGTTTAGATGGTGATATCTCTAGAGATGTAAGTGTTTGAAGTGAATCCCTCAGCCAAAGCTTTCCTGCACTATACAAGAGCTTGCACCTCAGTACACATTGAGAAGCAGTGTACAGATTTTAGCCAGTAAAGAGAAATGGTGGAAGGAATGTGGTTTTCCGTGCAGGATCTATCTATCTATCTATCTATCTATCTATCTATCTATCTATCTCCTATCTATCTATCTATCTATCTATCTATCTTTCTATCTCCTATCTATCTATCTATCTATCTATCTATCTATCTATCTATCTATCTATCTATCTATCTCCTATCTATCTATCTATCTACTATCTATCTATCTATCTATCTATCTATCTATCTATCATCTATCTATCTATCTATCTATCATCTATCTATCTATCTATCTATCTATCTATCTATCTATCTATCTCTCTCTCCCCATCTATCTAGTTTGAAGTACTTTATATATTTGTAACTAGCTTTTACCCGCGACTTCGTCTGCGGTGATTTGAGAATTGGGCGGACACAGACGTGTGAAACTGTAAAAGTGCTTTAAAAAGTTTGGTGGGCTAGCAAATGTGTATGTGTATGTAGTGATACAGACAATGTGATCTGTTGTATTGTGTATGTAGTGATACAGACAATGTGATGTGTTGTATTGTGTATGTCGTGATACAGACAATGTGATGTGTTGTATTGTGTATGTCGTGATACAGACAATGTGATGTGTTGTATTGTGTATGTCGTGATACAGACAATGTGATGTGTTGTATTGTGTATGTCGTGATACAGACAATGTGATGTGTTGTATTGTGTATGTCGTGATACAGACAATGTGATGTGTTGTATTGTGTCAGACAATGTGATGTGTTGTATTGTGTCAGACAATGTGATGTGTTGTATTGTGTCAGACAATGTGATGTGTTGTATTGTGTCAGACAATGTGATGTGTTGTATTGTGTATGTCGTGATACAGACAATGTGATGTGTTGTATTGTGTCAGACAATGTGATGTGTTGTATTGTGTCAGACAATGTGATGTGTTGTATTGTGTCAGACAATGTGATGTGTTGTATTGTGTCAGACAATGTGATGTGTTGTATTGTGTATGTCGTGATACAGACAATGTGATGTGTTGTATTGTGTCAGACAATGTGATGTGTTGTATTGTGTCAGACAATGTGATGTGTTGTATTGTGTATGTCGTGATACAGACAATGTGATGTGTTGTATTGTGTATGTCGTGATACAGACAATGTGATGTGTTGTATTGTGTCAGACAATGTGATGTGTTGTATTGTGTCAGACAATGTGATGTGTTGTATTGTGTATGTCGTGATACAGACAATGTGTTGTATTGTGTCATACAATGTGATGTGTTGTATTGTGTCAGACAATGTGATGTGTTGTATTGTGTCAGACAATGTGATGTGTTGTATTGTGTATGTCGTGATACAGACAATGTGATGTGTTGTATTGTGTCAGACAATGTGATGTGTTGTATTGTGTCAGACAATGTGATGTGTTATATTGTGTCAGACAATGTGATGTGTTGTATTGTGTCAGACAATGTGATGTGTTGTATTGTGTATGTCGTGATACAGACAATGTGATGTGTTGTATTGTGTCAGACAATGTGATGTGTTGTATTGTGTCAGACAATGTGATGTGTTGTATTGTGTATGTCGTGATACAGACAATGTGATGTGTTGTATTGTGTATGTCGTGATACAGACAATGTGATGTGTTGTATTGTGTCAGACAATGTGATGTGTTGTATTGTGTCAGACAATGTGATGTGTTGTATTGTGTATGTCGTGATACAGACAATGTGTTGTAGTGTGTCATACAATGTGATGTGTTGTATTGTGTCAGACAATGTGATGTGTTGTATTGTGTCAGACAATGTGATGTGTTGTATTGTGTATGTCGTGATACAGACAATGTGATGTGTTGTATTGTGTCAGACAATGATGTGTTGTATTGTGTCAGAAAATGTGATGTGTTATATTGTGTCAGACAATGTGATGTTTTGTATTGTGTCAGACAATGTGATGTGTTGTATTGTGTATGTCGTGATACAGACAATGTGATGTGTTGTATTGTGTATGTCGTGATACAGACAATGTGATGTGTTGTATTGTGTATGTCGTGATACAGACAATGTGATGTGTTGTATTGTGTCAGACAATGTGATGTGTTGTATTGTGTATGTCGTGATACAGACAATGTGATGTGTTGTATTGTGTATGTCGTGATACAGACAATGTGATGTGTTGTATTGTGTATGTCGTGATACAGACAATGTGATGTGTTGTATTGTGTCAGACAATGTGATGTGTTGTATTGTGTCAGACAATGTGATGTGTTGTATTGTGTATGTCGTGATACAGACAATGTGATGTGTTGTACTGTGTCAGACAATGTGATGTGTTGTATTGTGTATGTCGTGATACAGACAATGTGATGTGTTATATAGTGGAAAGCTATATGTAAAATGTGAGTGAGTAGAGTGAGGGCTACTCCTGAGGTGACAGTAAGGAGTGTGCAGGCAGGTTGAGGCAGGAAATGCCAGGCAGTGTGTGTGAGTCTATAGCTGGGGCTAGGAGTCCTGCTTTTGTGAGTCTCCTGCTAGGAAGCCATGTTGTTTAGTGGCACCAAAAGTAGCCTGTGACTCAATCCTAAGGGAAAACTATGTTTGTGGAAAATTGCACGCAAATCCGTCCAGGCGTTTTAGCGTGATTGAGAAACAAACATCCAAACTCACAAACATCCAAACATCCAAACACACAAACTTTCACATTTATAATATTAGTAGGATAACAAAGGTAGAAAAGTATAGCAGGAGGATAATACAGGAAGAAGGGGCTACTGGGGAGAGAAATGGTACTAAGCGGGACAAGGCCTTGGAAGCAAAGGGGCTGAGCTTGGGAGCTAAACATCCTTAAAGGGTTTTTCCATTAAGCAAACTATCCCCTATCCTGAATGGAGCAGAGGTCGGGTAGTACACACAAATACATTCATTTCAATGGGCAACTTGATCCATTCATCAACCCAGCGATATTGTTTTATAATAAGCAAAGATGTCTGGGATGCCACTTGAGTCAATAAAGAATAGGCAAGTTTTGGCGTCTTGTGTTTCTTTAAAAAATGGATTTGATCGACTGAAAAAAGTATGTGGTAGATAACTAGGAATAGTCGTATATCTTTTAGATATAATATAAGTCTTTTACAGGTGATTTTTCCCCATCTATTAATTCATTTGCATATAATGTTGTAATTGACCTCTTTTAGTAAGGGTATATAATTTATATTATAAAGACCTGGAGGGAAATACCAAGATACAGTGGCGTAACTAGGAATGGCGGGGCCCCGTGGCGAACTTTTGACATGGGGCCCCCCCTCCCCAAACCGATGCCGAAGACCTCGACTGACCCCCTCCTCCGCACTCTATTATGTCCCTTAGTAAGCCCTGCACACAGTATTATCCCCAATAGTGTCCCCTGCACACACAGTATTAACCCCTATAGTGTCCAATGCACACAGTATTAACCCCTATAGTGTCCAATGCACACAGTATTATCCCCCATAGTGTCCCCTGCACACACAGTATTTACCCCTAGTGTCCCCTGCACACACAGTATTATTAACCCCTATAGTGTCCAATGCACACACAGTATTAACCCCTATAGTGTCCCCTGCACACACAGTATTATTAACCCCTATAGTGTCCAATGCACACACAGTATTAACCCCTATAGTGTCCAATGCACACACAGTATTAACCCCTATAGTGTCCAATGCACACAGTATTATTAACCCCTATAGTGTCCAATGCACACAGTATTATTAACCCCTATAGTGTCCAATGTACACACAGTATTAACCCCTATAGTGCCCCTGCACACACAGTATTATCCCCCATAGTGTCCCCATATGTCCCACTGTGGACACCTATAAACATTTATTATACTCTGGGGTCTGAAAAGACCCCAGAGTATAATAATCGGAGACCCGGGGGATTAAAACCATTAAAAGAACAGAGACAGTTGCTTACCTGTTCCTGTCGGCTGTCCTGTCCGCTCTTGTCCAGCTTTAATGACGTCAGACGTCACATGACCCGGGAAGCTGGCCTGGGTCATGTGACGTCAGACACGAATGACGGAGGCCTGGCAGGATCGCGGAGAGGTAAGTAACACTGTTTTTTATGTTACCTTACCCCTCCCGGTGCGACGATCATTATACTCGGGGGTCTGCAAAGACCCCCGAGTATAATGATAGCCTCTGTGGGCCCCGCAGTGTCACTTGCCGATCCCGGCCCAGCCAGGATCGGCAAGTGAATGGGGCCCGTAACGGACTTTTTTTAAAAAAAAAAAAAAAAAAACGCAGCGGTAGCGGCTGTCACCGGGCCCCCTAATGGCCCGGGCCCTGTGGCAGCTGCTACTGCTGCTACCACGGTAGTTACGCCCCTGCCAAGATATCAGACTGGGCCCTCTGTCCAATTGTAAGGAGAGGAGAACCTTAGATCACGGGGACCATATGTGACAAAGGATATTAAGTACTTAGACTTGCTAAATTTGACATCAAAGTTGGACAAGACACCAAAATTCTCCAGTTGTGCAGCCAGGTTATCATTAGGAAGAGGAGGCTGTGACAGTAAATCAGATTTACCATCAATCATCCCTAAGATCATTACTGTATCAAAATAAATGAGAATTTATCAAGTTTATTAGGGTTGAGCGATCAGGATCGAAAAAGATCGGATTCCGATTGGCGATCGAGTAAATTTCACAATCGTGATTGGAATTCCAATCCCGATCTTTTCCAGCGGGATCAAGGTCAGAGGTTATTTCAAGATTGGCTCAACCCTATTCATGTATATATCATGAATGGGGTTGAGCGATCGAGATCGGGAAAGATCGGATCCCGATCGTTGATCGAGCAAATTTCACGATCTTGATCGGCTGGAAAATGATCGGAAATCGGATTTTAATATCGACCCTGAAATCTCAAGATCGACTAAACCCTAAAGTTTATCTATTAATTTATTAATTCATTTAATTTATTTTTTGCATTTTTCTTCCTTCTTCCACTAGAACTCTATAGAGGCTGAGAGGTTTTTTTGGCATCTGTACACATAAGGCATAATTTCACACAGTTACATGGAAGAAAGTCTATATTTAGGGTTATGTAACATTATGGGTCATGTAGTAACAAGGATACCTCACTATAAAGTCTTTTAGCATGACTCATATACACCAAGTTTACGGCAGCCCGGCAGAAATGATCAACAGTTATAGTTTATGTCGAAATTCTCCTACGTGGTCAAGGAAATGTCAGACATAAACTATCCTCAAGTTCCTTTTCTCTTTCCATTATGTGACCTTACCAAAACTTAGCCACAGAGAATAAGAGACCGAAGTGAGAAGAAGCTATGGAAACTCCACCAATGAAATCATATGCAGTTGGAGAAGATTGTTGCCAAACGCTCATTTGGTTATCAGCTATAACTTCTAATTACCATATACCGTATTTTGCGGACTATAAGGCGCACCGGACTATAAGGCGCATTGCCCATGAGCGCCTTATAGTCCTGCCTAGGTCCATATATAAGGCGCACCGGACTATAAGGCGCACAGAACTATAAGGTGCAGCACAGTCCGGTGCGCCTTATATGTGATGGAAAGCGGCGGCACGCCGATTTTGCCGGCGGCCGCTTAACCCCCCGCGTGCCAGCCGCTTCTATTCATTTCAATGGCACGCTTCCATTGAAATGAATGGAAGCGCTCGGCACGCGAGGAGTTAAAGGGATTCTACCATTAAAAAGTTCTGTCCTCTTGACCACATCGGAATAGCCTTAAAGGCTATTCGTCTCCTACCTTTACCAGCGCCGCCTTCTTCCTGAGCTGCGTCCTCCCCTTCTGTGTTGTCTTCCTTGGGCCTCATGGATGACACATGCGTAGTCGGCTCTAACAGGCTCTCGCAGCCATAGCCGACTGCGCATGCGTCATCCATGAGGCCCATAGAAGACAACACAGAAGGGGAGGACGCAGCTCGGGAAGAAGGCGGCGGCTGGCTATGGTAACAGGTAGGAGACGAATAGCCTTTAAGGCTATTCCGACGTGGTCAGAGGAAAGAACTTATTTTAATGGTAGAATCGTTTGAAGTGGCAGGCAGACTTTGCCGGCGGCTGTCGCTTCCATACATTGCAATGGGAGAGCACTATTCAAATAGTATTCGCGCATCTCTAACTTCAATTGTAAGAAGTTACAATTGAAGTTAGAGATGAACAAATACTATTTGAATAGCGCGCTCCCATTGCAAGGTATGGAAGCGGCAGGCAGACTTTGCCGGCGGCCGCCGCTTAACTCCTCGTGTGCCGCCGCTTCCATATATAAGGCGCACCGGACTATAAGGCGCACTTACAATTTCTGAGGAAATCGTAGGATTTTATGTGCGCCTTATAGTCTGGAAAATACGGTACATATGCACACTTGGTTTGGCTTGGCATGCATGTGTTTTTAATAGAGAAGAGAATAAGATGCAGTCATACTAGTGGAGGGGGTTTATCTTCCCTAAAAACAATAAGATCTGTCAGGAGTACTCTCATAAACATCAGATACTTCACCGATATTTCCGAATTTAGTGGATTGGGATGACTTTTCTCTTATTTGTATAGGGACCTAAAAGGGGTTTTCAGTGCTTCATCAATGGATGGCCTATCCTTAGGATACATTATTGTGATGGTATTGTGAAGGTAGACCATGTCCATTCTTATTTTTATACATGCTTTATACTGCTTAAGAAATTATATTTTTCTTTGTGCAATGTTTATACATTAAGATGGCGCCTGTATCCAGTACCGCACCCAGATGCTGACGCACATGATCTTCATGTGGTTTACAAGAAAGACAGTATCATTTCCTGGGAACTCGAAAGCTAAAAGATGTTGAAATTTAAGAGCCAATGACTGATCGCCAGTGTATTCGGATACAAGACGTATATGCTTACAGAGTGCCGTTATCTTATCTTTCCTGCATTCCTGTATAAAAACTGTAACTTCCTTAATAAACCTCAGTTCTGTGTGAATAGGCATCACGCTCATTGCATGGACTGAGATTGAAACTGCATCAATGTCAGTGTTTATCTTTGTCAGCGCGCACATGCATGATTGATTTGGAGCAGGTGACTGACCACTGTAAGTGACCCGTATTCTGGCAGGGGTTCTCCCTCAACAGTATATAGATATATTACCATATGTGTCTATGGACACAATCCACAACTCAGGTGATGGAGGAAGAAGTAAGTCTGCCATGCAAACTCAATGGTGGTCATCTGATAGGCAAGTCTTTTGGGCAACCTGTGATCCAGACATTATGACATTGTTTGCATATATGTATCTTTTTTGTTTTTTACACCTTTTTTATTGTTAGAAGCACTGTACATTTTGCGTACATTAAATCTAAAATTTAATAAGATTATCCTTTGGCTCTAATTCTCCTAATATCGCTAGCCATATTACCTATTTTTAAGTATGATTTGTGCATGGTGTGAGTATACTGGTGTCTTGTCGTACTGTAAAATGGCCAGTGGTGGCAGCTTTGTGTGAATGCATGAGTGTAAAAGGACGCTTCACTTCTGTGTGTGACAGGTGAGCTGGAAGGGAGCATGGAATTAGAAGCCCCTTTTATGATTGCATCTAGGGTCAAATTGAAGAGTGTAGTGATTGTGGCCACAGGGAAAGCAACCGTGACCGGGCTCGGCGAATACAGGGCCGATGGCTAGCTAGAGATGGCCTGGGCCCCGAACCACTATAGTGGTAGCGGAAAGCCTGGTTCGCTATACATATACAAATGAAAAGAGGCCCTGACATGTCGCCCCAACTTATCAATAGATACTAGTCCAGCGGATGCGACTTAAAATAATAAATAAATATACTCACCTCTCCTGGGCTCAGTGTCCTCTCCAGCAATCTTCCGTCATGCGACTGAGGCTTGTTATTAGGCCCCAATGGTCACATGGGGCACAGTGGCTTAATGACTAGAGATGAGTGAACACTATTCGAAACAGCTGTTTTGAATAACATGCTCCCATAGAAATGAATGGACTTAGCCAGCACGCGGGTGGTTAAGCTGCCGGCAAAGTCTGCGTGCCAGCCGCTTACATTCATTTCTATGGGAGCGTGCTATGCAAAACGGCTGTTTCAAATAGTGTTCGTTCATCTCTAGTAATGACGTCATGGCACCCCCACATGACTGCTGAGGACCAATCACAGGCTTCAGCAGGGACATCTGAAAGATGGCCAAAGATGCTGAAGTCAGAAGGAGCCAGGATGCCCAGGAAAGGTGGGGCAAGGTGAGTATTAGTGTTTGTTCTTTTTTTTCACGTTCCCTGGGCCTCCGATTATTATACTCTGGACAAAAGTTTCCACCTGGGCACACAAGACATTTGTTACACCACTGGTCAAATGTGTGTATGGTAAGTAAGGTGTACCAATAAACCCAGAATTGGTATTCAGTAAGTGAACACATCGTGGGTATGACTCCTATCCCTGAAGATCAGCAGGGGACGGACACCCAGAACACTTCTGCTTCACAGGCCATGTGATGTCCCTTTTATTGCTCACATGGCCTGTTCGAAGCTCAGTCCCATTCACACGAATTACTACTACTAACAATTGCTGCATAATGTATATGACTATGACCCTATGCTTGTTTTTTTGTGAACATGCCTCAATGCTGACTGTAACTATGCAATCTCTTCAAACAGCTGATCGGCGGGGGCCCTGGCAATCTTTGTTAGGCTGTACAAGCAGAACGTTAAGGGTTCGATGCCACTTAATGGTTTGCAAAAAGTTAATTTTTTAAAAAAATTATTGCTCCCCAACTTTAGATGTAGTATAGTAAAACAGGGACTACAGCTAGAATTTCTGCATAACGGGTTAATAACATACACTGTATTATAACAATGGTGGTTTCCATGGGTGAAGGGGTTAAGTGGGCTTAAAACTAAGAAAACAGTAGCACGGGGAAAAAAATAATTCTCCTATCAGGCCCATTGAATCTTCGGGCAAGGTCAGTGAATGTGGCGTTTTTTCTTCTGGTTGAGTTTCTTTCCTAGCAGGACTCCAAAGTAAGCTGACTGTGTAAGCAGGGCTGAAATACACAACCCCCTTGTGACTGGAAGCAGTAAAGCATTCTCCACTTGTGGTTTCTCCAAATGAGCCTGCATGGAATATGTGTTTGAAAACAGTGAAACTCTTTATTAATCAAGTACTTTGCTTGCCATGCCAGCATAAAGTTTCATTTATGTCAGGAGTCCATTAGAAATGGTTTGGAACACTGTCACTTGCATACAGATCCGACCTACAGGAATTTTTTTGGGATTGTATATTCAATAATTGCAACATATATTTTCTTAGTCTGTAAAATTGATGGATACTATGGCAGTCCGATGGGGATGGAGCATGGGGGGGGGGGGGTAAGGTGGGAGGTTCATCTATAAAGTGTGTAAGGATTTGCATTCCAAAAATTATGTAACTTTTTTATGGGCATAAACTTTTAAGGGTCAGCTAGATACACATGTGATATTACATCACGAGGATACAAGCTTTGCAACAAACCTCATCAATGTACGTGTTCTGGTTTATAGCATAAAACATTATCTACTGACCTTTATAAGTTATTACCAATTCCAAGTTACCTGTTAAACCTATTTAGAATTTTCAACAGAATGGGACATTATGGGCACTAACTTTTTTAGCCAAGGAGAACATTAGCTACTAAAAATGTATAGAGATGGGCAGCAGTGTAACTAGGAATGGCGGGGCCCCGTAGCCAACTTTTGACATGGGGCTCCCTCCCCCCCTCCCTTGACTAACCACCACCCAAAGACCCCGACCGACCAACCCTCCCAGCATTCTTGCATGCACTATTATGCCCCATAGTGCCCCCTGCACACAGTATTACTCCAGCAGGCAACGGCCTATAAAAAATACCCCAAAACACAGCGGTAGTGGCTGGCACTGGGCCTCCTAATGTCGTCGGCCCTGTGGCAGCCGCTACCATTGCTACCCCAATAGTTATGCCCCTGGGGATGGACTACACTCACATGACTCATTTTTCCAAAAAATTGTAGGTTCCCCTGTTTTGTTACAGGATGAACTTGTACAGTTCGAACTACATTAAAACTGCTATTATTATACTCCGGGCTCTCTTCAAACCCATATAATAAGTGGTAGCCTAAGGGAGGTAAATAAACATATCAAACAGTCTTACTCATCTCTTGGGGTCTCCGTTGCACCATCTAGAAGCCCCTTGACATCTTATTCAGGCCTCTTTTGGCCTCCTGTATGACATCAGTGACTCCCAGGAACCACTTAGGCTGTGATTGGGCCTCAGCTGTCACATGGGGTTCAGTGATGTCATGATACTTTGACGTAAATAAGGGAACCCAGGAGAGGTGTGTATTATGGTTCCATACCTCCCCTGGGCCTCCTCTTATTGTACTCTGAATCCAGGGGATGAGTGGTTTGCCCTGCAGTTTTGTTTAGATCGGTCCGATTTGGAACAATTATTACTATACCCAACAGTCTAATCAGAATTTGAACTTTTTGGAACATTTGTAACAAACTCAACTCAATACAAACTAATTCACTTACCACTAGAAATAAGAGAAACAATCCAGCAGGAATCAGATTTCTCACTCAAAATAGCATCGGCCATTTTATAGATTGCAGGAATACAAAGAAGAAGGACCAGCAAAGCCGTCTTCCCCATAATGCCTTGCACAACCAATCATAAGGGACTAGAGATGTGAGTCACTGGTGAGTCATAGCCATATACAGTATGTTGTCATCACTTTGCCATTACTAATGCCGTATTAGCATTACAGACCTTGAAAGGAGTTGAATACAATTCTAATTAACCTCAAAGTATCATACATGATTTTCAGAGAAATACAGCCATTTTCGATGTGAGCCAAATCGAATCTGTCCCCAAACAAATATTATAAAATTTGTTTATCTACTATATATAGAGTGTATATTGTAGTCAAGTTTGTGCATTATATGGGTTTCTATGGACATCTTGGCTTTCCCAGTTGTGGCCCTGCAGAGAATCTAAAGACTTGCTGTTGTTTTAACTTCCAGAGCCCAGGACAGGTAAGTAACAGTGTTTTTTATGTTCCCTCACCTCTCCTGGCCCAATGACCATTATACTCAGGGGTCTGAAAAGAACCCAGAGTATAATGATAGCAGTGTTTTTGGAGTTTGCAGGCCCAAGACTTCACTTACCGATCCCCCATCCTGCTCACAGCCACATCTGCAGAAGGGGAAGCGTCGGTGGCCATGAACAGAAGCGAGGATCGGTAAGTAAATAGGGCCCTTTACCTTCTGGGGTTACTCTAGCAGGTAACAGGCCCATTAAAAAAAACCTAAAAAAACCTTCAGGGGCCCTGTGGCAGCCGCTACCGCAGCTACCCGGTAGTTGCACCCCTGTGTGTAGCAGATCCATTTAACGGATGAAAAAAAAATATGCAAAAATGCATGCAAATAGATGGCCATAGAGATCAAAACATGATGTAAATGAGCCCGCAATCAAGTATTTTTAAGTATTAAAATATTTTATTTTCAAAATTGCAGAGAACAGAAAAGTGAATTGGAAATCGCCAAATAGACTTAGGAAACAGCTCTAGAAGAAAGCCGTGACAGGCAATGGTGAGAAGACACATGTTGCTATGAAGGTCAAGGCCAAGTGCTCCCTGAGGGGGACCCTGAGGCCTTCCCAATTGGTCAAAGCAAGAATAAGCTGTGAAGGCACAATAGTATAGAGCCCCTGTTATAGGGAAAGCAGCTTCATGCTACAGACAATATATTTTAGCATAACTTTAAAGAGTATTACACACTGCTAGAAAGCTGACAGTAACTGCAACTAGGCCCCAGGTCTCACTGTCAGAGTCAGAGATCAATCTGATTCTGGAAGTTTAACCCCTTAAATGTTGTATAAGGAAAAAATAACTTCGTACCGTGTTAGCCAGTGGATATGAAATATAAAAAAACTATGCCTGAGGAAGAGACCTAGAGCCTCGAAAGCTTGCAATCTGTCATCATTTTTTAGTTAGCCATTATAAAAGGTATCAACTATTGAAAACCCTTAAATGTTAGCATCAATTTGAGCATAAAGTTATTTGAGGAAGAACTCCTCTCACCTCCTCGGTCCCCCATTGACATGATGACATGATACAGAGGGGTTGCTATAGTAGACTGAAGCACCAACAAGAGCTTCCAAACTGCCATGGATGGACACTTATTAGGTCCAGCCAGACATAACCTAGTCATCTTGTAAATCTACAGAAGAATTGCAGTATATAGTAGAGGTGATCAAGCAATTGTGTGTCTCACATGTGGAAAACTTCAAACTGTTAAAATACAAAGTTATTTATCCCATACAGGGAAGAGCATGTATAAAAAATAAAAATGCAAAAATTGTTGATTGTTTGATGGCCAACTTACCTCCCAAATAGATAAAAAACCCATACTCACCTATCCCCTGTGTTTCGGTGTCTCCCAATGTGGGATTCACAAGAATGTCCCGTAACCTTTGCTGAGGCCACTGATTGTCCTCAGTGCTCATGTGTAGTGGGAACTTCCATCAAGAGAAATCACCAGGGACAGGTGAGTACGGCTTTTTAAAAAAATTTTTTACCTTCAATAATATATATAAAATTTTTTATCCTGGACAACCCCTTTATCCCCTTCCAGATATCAGCCATAATATTACGGTGGATGTCAGATATTTAAATATGTAGGCGACCCAATTTAGGTAGGATCGGCAGCACCTGAAACGAGATCCGGGGCGAGCAATCCACTGTCATGACAGTCAGGAGCCTATTGAAGGCAATGATTTGTATGACAGGCTGCTTTATGCCAATGAGGGTATTTTGCTTTAGCATTGTAATGCACTGGATTAGTGATCAGACCCCCTGGGGTTCAAGACCCCCTAGGTGGGGTCTAACAAATATACTATTAAAAAAAATAATCATAAAGAATTAAAAATTCAAATCAACCCCTTCCTGTAGAATACATCTAAAAGTAGAAAATTACTGTGAAACACGTACACATTAGTCATCCCTGTGTCCGAAAACGCCCGGTCTACAAACTTCTAAAAATATCTTTCCTGTATGGTGAACGCTGTAGCGGGGAAAAAAAATTAAAAGTGCTGAACCACGGGATTTTCGCTGTTTTGATTGACAGTCCCATCAAAAAAAGACACCCTATGCATCTCCGTACACGGATATAGAAACAGTTACGGGTGTTAGAATATGGCAACATTTTTTTGCAAAGATTTGGATTTTTGTTAAGGGGTTAAAATGTAAATAAAACTATATGAGGCTACACAGTGGCTCAGTGGTTAGCATTACAGTCTTGCAGTGCTGGAGTCCTGGCTTCAAATCCTTCCAAGGACAACATCTGCAAGGAGTTTGCATGTTCTCATGGTTTTTGCGTGGATTTCCTTCCATTTTCTAAATACATAATGAAAGGAGAAATGTACATTGTGAGCCCTATATGGGGGCTCATAATCTACACTAAAAAAATAGAAAAAAAAACTGTATAAGGCTAAGGCCCCCACATAGCGGGCCACAGCACAAAAAAAACGCTGTGGGAAAAACCGCAGCAGCAATGCATTGCTGTTTTCCCTAGAGCGCTTCCATTATATCTATAGAGAAACCGCTGGTATTTCCATAAATGTGATTGACATGCTGAGCTTTCCAAAATGGAACGGTTCTTGAAATTGCTAGTATACAGTAACTGTAAAACACCATTGTTTTCCGTGGTGTTTCTGCTGTCACCAAAGAGAGCGTCAGACACCGCATGGAGGCCCAAAAGAGGTAAGGATAAGTATGAAAGTTTTTTTTTTTTTTTTATACCGCCCATGGGCCTCCTCCTATTATACTGTAGAGTATGAATAATAATTGATCCATGACATTGCCAGGTGTTAGACCCCAATGGATCTGATATTGATGACCTATCCACAGATAATATTGATTATCAAATTTCCAGACATAGACAGCTTGATACAGTAGTCGTAACTAGGAGTTCCCCCCGACCGACCGACCCCCCCCCCCTCACACACATTCGTGCATGCACTATTATGCCCCATAGTGTCCCCTGCACACAGTATTATGTCCCATAGTGGCCTCTGTACACAGTATTATAGCCTATAGTGGCCCCAGCACACAGCATTATGCCCCATAGTGGCCCCTGCACACAATATTATGCCCCATACTGGCCCCTGCACACACAGTGTGATGCCCCATAGTGGTCCCTGCACACAGTATTATGCCCCACAGTGGTCCCTGCACACACTATTATACCCTATAGTGGCCCCTGCACACAGTATTATGTCCCATTTTGGACACCTATGAACAATTATTATACTCTGGGGTAATTCAGACCCCAGAGTACAGTATAATAATCAGAGACCCAAGGAATGAGGATACAAACATAAAAAAACACTGTTACTTACCTCTCCCTGGCTCTGCTGCAATCCCTGCTGATGTTGGCCATCTTCGATGACGTACGGGATGTCATGTGACCCTGTGTAATGATGCATAAAGATGCAGGCACCGGTCATGTGATGTCAGGGACGTCACACAAGTAGGCCTGAAGCCTGCCAGAGCCAGGAGAGGTAAGTAAATAGGGCCCGTTACTGGCTGCTGTCGGTAACGGCCTATAAAAAAAAAAAAATGCAGCGGTAGCGGCTGTCACCGGGCCCCCGTAATGTTCCGAGCCCTGTGGCAGCCACTATCACTGCTACCCCGGTAGTTGCGCCCCTGGGTCTGAGTGTTACCTGCACAGTATACATTACAGTGAAAGACATATATGGTAATTCCCTATGTTTTTTGACCATTTGGCCCATACTAACTGTATACATTGCAGCACACACAAAGAATCAATCATACTGAAACCAATATAGAACAAATACCTTTCAGACTTCCTTCTTTAATACTTATTTTTTGTACCCAAGCCTTACTAACCGCTTTCTAATAGTCAACATACATAACTTATTTACTGCATGATTTATTACAAACCTATCTAATTTTGGGAACCTGTCATATGTTAAGAAAGAAAACCTAAGACAAACAAAATCTTGCTCTCCATCCACCACAAAAAGTCATATTTTGGGACACCCCCTCATGCAGCTGCTAGCTGGACGACTTCCACATTTTTCAGCACTAAGGATCTTATTCATATAATCCCACAAAAATCTTGGGGTTAATTTCTTAATCCAAGTAAAATGCTCCAAATAAAATAGATGGAGGTTCTAACCATAATATTCTAAATAAATAGACCTGAAAGCAATTAATTTTTAATGTAGCAGATTAAGACTTGCAGCGGGCATCAGAATAGTTGGAGCATGTGTTCTAAGAGCGGATTCATGTTTCAAATATCAAAATGTAATATTTCTGAAAACTCTTTCTAAGAGTAATATTGACATAATAATAATATTAACATATTTTTGATTATATCAGTCTACGGTATAGGGTTTTTAAGTGACTGCAACAGAAATTCTTCAGAAAATGGAAATAAAAAACTACACTATTTTTTTTATTAGAAGCCCAGCTATTATAACCCACATTTATTTTTTTTTTTTACATAAGTAAAATATCAATTTTGTTGAGTGATCCTACTATAGAGGTAACCCATGTGACTGCTACGGGTCCCTTATCGAGAAGGAATAGTCCAGGTTTCATTAAAGTCACTCCTCATTGGTCAGATAATTTGGGGTGTGGATTTTTTTAATCAGCCCCAAAGAAGGGGCCCATGTCGATAGGGTTGTCTAGCTAGTAAAATATATGTTATAAAAAATTAAAAGGACCAGGATTGGAACTGGAGCATTGAGGGATTGATGTGGTGAGTATGTTTGCTACTTTGCAACATTCTAAGATGTTTTCCGAGGTTATGTTTGGACAATGTAACAATCAAAAACATTACTCACTTAATTTTACTCAATTAATCTAAATGAAGAGCATTGCAGACTTAGGCTAAGGCCCCATGTTGTGGAAACATAGCTTTTTTGTTGCAGGTTTTGTTACGTTTTTTTAAGCTAAAGCCAAGAATGGCTACAAAATGAATGGGAAATATATAGGGTGTCTACAAAGTAAGTACACACAATGAAAGGGTGGACTTTAGCCGGTATATGAAGTGTTTTTTATTAATGAACATGTGACTGGAAATGCACCGTGGCAGCGCTGCAGGTAGACCGATACAGTGAATGTAAGCTTAATCGCTTTCAGACATTTTGTTGACAATTGCCATTGTGGGGAGAAGTCAATTCCGTTGTGTACGCAACGCGTGTGCCAACCTGTGAAGAGCTCGTGAACCACATCCAGGCTGCTTTTGTCATGGTGAAGGCCATGCCAGGAGTCTGTGAGTGGGTGCGACAATCCATCTCTCGGCATTGCACTACTTGCATTGAGGCAGGCGGCCAGCACTTCCAGCAATTCATGTAATAAGTAACAGTGATTAAACTGATTCCCATTAAAGCGCTTTCTCTTCTACGTTTCTCCTTTCACATGGCGCAGCGAGGGATAGGAAACCGGCATCTCGGTCTACCTGCAGCGCCACAACCGTGCATTTCTGGTCACATGTTCATTAATAAAGAACGCTTCATATACCGGCTAAAGTCTACCCTTACATTTTGTGTACTTACTTTCCGGACACCCTGTATAGGAAGTTTTTATACTTCTATCTTTTGCTAATTCCACTTCAGGCTTTTGCTCCTAAAAAACACAACAGAATCTGCAACAAAAAAAATCTGCATTTCCGCAACATGGGGCTTTAACCTTAAACCGTTTTTCATAAATGAATAATACATGTCAATATGAGAAACTTTGTTGCAATATATGTTATTACAAAATATTATTACTTCCCCACTTATTAGATGGCTTCTTTCTCCTGCTCTTTACATACAGAAGTCTATGGAAAGTGGAGAGGGAGGAAGGGGCTATTAATTAATTTATTGCTTTAGTCCGTGGACTGGTACAATTTTAGGGTGCATTCACATGTTAAAACACGTTCAGAATGAGCGCGTACAAAGCAGATCACATTCATTTCAATGGGAGCCAGCATACGTGTGCTCCCCATAGAAATGAATGGGCTGCTTTTTTCCCTATTGGTTTCAATGTGATACGTGCGTATGCCGGCACCCATAGAAATGAATGGGATCTGCTTTGTACACACTGATTCTGAACGTATTTTAATGTTCAGAATCAGTCAGCGTATACTCAGTGTGAGTGCACCCTAAGCTTGGAGATACAGTGGGGCAAAAAAGTATTTAGTCAGTCACCAATAGTGCAAGTTCCACCACTTAAAAAGATGAGAGGCGTCTGTAATTTACATCATAGGTAGACCTCAACTATGAGAGACAAAATGAGAAAACAAATCCAGAAAATCACATTGTCTGATTTTGTAAGAATTTATTTGCAAATTATGGTGGAAAATAAGTATTTGGTCAGTAACAAAATTTCATCTCAATACTTTGTTATATATCCTTTGTTGGCAATGACAGAGGTCAAACGTTTTCTGTAAGTCTTCACAAGGTTGGCACACACTGTTGTTGGTATTTTGGCCCATTCCTCCATGCAGATCTCCTCTAGAGCAGTGATGTTTTGGGGCTGTCGCTTGGCAACACGGACTTTCAACTCCCTCCAAAGGTTTTCTATAGGGTTGAGATCTGGAGACTGGCTAGGCCACTCCAGGACCTTGAAATGCTTCTTACAAAGCCACTCCTTTGTTGCCCTGGCGGTGTGCTTTGGATCATTGTCATGTTGAAAGACCCAGCCACGTTTCATCTTCAATGCCCTTGCTGATGAAAGGAGGTTTGCACTCAAAATCTCACGATACATGGCCCCATTCATTCTTTCATGTACCCGGATCAGTCGTCCTGGCCCCTTTGCAAAGAAACAGCCCCAAAGCATGATGTTTCCACCCCCATGTTTTACAGTAGGTATGGTGTTTGATGGATGCAACTCAGTATTCTTTTTCCTCCAAACATGTAAAGTGGTGTTTCTACCAAACAGTTCCAGTTTGGTTTCATCAGACCATAGGACATTCTCCCAATACTCTTCTGGATCATCCAAATGCTCTCTAGCAAACTTCAGACGGGCCCGGACATGTACTGGCTTAAGCAGTGGGACACGTCTGGCACTGCAGGATCTGAGTCCCTAGCGGCGTAGTGTGTTACTGATGGTAGGCTTTGTTACATTGGTCCCAGCTCTCTGCAGTTCATTCACTAGGTCCCCCCGCGTGGTTCTGGGATTTTTACTCACCGTTCTTGTGATCATTTTGACCCCACGGGGTGAGATTTTGCGTGGAGCCCCAGATCGAGGGAGATTAACAGTGGTCTTGTATGTCTTCCATTTTCTAATTATTGCTCCCACAGTTGATTTCTTCAATCCAAGCTGGTTGCCTATTGCAGATTCAGTCTTCCCAGCCTGGTGCAGGGCTACAATTTTGTTTCTGGTGTCCTTTGACAGCTCTTTGGTCCATAGTGGAGTTTGGAGTCTGACTGTTTGAGGGTGTGCACAGGTGTTTTTTTATACTGATAACAAGTTTAAACAGGTGCCATTACTACAGGTAATGAGTGGAGGAAAGAGGAGACTCTTAAAGAAGAAGTTAAAGGTCTGTGAGAGCCAGAAATCTTGATTGTTTGTAGGTGACCAAATACTTATTTTCTACCATAATTTGCAAATAAATTCTTACAAAATCAGACAATGTGCGGACGTGCGCAGTCGGCTCTGCCCAGGCCCGATGCCTGGCAGAGTGAATGAAGAGCCGGAAGACGCCACGGGGACGCTGCACGGAGAAGACTTCTCGGAGGATCCAGCCCGACCCTCACTCGTGGACTTGGTAAGTGTAATTTGATCGAACATTGCTTACCCCTGAAACAAGCATTTTCCCCCCATAGACTATAATAGGGTTCGATATTCGATTTGAGTAGTCGAATATTGAGGGGCTACTCGAAACGAATATCGAATCTCAAACATTTTACTGTTCGCTCATCTTCAATGCTTATTAACAGATGTTAAGAACTGAGGATGGTGGAGGTGGTGAACGGTTCTCTTTAAGGACCTCTAACTGGGCATCTGGTGAGTGAAAATATACTTTTTGGAATAACAAAGTAAATTGCAGGGAACTTTGCTGTAAATAATGAACTGAAAATACCAGTCAAGCTAAAACAACAAGTCATAAAAACAAATCTTCTTTACAAATTTAAACTTTTAAATATAATTTTGCCTATTGTCCTGCCCAAACATACTACTATATATAAAGGTGAGAACAGTCAGTGGTGTCGCTGGACATTCCCACAATGGTCTTACAATAGACACTAAGTTTATTTATATATTTGTATTATTTTTGCATCTGGAATAATAAATGGTAAAACGAGTTGGATAAGGAAAACAACAAAAAGTTTTTAGCAGTAGTGGAATAAATACAAGTAGGAATAGGCAAAATTATATCTGCAAGCTTAGCTGGGCTCAGAGAAACCCCAAAGAAAGAAGATACCATTATTATCAATTAGAGACGAGCAAATTTTTCAAAAACTCGATTTGGCAGCTTCGCCGAATTCTCCAGTATGATTCGATCCAAATTAATTTGCAGTGAATTGCATTAAAACAGCTATTTCCTGGCTGCAGAGAGCCTGTATAGTGGTGCAGAATAGAGATGAGCAGGTAGTATTCAATCGAGTAGGTATTCGATCGAATACTACGGTATTCAAAATACTCGTACTAGATTGAGTACCACTCGCTGTTCGAATGTAAAAGTTCGATGCAGAACCAGCATTGATTGGCCGAATGCTATACAGTCGGCCAATCAACGCTGGTTCTTCTCCTACCTTTAGAAGTCTTCTCCGTGCAGCTTCCCCGCGGCGTCTTCCGGCTCTGAATTCACTCTGCCAGGCATCGGGCCTGGGCAGAGCCGACTGCGCATGTCCGCTTGTAGTGCGGGCGTGCGCAGTCAGCTCTGCCCAGGCCCGATGCCTGGTAGAGTGACTGAAGAGCCGGAAGATGCCACGGGGACGCTGCAAGGAGAAGACTGCATGGAGGATCCAGCCCGACCCTCACTCATGGACTTGGTAAGTATAATTTGATCGAACGTTGCCTACCCCTGAAACAAGCATTTTCCCCCCATAGACTATAATAGAGTTCGATATTCGATTCGAGTAGTCGAATATTGAGGGGCTACTCGAAATGAATATCGAACCTCAAACATTTTACTGTTCGCTCATCTCTAGTGCAGAACACTGTTCCTTGTGTTGGTTTTTATTGATGTCCCACTACTTTACACTGATCGCTGGTTCAGCACTATAGACTGCAAATCAGTCACAATATAGACGCATACGCTGACTTTCTCACTTCTGGGCAGGATTAGCCAGGTAATGGGGGATACTAGCTGGACATATTTGACCGCGGCATCCAAAGAGTTAATACCCCCGATTGGAGATGTGCTCTGACCAGGGGTTATGGAGCAGAGTATTAGCTGTCAGCTGCCAGCTAAAACCCACTCCTTATGTCATGGGTGTTCCCGAAGGGATTAAAGGGCTGTGACATCACAGGCCTGGCTGGATTTTGATTGGCTGCATGCATGGCATTATGGGTGATTCCGCATTCCCAGAATTCCTTGCCCCCTGTCCTAACATGTGCAGCAACCATTTTAGGAAAAAAGGTGATTTGTTACCATGAAGCATGAGGAAACCCAGATTCGATGAGAATCAAATATTTCCTGAAATTTGGATCGAATTCCACTTCGCCAACTTCGATTCGCTCATCTCTATTATCAATGGCACAGTAGGTGGAAATAAAGAAAAGAAAATCATTATTATGAGTGCACATTATTTATTTTTTACAGTATCCTATGATGACATCACACAAAACTCATCTTGACACTTGTCTTCTGTGCATTAATCTGTGCCGATGCCGGTATTAAAAGAATTCTGATGGAAATATGATATTTTATTTTAGGCAGACATTTTCTCAGTATTTTTTACAATGAGGTCAGTGCGCAGTAGTCTGGACAGTGGATGCAAAAAGTGCAATAGTTTTGCAGTTTCTACAAAGCACAACAACATATAGAGCCCAATACACGTGCCAGAAGAATGCAACTACCTTGTATATCCAAAATGCATATTGTCTAGGGTGTACCTTTATTTTGCAATTTTTGCATTGAACAGGATAAAATAGTTGAAACCCTATTTCAATACAGTCATGGACGGAGGATCCTAACATATGATAGTCAAATGTAAGCCAAAGGGGAACACTAGACGTTCATTGCAGACATGTTGTGAATTGAGCTTAAGAATGTTTTCTAAATTTGTTGGTGAAGCTTCTCCATAAACAGATCAGTAAATTTTTTTTCTTAAAAAGGTTATAATATGAGTTTCATTGCCTCCACCTTCTTGTACATTCCTGTTATTAGGTTAGGGCCATGCAATGATTTTGGTCTTGACTCCTGGTGCATAACCAAAGATCACTGGGTTGCCGTGTGAATGGAGTTATTTTGTAACTCCTAGTGTGCCGCAACTGAAACTTGAAGTCGAACACCGCTTGACTTTTTTGCAACTAGAGGTCATGGTTGCAGCACACTATGGGTCACAATGCGGCACCATTCACTAACACTAGTGAAGTCATCATGGCCAGGGTCACAATCCAAGTTGGCGAGACTTATGTAGGTCAACCGATAAGAATTGGGCCTGTAGAACTGTTCAGTAGTCTATTTATTGGATGAACATTCCGAGGGGGATCAAATGAACACTAGAGGGCAAAATAACAAATATGTAACAGCATCATCTAGACAAAGAAGTCTTATAAAAAATCCAATAAAATGGCTGTGCTTTGTGATTTTCTGGTCTAACAGAGCAATATAATATTTGAAGAAAAACCCATTTGGGCTAAGGCTACATGTAAAGAAATGCAGCTAAAAATTGCAACAAAAAT
The DNA here is from genome assembly GCF_031893055.1 of Leptodactylus fuscus. NCBI lineage: Eukaryota > Metazoa > Chordata > Amphibia > Anura > Leptodactylidae > Leptodactylus > Leptodactylus fuscus. The sequence continues at coordinate 325,632,499 of NC_134265.1, read as the reverse complement.
TCTCACCTTTTACCCTTTCATTTCAGTTCATATGTGAAAAAAAATACTGTATTTTTGCAGGTAAAATAAACACACTGCATTTTCTGCCCGTTTTTGAAAATGCTGAATTTTCTGCAGCACTGTATGCAATAAACAGAAGATCTCAATTGAAATCTCATTCACTTTGCTGGGACTATAAAATATTAACTTTTTTTCTTTGTAAACTTTTTCCGCAATACCAAAACCACCGAGTTTCTGCAACATGTGGCCCCGACCTTAATGTTTTCCACAAATTGATTTGTAAAAAACCAAAATTTATTTTAAAAAATTATAATTCTTTTAAATTAAATTTAAAATAATTTTAAAAATTAAATAAATAAACCACATTAAGACTGCATTAGAAATTTGTAAGGAAATATAACACTAGCACATTCATGTATAATCCTGTTCAATAATTTGGTTTTAATACTCCTCTATTTTTTTTTTTTAAAGGTATATCCCATTATTTTGTTTTTAATATTTTTATTAAATCTTAGATATTTCTGATATATATATATATATATATATATATATATATATATATATATATAATATTATATATATATATATATATATATATATATATATATATATATATATAATATTATAATATATATATATTCTCTGTAACATATTTTGTAATATTTTAAAAAGTGTATTTAACTTTCTGCAATACTATATAAAGTGTCTGAAAAGAAGACTGATGCCTTATGTTTGTATGTAGAGACTTTGAGGTTACATTGTATAAGTTGCGTGTTTTGTATATTCAGTGTTCTGTCACTTATGTGACTCAGTGTTCAAACAAATGGATTGCTGACATTGCATGGCATGGGTTTTGCTTTGAAAGGGGCCAGTGTTACTTTAATGTGCATCACACAAGTGTTCTATCTTTCCTTTTGCTATTAAGTTGCTATGTTTCTAAAAAGAAACATTTACTTGAAACACAATTAGGAATAATCATTCTTGTTATGCTTGTTCAGGTGTATTTTCTGAATTGGTCTATGAACCTTGCTGAAGGTACTAATGGAGTGATGACAGAAGCTGTGAAACAACAGAGCAAACCTAGCGAGATTCCACACAAAGAATAGATAGGTGTAGTTTGGAATGTTTGTCTTTTAAGTAGGATTGCAATCAAAATATATCATATGAATCTATCTATCTATCTATCTATCTATCTATCTATCTATCTATCTATCTATCCATCTATCTATCCATCTATCTATCTTATATGTATAATCTATCTTTCTATGTATCTATCCTACATGTACCATCTATCTATCTATCTATCTATCTATCTATCTATCTATCTATCTATCTATCATCTATCTATCTCTCTATCCATATATCTGTCTATCTATCTATGTAATATATATATATATATATATATATATATATATATATATATAGATAGATTTTTTAATTAATATATTTGTGTCTATTCATAGATGTTATTGTATATTAATACATAATCATATAGTAAAAGTAAAAAGTAATACTAGTTTTATATTCATATTAATAAATTAAATATCAAATCATCTTAAGTCAATTTAATTCAAATTATATAATTACAAAGTAAATTCTATAATTATAGAACTTATTTAATGCAATTAAAATTTTGTACAATTCATAATTTAAATACCATTTAATAATAAGATTTATTTTTAGTGTCAAAATTAAGGAATTCTAAGTTATACATTATATATAATATTACTTTTATTTTGAATTACAAAAAAGAAAGCTCTTGCTACAATAACAATTAAAAACTAAAGAATAAAAGAGAACAAAATTGTGATATTTCTTAAACTTATGCCAAATGCCGTTGAATGTGTTAAACCTCAAAGAGAAACTAATAGAAAATCATAAGTAAAACTAATTCCATTGACTCCTAATGGGAAATCAGCGACGGTGTTCATGATTTAATGCATGTAAACCAAACGTAACACAAAACTACTTATTAACTCCTCATTCACAACCATTTTGTTTTAGTGCTAGAAATATTCGTATTCATTCCAGTGTTTAATTGTTACCGAGTCCGGATTTATAACTCACGTGCTCAGCCAGGTTTGTTGAAACTTTATACATCATTTTGAAACAGGGTTTATGACAACCAGAATATTACTAATAAATCCGGTTTATTCAGTCATAAAATATACTAAAATTTACACAATCAAATAAGCAAAGAAGAGGAAAAACATAAAAATGTTCAATTTGGCCAATTCTAAAAAATCAGCTTCATGTCAGTTGAGTATAAACTTTTAAACCTTCTATTAAAATATTTATACTTTTACATTTTTAGAAATATTTTGCAAGAACCTTATGTAAAATGAGAACTTGTTGCTGTTACGTTTTATAGGAATAGGATCTAACTAGGCAATGCTGATTTATAGAAGTTCTACACTGTCAAAACCAGTTAGATTATTTTATTCGGCTCTACAAAAACAAGACATCAGGAGGAAAAATATTTATAAAAGTATACATTTATACTTAGCTATTTCATACATTCTAAAAAATCAATTTTATCTTATCTATCTATTTATCTGAAAACTGACTTAAAAGTAACTTTTTTCAATTTTGAAATATCATTTTTGTATCCATATTTAATAAACAGAAATTATTATTTTAAATTGAGGTTTTATTTCTCTATAATGTTTCTAGATTACAATTTATGAAAATATTCTTCATAAATTTACTTTTTAAAAATCTTAGTTAGTTTTAACTTTTCAAAGTTTCTTTTGTAAAAATGAAACTTATTTTTATTAAGAAGGTTAACATTATTACATTTTTTCATGTAAAAATATATTTCTATTTCTATTTGATTTCGATTTTTAACACCAATTTTTTTTCCATCTTTACTTGTTATTGTTTTTTTTGGGTCATGTTAGAATTTTTCTTAATTTTAAAATTACAAGAAAATAGATTCCACTAGGTAATAATACTTGTTACAATCTATGACCAGTAAGTGCCAAAACATTCATTTTAAGAAGAAACTAAAGAAATTATTCTTAGGTAAAAGTAATTCTAATGATAGATAGATAGATATGAGATAGATAGATAGATAGATAGATAGATAGATAGATAGATAGATAGATAGATAGGAGATAGATAGATAGATATGAGATAGATAGATAGATAGGAGATAGATAGATAGATAGATAGATAGATAGATAGATAGATAGATAGATAGATAGATAGATAGATAGATTGATAGATAGACAGATAGATGATATGGATAGATAGATAGATAGATAGATAGATAGATAGATAGATAGATACTTAGATAGATAGAAGATAGATAGATAGATAGATAGATAGATAGATAGATAGATAGATAGACAGATAGATGATAGATATTACTTGCACATAAGAGCAACCCCATGGACCTGTGAGGTTTTATAAACTTATCACACAATTATGATTATCCTTTATAAAGCTGTTGTGAATGAACACAAAAGGATACTGCTAAAAAATTGTCAATTACATTCAGAATAAATATGAAATAAAATAACATTTTAAAAAATATTTGCATTCTGTAGTTCATAAGCGCCGGTTCTATAGAATAGATTTTACCATTTTTATTTCATTGATTCAGTTTTACAGCTTTCAATACACAAATCTAAAATAACATTTTTTTTTTCAAAAAGTTTTCCTTCTGTTCATCTAGGCAATATTTCCCCCTAGTGGTTTTATGCCATACTGCCTGAAAGGTTTCAATTTCCTTATTGATTTTCCTCTTTTTATAAACAGGTTTTTTAGCTTTGTGCATACATATTCTAACAGTCTTAGTGACATATTAATAAGTTTAATATAATAAATTTTGACTATACATATCCAAAAGTCAAGAGACTGCATAATTGGTAAATGGTTTCCTTTTGTATTACTTTTTATTTTACACACTTTATGAAAATTAAGTTGGTTCACAAACTGTAAAAATTTTCAAAATGTAAAGACAAGAGACACAAAGAAAAACAATACATGTAATATAAGATGGCCATATACATTAGAGTCTACATTAACATCTGCTGAAGTGGCAGCTTTTGAATATTCTGTGAATGACTGTTTGTACATAAACCTTGGAACATTCGTTCCATATGGTCAACCACCAAGCAAAATAAATCACAACCAAAATTGGTTGTGTTAGATTTTTGTTGCCAATCCGCTGGCTGTAATCATTTGTGTATGATCTAAACCAGGGGTCCTCAAACTTTTCAGAAAGGGGGCCAGTTCACTGTCACTCAAACCACTGGAGGGCCGAAATATAGTTAAAAAAAATTAAGTTTATATGCTCCACAGCAGGCCCACCAGAGTATTATATGCTCCACAGTACGCCCCCCTCAGAATTATATGCTCCTCAGTACACCCCCACACAGTATTATATGCTCCTCAGTACACCCCCCATACACAGTATTATATGCTTCTCAGTATGTCCTCCCCCACTGTATTATCTGCTCCTCAGTATGCCCCCACACACACACAATATTATCTGCTCCTCAGTACACCCCCCACTGTATTATATGCTCCTCAGTATGCCCCCCAGTATTATCTGCTCTTTAGTATACGCACCCACACTGTATTATATGCTCCTCAGTACACCCACCCCACTGTATTATATGCTCCTCAGTACAACACACACTCACTCTATTATACTTACCCATGAAGAGCCGTTGCGTGTCCTGCACCAGATTCCCCATTAGTGAGCGATCCAGGTGATGGCGTGCAGGCTACATGCGGTGGGCCAGACAAATGTCCTCGGCGGGATGTAATGTATGATTGGATAGAGCCCATGAAATTGACAACCGCTCTTTGTTGCCACTTTCACATGTCAGTATTTTGGTCAGTATTAGGAACTAGAGATGAGCAAACAGTAAAATGTTCGAGATTCGATATTTGTTTCGAGTAGTCCCTCAATATTCGACTACTCGAATCGAATATCAAACCCTTTTATAGTCTATGGGGGGAAAATGCTCGTTTCAGGGGTAGGCAACATTCGATCAAATTATACTTACCAAGTCCACGAGTGAGGGTCGGGCTGGATCCTCTGAGAAGTCTTCTCCTTGCAGCGTCCCCGCGGCATCTTCTGGCTCTGAATTCACTCTGCCAGGCATCGGACCTGGGCAGAGCCGACTGCACATGCCCGCACTACAAGCGGATGATCTGCAGTTTTTCAAGGTTTTAGACCCACTCCTGGTTTTAGGTTCACAATACTGATGCCAAATACTAACCAAAATACTTTGATGTGAAAGTGACTTAGGCCTCACGTAAGGAGGATGATGTCGAAAAAATACAAAGTAGGAACTCGGCAGAAAAAGATGTAGCATTGTTTTTCTGCTGCATTTTAATATTTGACTCCCACATATAAGTTTATGGAGAAATGCAACATTCAACGTGTAAAATTAAAGCAGCTTTTGTGAAACATTTTTTCCACAACGTGTGGATGAGCTTAAACAAAATCTCATTAATTTAGCTGGGACCGTAAAGCGCTGTCATTCTGGATATTTAAGGATGGTTTTAGTTCCCTAACAACTATTTGGAAGATTGATGGGATTGATCTAAAATAAGATCTAAATTCATTTTTATTCACATTTAACTCTCGAAAGGTAAAAGGTGGGGGTCACTGTGTGTCCATATAGGTTGGTAGATCGGACTCTCCAAAAATACTCAATGGTGCCGATTTACTTAGTACCGGTATTAAGAGCTTTATTCATTGGTTCCGACCTCTTAATAATTCAAGGGCATCATGAACAGTCCTATATGTTGAAACAAAACTACGCTGCTTAAAAATTGGCATTAGTTTCAGCTATAACTCAAGCTAATCTTATGGACTAAGTAGTAATAGATTTGTCAGTCAGAAGCATCCCTGCCTCGGCCTTCACCCCTACCCTGCTCCTCCCACTTTTTTTATAAAGTGGGAAGCAAAGCACAAAAGAAACAAAAGTCTAATTTTTTTTAGCAAAAACTTGATAAGTGCCACAAAAATGGCAACTTTTGGTGCCTTGTATGCCAGGAAACTGAGATACGCATGAACTCAATTACCCAAAAGTGGGTTTGGCCATGAATCACGAAAGTAGCCTGGCTAATTTTTTACTAGTTAACTAGTTCTGGACCACCCTTTGACTATATACATTTGGATGGTCCAACCTTATCTTGCAAGGACATACCTGCTATATACCAGGCTGCTGCATGAAATCATGCAGCTGTAAGATTTGGGTGCTACAGTTGAACACCCCACAGGGAAGGCAGGGATGTTTATTACTGTCCTTGACTTCCAGATTGCTATGTACACAATGCTTAATGAGTATTGTATACACAGCTATAATAGCCACCACGATGCTGCTCTTCTCTGACCCTGTGGTCACATGACCATTAAGGGCCAGGAACTTAGTGATCCAAAATAAAACTTAATGACACTTATCACAACATCATTCTGGAGACAAAGAAACTTCGTAAAAAATCTGTATATACTGCCAATGAAGTGTTGTATAGGATGGTTTAAAGGAATCGAGTCTAAGGTTAGGAACACACCAACAGACCCTATTATAGTCTATGGGGTTTGCGGGCTTTCGCAGGTAACCACTTTTTAAATGGATTGGGTTTCCATTTTTCGGATCCCCAAGCAGACGCCAAGAATGAAAAACCAAACGCAAGTGTGAACCTAACATTACATTACTAAGTAGAAGATGAAATATAATTCAGGAATAGGGTTGAGAGATCTTTTTAGGCGGGATCGAGGTCAGAGGTTATTTCCCACAATGCTTTGCTACTGGCCAAGCATTGTGGGAAAAGCTAACAATGTTAGCTAGTGACCTAGAGATGAGCGAGTACTATTCGAAACTGCTGTTTCGAATAGCACGCTCCCATAGGAATTAATAGATGCAGCCAGTACACAGCCTGTTCCAGCGTCCGGACGCTTAACCCCCTGCGTGCCGGCTGCGTCCATTCATTCCTATGGGAGCGTGCTATTTGAAACGGCAGTTTCGAATAGTACTCGCTCATCTATATAAAAATTAGCTACCACTACTACAATGTACAGTCCTCCCTGCTGTGCTGTATATTGGATTCTGCTACATCTGCATTACTGTACATTGACTTGTCTATCTACTCTTCTGCTTCGTCCCTGCTTTACTGTATACTCGGCTCTGCTACATCTCAGATATAGCAGAGCTGAGTATACGGTAAAGCAAGGACGAAGCAGAAGAGTAGATAGACAAGTCAATGTACAGTAATGCAGATGTAGCAGAGTCCAGTATACGGCATACCATAGAGGAAACAGAAGAGTAGATACTATCTTCTTATTTACCTGCACAACTTACCTGCACAGGTCCGCTGCCGCTGTCGCTCCCCGCTCTTCTTGCTCCTCTTCTCTCTCATTCACATGACTTCAGAGTGCCGTGCATGCCCCCGCCTCCCTAGTGTTAGAGATGATGTGAGAAGGCAGGGCTTGTGGCTTAGGAGAGTGTGGGCGGGTACTGGGAGGGGAGACGTGAGTGATGCACTCACATCTCCCTGCCCTGTACCCACCCACACTCTCCTAAGCCACAACAAGCCCTGCCTACTTCCAGCATCAGTAACAATAGCCTGGGAGGCAGGGACACGCACAGCGCTCTGAAGGCATGTGAATGAGAGAGAAGAGGAGCGAGAAGAACGGGGAGCGGCAGCGGATATGTGCAGGTAAGCAGACACCAAGGGGAATAAGCAGCCAGGGGATTTTTTAATCACTACACAGCGTGGAGTCCAAAAATGAAAGTGTTCAATATTTGGACTCCATGCTGTGTAGTGAATAGGATCATTTTTAAAATCTGATCTTTGATCATTAAACACATTTAAAAAAAATGCCATTGACTTGCATTAGGATCGGAATTGGGATTGGGATCGGGTTCGAATAGAAAATGATCGGAAATCGTATTTTAAAAACGATCCTGAAATCTCAAGATTGGCTCAACCCTATTCAGGAATAACATGTATTGCATAAAATTATTATTGTACTTCAGTGAATTGAAAACATTCAACCTTCAATTTTTTTTGTATACCAAGACAGGGACAATGTAATAAACTCGGCATCCTATATGTTGTATAAAAAACATGTAAAATTACAATTTCCTATTTATTATTAGTTATGTCTGTTCTCCATAAAAATTGTTATTACTATTAATAAACCAAAACTATTGATGAGAATTATATTGAGTTATATTAAAGGTTTTTGTTAAAATCTTAAGAAAAAATGTATAATTTAGTGTTATATTCTTTACATTAATTTTGTAAATTTGCCTCATTTTTTTTACAATAATTTCACTATTTGCCTATTATTTTAAGCTTATGTTTATTGGAAAAGCTATAACATAACAATATAGAAAATCAATATGTTAAATAATAAATGGATTTTTTAGACTTAACCACTGATGAAGTAAGCTGTGAATGTTGGATCAGTTCGGACCCTGAGATACTTCGATAGTCTTGTACTGTGATTGGTGCGTGTTCGCCCATCCCACAATGACATTGAGCTTTAAAGCCAATCCACGAGACAGTACGGTGATAAGACTAGCTGAAACTAATATCTCTTCAATGGGAGAAGATATTGTCAAATTAGAAAATGATCTGAATTCAGCACACTGTCAGCGTTGTAATAGTATTCAGGATCTGAGTGTCTTCCATAGATGCTGGGACTCTGCAGTATTATACCCAGTGGCAATGCTTGCAATCAGCGCCTGCAGTGCCCCCTGACTCATTGGCCCCTGACTCAGCTTTGACCAGGGTGCCAATTTCCTGGAAAAGCTATATTGAGGTGGATCGCCAGTCCTAAACGATCCATTACCATGACAGCCGGGAGCCTATTGAGGGCTATCAGGCTTGTCATTAGATAGATTTGATTACAAGGCAGCTATAATAGAAGCATAGAAATTTTACAATACATTGCAATGCAGTAGCATTGCAGTGTATTGAATTAGTGATCAGACTCCATGGGGTTCAATAAAAGTAAAATAAATAAATAATAATAATAATAATAATAATAATAATAATAATAATAAGTAAATGGTCAAATCACCTGCATTTTCCTAGATCACATCTAAAAATAAACAAAATGGGGGGGGGGGGCACACAGTGGCTCAGTGGTTAGCACTGCAGCCTTGCAGCGTTGGGGTCCTGGTTTTCAAATTCCACCAAGGGCAAAATACCATGTTCAAGGAGTTTTTATCTTCTCCCCGTGTTTGCATCCCATATTCCGAAGACATACTGATAGGGAAACATGTACACTTTGAGCTCTATGTGGGGCTCACAATCTACAAAAAAAAAAAAATGCCAGTGCGGGAAAATGTTCGGTCTATAACCTTATACAAATGTGTTGCTCATATGGTGAATGGACTAGGATAATCTTTCACCTTAGCATAGCCTATTCATTTTGGCCCATCGTAGTAGATTTTTATGACTATTCCTAAGGCTTTCCTTGTTCATCTGAAAAGAAGACACAGAAACTTATTATGACTATAACTCCTGGAGGACACAGGACAAGAAGGCCTATACTGAGCAGCAGCCAGTCGCCATATCAGTACAAGAACACTCATCCTGTTAATCAGGCCTGCGCAGCAAATGTACCTGGGCAATCGTGATAGGATCGACAGCTATAACAGGAGTCTCTGATCACCCTCTGAATGCCACAATCAACAGGGAGACTTGGAAAGGAAGCCTGCTTTGATCATATTGCAGTGAAACCATGATATGTTTAAGGCTAATACCTTCATGTGCATACAGCTCCACACCTTGCATGTGCATACATATTTCCTGTTTAAAGTACTCTTAGATATATTCTTTCTGAGTTAAAAATACGACTTGCCCAATAACAGACAACCCAACTGATCAACTGTTCTCAGCAGTTGATACACAGAGAATGGAGCAGGAAGCAGACAGCACTGTTCTCTGTGTAGTGGCCAGACCAGGTTACTACAGCTGAGCTCTTATGCATTTGAATGGTAACTAAGCTGCAGTGACTTGCTTTAGCCACTATGGAGCTTTCTGCTTCCTGCTCCATTCTATGCATATCAGCTGATAGGAACAACTGATCAGTAGGGGTGTCGGGTGTCAGACCCTCACGGATCTGATATTAGGGACCTATTAGGATAAGTCAGCAATATTTTCAACCCAGAAAAAACACGTTTTTGCTATTAGTACAGGCTTATATACTGACATATAAATAAACAGTATGTCAGGATAGACTTCACGTGATAGAACATTGTGTAATTATGTTTTATTGAAAATCTAGTTATCTCAAAATGTTCCATGTTTTGGTTGAAAATTTGGGTCAAATACAGTGCAATCTAAATCTGTTCATACATCGCTACCTGAAAGCTTAAAAAACAGGAAAAATAAAGAAAAATCCTCCCCCACAAGCTTTGCATATCACTCATTATGTCCAAGCAGTAGGATGGGGAGAACATACAAACTCCTTGCGGATGTTGTCTCTGGCAGGATTTGAACCCAAGACTACAGTACTGCAAGGCTATAGTACTAACCTCTGAGCCACCATGCTGCCTCTAACTCATAAATTTCTAGTAAGGATTAGTACATGACGAACTGATTTATGTTTGCCCATAGGTTAGGTTTGACAGGGATGACATATATGGATATTTGATCTCCAATTTGGTTAAAGATCACCAGTTGGGGCTGAGGGTTGAACTTCGTGTCTGCCATCATTGCCTGTGGATTTATTTCATCACTAGCTGTTACCCGCGACTTCGTCTGCGGTGATTGTAGAAGTGGGTATATACAGGCGCGGGTAAGGTTTTCGTAGTGTGTATAAGGTATGGGATATGAAATGTAACTTTGTATCTTGTTTTTGCTATAATTCAGAGAATACGTGAGACTTTTGTGTTGAAGTTAATTTGTATTTCAGCTGCTATACGGTGTTGTGAGAAACTTTACATAGTGACTTTGGGACAGAAGTATTTGAAGTTAACCCTTTCCCGCCGATGGCATTTTTTGATTTTCGTTTTTGACTCCCCTCCTTCTAAACCCCATAACTTTTTTATTTCTCCGCTCCCAAAGCCATATGAGGTCTTAATTTTTCCTGGGACAAATTTTTCTTCATGATGCCACCATTATTTATTCTATATAATGTACTGGGAAGCAGGGAAAAAATTCAGAATGGGGTGGATTTCAAGAAAAAATGCATTTCTGCGACTTTCTTACAGGCTTTGGTTTTACGGCGTTCACTGTGCAACCAAAATGACATGTCCCCTGTATTCTGTGTTTCGTTATGATTCCGGGGATACCAAATTTATAAGGTTTTATTTACATTTTGACCCCTTAAAAAAAATCCAAAACTGTGTTTAAAATTTTTTTTTTGAAAAGTCGCCATATTCCGACAGCCATAACTTTTTTATACGGGCATGTACGGGGATGTATAGGGCATCTTTTTTTGCGGGACCGGGTGTACTTTGTAGTTCTACCATTTTCGGGAAATGTTATTGCTTTGATCACTTTTTATTCAAATTTTTATCATAATCAAAACAGTGAAAAAATGGCGGTTTGGCACTTTTGACCAATTTTCCTGCTACGGCGTTTACCGAACAGAAAAAATATTTGTGTAGCTTTGTAGAGCGGACGATTTTGGATGTGGGGATACCTAACATGTATGTGTTTCACAGTTTTTAACTACTTTTATATGTGTTCTAGGGAAAGGGGGTGATTTGAATTTTTAATCCTTTTTATTTATTTTTTTATATTTTTTTACTTTTTTTAAACTTTTTTTTTGCATTTATTAGACCGCCTAGGGGTATTGACATGGGTGGGCGGTGTCGCGGGTTGTCAGAGCGGTGGGGGTCGGCAAACATGGCTGCTCTGGAGCGGTAAAGAGAGCCTCCTGGAGTATCGTTAAGGTGAGGGGCAAAGTGGTAAAGTATATGTATATGTGATTGTGTGGGGTTAGGGGCAAGGCTGTAGAGGGCAATATGAATTTTGTGGCTTGCTATGGTCCAAAGTGTGTGAGATTGCAGAGATGGTGGTGTGAGTTTGGGTTTTGTGGGGGTCCTGGCACAAACGTATGTGCGCTATTGTGACGAAAAGTAGCCTATTGTTTAATCGGGTGTATTAACTATGTTTGTGGAAAATTTCAGCCAAATCGGTGGAGCGGTTTTTCCGTGATTGAGGAACAAACATCCGAACATGCAAACATCCAAACACACAACCCCACAAACTCACAAACTTTCACATTTATAATATTAATAGGATTGGTGTCATTTTGTATCATGTTATGTTATTCTTTATGTATATGCCCTCTGGCCACTAAATAATCTCTGATTGGTCACACACTGTGATTTTTGTGTCAACAAAATAAGTATTCTATACATTTCCATAAGTATCAATGTAATTTTACTGTAAAAGGCATCTAAACCATTATTATAGCTGTTAGCTGTTGTTGCTGTGACTAGTTCCTGGGTAGGCTATTCCATAGATTTACATTCCTCACATTAAAGAAGCGTTGCCGTTAGAGATGAGTGAACACTATTCGTACCAGCCGTTTTGAATAGCACGCTCCCATAGAAATGAATGGACGTAGCAGGCACGCGGGGGGTTAAGCAACCGGCTGCCACAAAGTCTGCGTTCCGGCCACTTCCATTCATTCCTATGGGTGCGTGCTATTCGGAACGGCTGTTCCGAATAGTGTTCGCTCATCTCTGGTTGTCGTCTCTAAAAAGTAAACCTTTTCTCTCCACACAGAGAGAGTGCCCCCTTGTCTTTTGAGGGGATTTTACATTGAACAGTTTTTCCCCATATTTCTTGTATGGGCCATTTATACAGGTTTATCATATCCCCCTTAAAGGGATTCTATCATTAAAATGACATTTTTTGTCCCTAACACGTAGGAATAGTCTTAAGAAGGGCTATTCTTCTCCTACCTTTAGATGTCTTCTCCACACCACCGTTCGGTAGAAATCCTGGTTTTCTTCTGTATGCAATTGAGTTCTCTCGCAAAACTGGGAGTGGTCCTCAGCGCTCAAACAGCACTGGTGGCATCCTCAATGCTGCAAGAGAAATCTCCAGTGATGCCTCTATCTTTTTCTAGAATGCCCTCTCCCTATGTCTTCTATCGTCCTGGGTTTCAATCTTCTAGGCCTTAGGCAGAGCAGACTATACATGCCCATGGCCACAAGAAAAATCGCCGCTTACTCAGTAAGCTGTGTAAGCGGTCATTTTCTTGTGGCCTGTGGGCATGCGCAGTTGGCTCTGAACTCTAGTCACCAAACCTAATAATAAACTAATAATTTCCAATTATTCATCCTCATTTATGTCAAGCACAAGACAGATAGCATAAAAATAGAAGCTAACACCTCTATAGATAACACCCAGATTGACCCATTATTGCATCCACTGCTGACTATAGATGATGTCACACCTTATCTACTATTCCCTCCCAACAAAGAACATTTCATAGACATTTCAATGAGTTGGCTCCAGTCTATTGCTACTTATTGCCAAGGTATTGCTGTAAAGTGCTAATACTGCAAAGAAGAAGCTCAGGCAAGATGGCCGCCCCCATAATCATGTACAGAAAATAGAATTAAAAAATCTACCGAAAATCTAATCTAATCAGAAAATAAAAATAGATTTAATAAAAGGCATATTTTTTATTATGTTTCTTTCATAAATAAAAATTACTTATTTTTATTGCCTATCAATACATTCACATCATCAAAAATAAATTAAAAATTATATATATATATATACACACACGAGTATAAGCCAAATGTTTCAGCACAGCTTTTGTGCTGAAAAAAGCCCCCCTCAGCTTATACTCAAGTCAAGCAAAAAAAAAAAAAAAAAAAATTTGAGGGGGGGGGGTCTATGACCAGCCGCAATAGTAATGTATAGAACCTCCCATAAAATAGTGGGAAAAAAGCTTTAAAAAATATAATAAAAAATAAAGTAAATAAAAGTTCTAAATCCCTCCTTTCCCTAGAATACATATAAAACTAGAAAATTACTGTGAACACATACACATTAGGTCTCCCTGTGTCTGACAGTGCCCGGTCTACTGAATATAGGGGATCTGCAGTGCTCGTATTCCATCGGGAAGGGGCTAATAGGAGCAGACAGACAACCAAAACACCCCCGCCCCTTCCACAGCACCCAGCAACCGCTGCACCCAAAAACTCCGGCCATTTTAATTTTTGAAATTTTCCAGTAGCTGCTGCATTTCCCCCCCCTCGGCTTATACTCGAGTCAATAAATTTTCCCAGTCTTTTGTGGTAAAATTAGGGAGGGCAGCTTATATTCGGTTCGGCTTATACTCGAGTATATACAGATATATATATATACATATATATATATATATATATATATATATATATATTTATAGCTCAGACTGGAAAAATTGAAACATAATGACAGTATGCTCAGACAGGAAAGTGATACAGGTTTATTATTCCAGAGCTTGTTTAAGACATCATTCGACCATGTGGAATTTTCATTCCTAAAGATCCTGAATACTATAAATTGCTTCTTATTCCAGTAGTCTTGGACGTGTGTAATGTTCATGTATATATTAACTTCACCTTCTTTATAAATGTGTTAAACATGCAAATCTAAAGGAAAGTAAATGTTTATAATGTCGTTCTTTTCGTTGCTACTTACTACACATGCAGCAATCGTAGAAGCTGTATAAAGGGAATTGTGCCACGGAGGCCGCCTGTTATAGTCCAAGAAAAATACACTATTGGCTGAATGGTTGATATTGATGCACCACAATAGTTCAAGAGAATGACTGGACCAATGATCGAGGGTTAGTGTTAGGGTAGATGAAAAGGTAAGGCACTTTGTAGTAGGGGTTTCAGTTGGCCGTTTTTCTCTGAACCAGTTGTAAAACAAGCATGGAGAATTGGGATATTGACACTTTTTGACGTAAGGTTCTGGCTCCTTTGCTTCTTGCCCTAATGTTTGGCAAATTCTTTTTGATATAGGTATCATGATGAGGGGTCTACATAGTTCCGCCAGAGCCTGGCATCTCCCATCGGGCACTTATTTTAAGTGCCACTGCATACCCTCCAACAGAACCATAGCCCAGAGCCTGATCAACCAGTGATATACACTGACGAGCAAAAGGGTAACAATGTTTGGAACTTGTGACTTTCAGGCTCTATATCTCCCCATCCACTACAGCTTTGAACATTAGACTACCATCATCTTATAGACAATCCTCTTGGCTATCTCATATATAAATGTGAATTGCAACTAATTAGCATAATGATTAGTCACGCAGATTCTTATGTAACTGCATTGTTACTGTTTTGTCCCTTGTGGTGGAAAAATCTTTTCCCAATTACAACCTGTTCTTACATTCCCTAATGGCCCAGGGTGTTATTAGGTTGATACAGAAAGGTCACTGGGTCAAATCGAGGATCTGCAATGAAGATTTCCCAAGGAAAGAGAAAAATCATCATCCAACTCATTGATAGCGATCTCTCGGCCAAGAGTTTTGCCAAACTGCATCATGTGAGCGCCATGACAGTTGGAAGAATACAGAATGAAGTCCATCCATCCATTCAAAAGCCAAGAGGTGGACGTCCAGTCAAAATATCAGAGTCAACAAAGTCTATCCGTTCTAGCATGGCAGTGGAGGTGGTTCATATGCTTTTTAATAGTGAGATTACAGATGTCCATGAACGCACTGGCCACGCACATTACACAAGTCTGGAATGGTTGCTCAAAAAATGGTGAAGAAGCCTAGACTTCAATACGGTCATAAGAAGCGTCAGCTCAACTGTGCAAAAAAAGTACAAAAAGTGGACAGTAGAACATTGGAAACAGGTTATTTGGAGTGATGAGATAAACATCAATAAACTGGGCTCTGCGAGGTACAAATGAGTCTTAAAGAAGCAAGGGAAAAGGGGGCTAATAGATAGAGAAATTAAAGGAACGGTTAAGTTTGGTGGAGGAAACCTTAAGATATGGGATTGTTTCACAGCCAAAGGTGCTGGATACTTGACCAGGATCGATGGTGGTCTCAGTGCTGAGCTATATGTGAGTATCCTACAAGACAAGTTACTTCGTACACTTGAGTACTATGGGTATGAAAAGGACGACATAGTGTTCCAGCAGGATAACAACCCTTAAGATACGTCAAGATTAGCAAAGAAATTGTTCTATGACAATGCAGTAGAGGTGCTGGATTGCCCCCCATTGTTGACAGACCTCAACCCAATTGAACACTTGTGAGTAGAGTTAAAGAAAAAGATGTATTCATAAGTAAGTGAGTCAAACAGTATACACCAACATTGGGAATGTGTAGAGGAGACCTGGAATTAGATTTTGGTGGAAAAATGCTTGAATCTGATCGAGAGCATGCCCAGAAGGATTCGGGCAGTGGTGAAAGTCAAAGGTGGATTTACAAAATTATAATAAAATAATTAAAACTTAGAATTTTAGGAGCAAAACAGTAACAATGAGAGAGCTCTGGAACTCTCTGCCCCAGGGAGTGCTGATGGTGGATTCATTGAACAAGTTCAAAGAGCGCCTGGATGCATTTCACAATATTACAAGTTATGGACTCTAGAGTTTAAGGACACGTTGATCCAGAGTTTTAATACTGACTGACAGATTGGAGTTGGGAAGGAACTTTTTCCCCTAAAATGGGGCAATTGGCATGAGCCTCATGGGTTTTTTTTTGCCTTGCCCTGGATCAACACTGTAGGGGATTGTAGGGTTATAGGTTGGACTTGATGGACTGATGTCTTCATCCAACCTCATCTACTATGTAACTATATAATACAGTTACATGACAAGAATCTGCATAACTAATCATATGATATCTAATTACCTCTACAGAATCAAGTCAAACCGCTGATGGTAAGTTCACACTGAGTTTTTTGGTCAGGATTTTGAGGCCGTATCCACCTCAAAATCCTGTCCAAAAAGACGGCTCCCATTGAAATCAATGGGAGACGCTCAGGAGTTTTTTCCGGGAGCTGTTTCTTCTGGCTCCTGGAAAAAAGAAGCGAGATGTTCATTCTTCAGGGTGAGTCACATCGCGATTCAGCCTGAAGACTCTTCCTTCTCCGGACTAGTCCCATTCATTGGGCCTAATCCGGAGCGGAGTGCGCGGCTGGATGCCAGTGCAGAGCATTGGCTTTCAGTCGCGGCTACCCGGCTTTTGGACCGGAACCTGAGGCGGCCTCCGTCTCAGGTTCCGGTCCAAAAAACCCCATCTGAACTTACCCTTAGAGGCTTAGAGTGAAGGATTTCATTGAAGAGAACGTCCATATATACCTTTCTCCCTTAGTAAAGACACCTCACCATTCCAGCAACAAAACCCCCACAAGATAATAGGGGACACTTATCAATACTCGGACACCTTGTTGAAGAATCTGGTGTAGCTTAATAACACCAGGTTGGTTCCATACATTTGGAATAAATAGTGTAGGGGCTTCATCCTAAATGTAGGGCTTATACGGCTATCATAGGATTTGTCATCAGTATTTAAAGAGAATGCAGCAGTCGTTAAAGAAAAGATCTACTTTTTAAATGCCTATGCCTAATGACATGATGACTGATGTAAAGCATCACTAAAAACAGAGCAGAGAAGAAGCTCAGGAAAGATGGTGGCCGCCATAATCATGTACAGAAAATAGAATTGCAAAATCTACAGTCAGAGAAATAATAATAATAATAATAATACATTTTATTTATATAGCGCCAACATACTCCGCAGCGCTGTACAATTTATAGGGTTCAGATACAGACATACATAACAAAGAACGTCATTTCACACAATGGGACTGAGGGCCCTGCTCAAAAGAGCTTACAATCTATGAGGTAGAGAGGGTGACACAGGAGGTAGCAGGGGCGGCATTGCTTATACAGTGTTCAGACAATTTTGTGCATTAGGAATTGTGATAGGCTTGTCTGAAAAGATGCGTCTTTAGTTTGCGTTTGAAACTGTAGAAGTTGGGAGTTAATCTGATTGTCCGGGGTAGAGCATTCCAGAGAAGTGGTGCAGCTCGGGAGAAGTCTTGTATACGAGCATGGGAGGTTCTGATAATAGAGGATGTAAGTGTTAGGTCATTGAGTGAGCGGAGAGCACGGGTTGGGCGGTAGACAGAGATGAGGGAAGAAATGTAGGGAGGTGCGGCATTATGGAGAGCCTTGTGGATGAGAGTAATAACTTTATATTTTATTCTATAATGAATAGGCAGCCAATGTAGCGACTGGCACAGACCGGAGGCATCGCTGTAGCGTCTAGCCTGATAGATGAGCCTGGCCGCTGCATTCAGAATAGATTGTAGAGGAGAGAGTTTAGTGAGGGGAAGACCGATTAGTAAGGAATTACAGTAGTCAAGGCGAGAATGAATCAGAGAGACAATAAGTGTCTTTAGTGTATCTCTGGTAAGGAAAGGGCGTATTCTGGAGATGTTTTTGAGGTGGAGGTGACATGAACGTGCGAGTGATTCAATATGAGGGGTGAAGGAAAGGTCTGCGTCAAATATGACCCCAAGGCAGCGGGCATGCTGCCTAGGAGTTATAGTAAGGCCTGAGACTGCAATGGATATATCAGGGACAGATCTGTTAGATGGTGGAAACAGTAGTAGTTCAGTCTTAGAGAGATTTAGTTTCAGATAGAGCGAGGACATGATATTAGAGACAGCAGAGAGACAGTCACTGGTGTTCTGAATGAGTGCAGGGGTGATGTCACGGGAAGATGTGTATAATTGGGTGTCATCAGCATAAAGATGGTACCTGAAGCCAAATCTGGCGATGGTTTGTCCAATGGGGGCTGTGTAGAGAGAAAAGAGCAGGGGGCCGAGGACCGAGCCCTGAGGAACCCCAACAGCAAGGGAAAGAGGAGAGGAAACAGAGCCCGCAAATGATACACTGAAAGTGCGGCCTGAGAGATAAGAGGAGAACCAGGAGAGCGCAGTGTCATTGAGGCCAACTGAGCGGAGCATAGTGAGGAGAAGTTGATGGTCAACAGTGTCAAAAGCTGCAGAGAGGTCCAGAAGAATAAGAAGAGAGAAGTCACCATTGGATTTAGCCTTTAGTAGATCATTAGAGACTTTTGTGAGAGCTGTTTCAGTAGAGTGCAGAGCGCGGAAACCAGATTGTAAGGGGTCAAGCAGAGAGTTAGCAGAGAGATAACGGATTAACCGAGAATAAACCAGGCGTTCCAAAAGTTTAGAGATGAAGGGGAGGTTAGAGACGGGTCGATAGTTAGCAGCACAGGATGGGTCCAGGGAGGGTTTTTTCAGTAGCGGGATTATAACAGCATGCTTGAAGGAGGATGGGAAGATTCCAGAAGAGAGAGAGAGGTTAAATATTTTAGTAAGGTAAGTAGTGACAGCAGGGGACAGAGATTGGAGAAGGTGTGAGGGGAAGGGGTCACTACTGCAGGTTGTGGGGCGAGATGAAGAAAGTAGCTGGGAAACTTCCTCTTCTGTGACAGGTTCAAAAGATGAGAATGGACAGTCTAAAGTGCGGCTGGTGAGGGGATCAGTACTATCGTAGGTGTGGGAGTCAATGCCACCTGGGGCTTGGGCAGTAATTTCCTGACGGATCTTATCAATTTTATCATGGAAATACATGGCCAGGTCATCAGCACTAAGGTCTGTGAATGGCGTCTGCACCTTGGGTGTGAGTAAGGAGTGAAAGGTTTCAAAAAGCCTTTTAGGGTTGCTGGAGAGAGAAGAGATGAGGGCGGTGAAATAGTCTTGTTTGGCAAGGTAAAGGGCAGAGCTATATGTTTTAAGCATAAACTTGAAGTGGAGGAAATCTGCAGGTGAGCGTGATTTTCTCCATAGACGTTCGGCACACCTAGAGCAGCGCTGAAGAAATCGTGTCTGTGGCGTGTGCCAGGGCTGATGCCTCCTATGTGGGACTTTACGAGTGGAGGGGGGAGCAACCTCATCCAATGCATTTTTGAGGGTATCATTATAGTGACTGGTGGCCAGATTGGGACAGGAGATTGAAGAGATGGGGGACAGGGAGGACTGTAGAGTATCTGAGAGGTGCTGGGTGTCAATAGCACGCAAGTTCCTATATGTGTGATGGGTAGGGGCGTCTTGTGAAGGGGAGAGAGCACTGATGGTGAGAGATAGAAGATTGTGGTCAGAAAGCGGCAGAGAAGAGTTAGAAAATTTAGAGACTGTGAGGAGTCGATGGAAGACTAGATCAATCGTGTTACCGTCTATATGTGTGGCGGAAGAAGAACATTGTGAGAGACCAAGAGAAGTGGTTAATGAGAGAAACTGTGAGGCAGCCGGGGAGTGAGGGGGGGCAATAGGGATGTTAAAGTCACCCATGATGAGGGTAGGAATGTCACTGGATAAAAAGTGGGGAAGCCAAGAAGCAAAGTGGTCCAAAAATTGGTAGGGTGAGCCAGGTGGGCGGTAGATCACAGCTACACGTAAGGAGAGTGGCCGGAAAAGTCTGATAGCATGGACTTCAAATGAGGAGAATGTGAGTGAGGGGACCGGGGGAATGGACTGAAAAATGCACTGCGGTGACAGCAGTAATCCTACCCCACCACCCTGCCTGTTGTCAGGCCTAGAGGTATGTGAGAATTGTAGGCCACCATGACACAGAGCAGCAGGGGAGGCAGTGTCTGCCTGCTGGATCCAAGTTTCAGTAAAGGCGAGCAGGCCGAGGGATTTACTAAGGAATAAGTCATTAATATATTCTAGTTTGTTACACACTGAGCGGGCGTTCCAGAGAGAGCAGTTAAAGGAGACAGGGGAGAGATGAGGGGAAGGAACACGGTAAATATTGATGAGGTTTGTAGGCCTTCTATGTGTGCAGGAAGAAGAGTTAGTGAAGGAAGGAGGGCCGGGGTTAGGAGAGATGTCCCCAGCAGCGAGGAGGAGTAACATGGACAGAGACAGAAGGTGGTTCAGGGATTTATGTGGGCGCTTCTGTTTGGTGTCACTGCTAAAAGAAATAAAGGGATGATTAAAGAGTGTGAAAAGTGTGTGAGAGCTGTACATGGGAGAAGGAAGAAAAGAGGGACTGATATGGATGGTGTGTACTGGTGGTAGAGATGATATATTTCAATATCTGTATATAATAAATAGATTAAAACATTGATGACACAATTTTAATTATTGGAATACTCCTTTAATAAAAAAAGGCATCAATATTATAATGGGAACCTGTCAGGGTAATTTGGGACACTTAGCCATACAAAGGTCTTAGACTGGGGGCTTTGGAGTCCCAAATCACCACTTGTAAAGCATTATACTTAGCTAGAGATAAGTCTGAGTCTCATCAGTCATCTTTGGTGTTCCTGTAGACAGCGTGGTTGTTCATTGAAGCCAGTGACACATGTTGGCTTCACTGCGCATTCGCCTGATGTCTGGCGCATGCACATTGTAACCAAGGTAATACAGTTGCCCAACTTCACTAAACAACTGCACAGGCACCAGAGTACACATGCTAGGTAAGCATAGAGGGTCTTTTTCCCCTATATTGGAATGGACGCTTTACAGCCAAGTTATTTGAGGCACTAAACCCCCACTTCATAAGGACCTGTGGGTGGTTTAATGTCCCACACTGTCCTGACAGATTCCCTCGAAAGGCCTGAAATCTAAGCCTAGCAAATGAATGGATCCAGGGTGAGCTCTCTGGTGGAGGCGGCTCAATTCCTAGCGGTAGTTCAATACTGTAACTTAATAACACACCTTCCTGCCCAATTTTATAGGATCGTACCACAGTATGTAATCTTTAATAAATTCGGTATTACTCTACCCCCCTTCCATCCATCATATCTGTCTTGTTTTACTTTTAATGATTTTCCTATAAATCACATTATTTTTCTTGATTTCAGAATGATGAATGATGCAAAGTAAAACCACCATAGCAAATTAAATAGATTCCAGCTCTACATAATAAAATAGATCAAACACCTCTAAAGTGGGTAATACATTCTTCTTTTCCAAATTTCAGATATGTTCATTTTGGTTCAGGGCTGTACAGCTATATATCATCCCAGAGTCTATGTTATTCTACGAAAAATACTTATAGTATGACATTCCTATACATTAAATAACGGATCATATTCTCTATCCATTATTCTAATATTTTCCTACTCGAATATGGTATTTCTGTTATTTTTGGACTTTCCTAAATGGGGTGCATATTAAAGCTTTAACTTACTGGAAATCGTTTTGCCTTAGACAAATTTACAGGGATAATTTTGTTATTGCAGGTGTTTGCACTTGGGCAGCTATTAGGTACAGTTCTCAATGTTCCATTACATTGGTACATCACTGACCCGGCACACTGTAATTATTCAGTGGTCGGAGGCAGTAGAGAAGTCGCTGCTTGTTATAGCTTTGGTGAAATGAAATGTTTCATTATGGCAAGTGATTTGTCACTATGTAAAACAGCGTTACATAGTTAGGTACAACATAAATCCATCAAAATCAGCCGTTGCTAAGCATCAAGAAGTTAATCCTGAGCAAAGCAAATAGAAAACCCCAAATGAAGTCACTGCCAATTTGTCTCATGAGGGAAAAGAAATTCTTCCGGGCTATAATGTGGCTGTTGAATTTTGTCTTGGATTAGACGTAGGAAAACTGTCTTCTGATAAAAGTCAAGGTTTCTTCTTGGCTTAGCTGCCAAGCTCAACATAAATACTATGTCCATTTTGTCTTGTTTTGTATTAAATATAACTTTAGATATTGTCTTGTCATGATACTAGCATGTATGGTTTTCCATAACTATGTCAGTGGCAAATCACACAGGATGGAGATCTACCATTGTTACCACATCTGTGTATGACAAACGCAGAACAGGCTCTAAAGTTTTCCCTAGTGTTGGAAAGAAGACTCCATCCCATATTCACTGTGCAAAGAACAGGCTCTAAAGTTTTCCCTAGTGTTGGCAGGAAGACTCCATCCCATATTAACTGTGCAAAGAACAGGCTCTAAAGTTTTCCCTAGTGTTGGCAGGAAGACTCCATCCCATATTCACTGTGCAAAGAACAGGCTCTAAAGTTTCTCCTAGTGTTGGCAGGAAGACTCCATCCCATATTCACTGTGCAAAGAACAGGCTCTAAAGTTTCCCCTAGTGTTGGCAGGAAGACTCCATCCCATATTCACTGTGCAAAGAACAGGCTCTAAAGTTTTCCCTAGTGTTGGAAGGAAGACTCCATCCCATATTCCCCATATTCACTGTGCAAAGAACAGGCTCTAAAGTTTTCCCTAGTGTTGGAAGGAAGACTCCATCCCATATTCACTGTACAAAGAACAGGCTCTAAAGTTTTCCCTAGTGTTGGAAGAAAAACTCCATCCCATATTCACTGTGCAAAGAACAGGCTCTAAAGTTTTCCCTAGTGTTGGCAGGAAGACTCCATCCCATATTCACTGTGCAAAGAACAGGCTCTAAATTTTTCCCTAGTGTTGGCAGGAAGACTCCATCCCATATTCACTGTGCAAAGAACAGGCTTTAAAGTTTCTCCTAGTGTTGGCAGGAAGACTCCATCCCATATTCACTGTGCAAAGAACAGGCTCTAAAGTTTTCCCTAGTGTTGGCAGGAAGACTCCATCCCATATTCACTGTTCAAAGAACAGGCTCTAAAGTTTTCCTTAGTGTTGGCAGGAAGACTCCATCCCATATTCACTGTGCAAAGAACAGGCTCTAAAGTTTCCCCTAGTGTTGGCAGGAAGACTCCATCCCATATTCACTGTGCAAAGAACAGGCTCTAAAGTTTTCCATAGTGTTGGCAGGAAGACTCCATCCCATATTCCCCATGTTCACTGTGCAAAGAACAGGCTCTAAAATTTTCCCTAGTGTTGGAAGGAAGACTCCATCCCATATTCACTGTGCAAAGAACAGGCTCTAAAGTTTTCCCTAGTGTTGGAAGAAAAACTCCATCCCATATTCACTGTGCAAAGAACAGGCTCTAAAGTTTTCCATAGTGTTGGCAGGAAGACTCCATCCCATATTCACTGTGCAAAGAACAGGCTCTAAAGTTTCCCCTAGTGTTGGAAGGAAGACTCCATCCCATATTCACTGTGCAAAGAACAGGCTCTAAAGTTTTCCCTAGTGTTGGAAGGAAGACTCCATCCCATATTCACTGTACAAAGAACAGGCTCTAAAGTTTTCCCTAGTGTTGGAAGAAAAACTCCATCCCATATTCACTGTGCAAAGAACAGGCTCTAAAGTTTTCCCTAGTGTTGGCAGGAAGACTCTATCCCATATTCCCCATATTCACTGTGCAAAGAACAGGCTCTAAAGTTTTCCCTAGTGTTGGCAGGAAGACTCCATCCCATATTCACTGTGCAAAGAACAGGCTCTAAAGTTTTCCCTAGTGTTGGAAGAAAAACTCCATCCCATATTCACTGTGCAAAGAACAGGCTCTAAAGTTTTCCCTAGTGTTGGCAGGAAGACTCCATCCCATATTCACTGTGCAAAGAACAGGCTCTAAAGTTTCTCCTAGTGTTGGCAGGAAGACTCCATCCCATATTCACTGTGCAAAGATCAGGCTCTAAAGTTTTCCCTAGTGTTGGCAGCAAGACTCCATGCCATATTCACTGTGCAAAGAACAGGCTCTAAAGTTTTCCTTAGTGTTGGCAGGAAGACTCCATCCCATATTCGCTGTGCAAAGAACAGGCTCTAAAGTTTCCCCTAGTGTTGGCAGGAAGACTCCATCCCATATTCACTGTGCAAAGAACAAGCTCTAAAGTTTTCCCTAGTGTTGGCAGGAAGACTCCATCCCATTTTCCCCATATTCACTGTGCAAAGAACAGGCTCTAAAGTTTTCCCTAGTGTTGGCAGGAAGACTCCATCCCATATTCACTGTGCAAAGAACAGGCTCTAAAGTTTTCCCTAGTGTTGGAAGGAAGACTCCATCCCATATTCACTGTGCAAAGAACAGGCTCTAAAGTTTTCCCTAGTGTTGGCAGGAAGACTCCATCCCATATTCACTGTGCAAAGAACAGGCTCTAAAGTTTTCCCTAGTATTGGCAGGAAGACTCCATCCCATATTCACTGTGCAAAGAACAGGCTCTAAAGTTTCTCCTAGTGTTGGCAGGAAGACTCCACCCCATATTCACTGTGCAAAGAACAGGCTCTAAAGTTTCCCCTAGTGTTGGCAGGAAGACTCCATCCCATATTCGCTGTGCAAAGAACAGGCTCTAAAGTTTTCTCCTAGTGTTGGCAGGAAGACTCCATCCCATATTCACTGTGCAAAGAACAGGCTCTAAAGTTTTCCCTAGTGTTGGCAGGAAGACTCCATCCCATATTCCCCATATTCACTGTGCAAAGAACAGGCTCTAAAGTTTTCCCTAGTGTTGGCAGGAAGACTCCATCCCATATTCACTGTGCAAAGAACAGGCTCTAAAGTTTTCCCTAGTGTTGGCAGGAAGACTCCATCCCATATTTACTGTGCAAAGAACAGGCTCTAAATTTTCTCCTAGTGTTGGCAGGAAGACTCCATCCCATATTCACTGTGCAAAGAACAGGCTCTAAAGTTTTCCCTAGTGTTGGCAGGAAGACTCCATCCCATATTCACTGTTCAAAGAACAGGCTCTAAAGTTTTCCTTAGTGTTGGCAGGAAGACTCCATCCCATATTCACTGTGCAAAGAACAGGCTCTAAAGTTTCCCCTAGTGTTGGCAGGAAGACTCCATTCCATATTCACTGTGCAAAGAACAGGCTCTAAAGTTTTCCCTAGTGTTGGCAGGAAGACTCCATCCCATATTCCCCATATTCACTGTGCAAAGAACAGGCTCTAAAGTTTTCCCTAGTGTTGGAAGGAAGACTCCATCCCATATTCACTGTGCAAAGAACAGGCTCTAAAGTTTTCCCTAGTGTTCGGAGAAAAACTCCATCCCATATTCACTGTGCAAAGAACAGGCTCTAAAGTTTTCCATAGTGTTGGCAGGAAGACTCCATCCCATATTCACCATTCAAATAACAGGCTCTAAAGTTTTCCTTAATGTTGGCAGGAAGACTCCATCCCATATTCACTGTGCAAAGAACAGGCTCTAAAGTTTCCCCTAGTGTTGGCAGGAAGACTCCATACCATATTCACAGTGCAAAGAACAGGCTCTAAAGTTTTCCCTAGTGTTGGAAGGAAGACTCCATCCCATATTCACTGTTCAAAGAACAGGCTCTAAAGTTTTCCTTAGTGTTGGCAGGAAGACTCCATCCCATATTCACTGTGCAAAGAACAGGCTCTAAAGTTTCCCCTAGTGTTAGCAGGAAGACTCCATTCCATATTCACTGTGCAAAGAACAGGCTCTAAAGTTTCCCCTAGTGTGGGAAGGAAGACTCCATCCCATATTCACTGTGCAAAGAACAGGCTCTAAAGTTTTCCCTAGTGTTGGCAGGAAGACTCCATCCCATATTCACTGTGCAAAGAACAGGCTCTAAAGTTTTCCCTAGTGTTGGCAGGAAGACTCCATGCCATATTCACTGTGCAAAGAACAGGCTCTAAAGTTTCTCCTAGTGTTGGCAGGAAGACTCCATCCCATATTCACTGTGCAAAGAACAGGCTCTAAAGTTTCTCCTAGTGTTGGCAGGAAGACTCCATCCCATATTCACTGTGCAAAGAACAGGCTCTAAAGTTTTCCCTAGTGTTGGAAGAAAAACTCCATCCCATATTCACTGTGCAAAGAACAGGCTCTAAAGTTTTCCATAGTGTTGGCAGGAAGACTCCATCCCATATTCACTGTGCAAAGAACAGGCTCTAAAGTTTCCCCTAGTGTTGGAAGGAAGACTCCATCCCATATTCACTGTGCAAAGAACAGGCTCTAAAGTTTTCCCTAGTGTTGGAAGGAAGACTCCATCCCATATTCACTGTACAAAGAACAGGCTCTAAAGTTTTCCCTAGTGTTGGAAGAAAAACTCCATCCCATATTCACTGTGCAAAGAACAGGCTCTAAAGTTTTCCCTAGTGTTGGCAGGAAGACTCTATCCCATATTCCCCATATTCACTGTGCAAAGAACAGGCTCTAAAGTTTTCCCTAGTGTTGGCAGGAAGACTCCATCCCATATTCACTGTGCAAAGAACAGGCTCTAAAGTTTTCCCTAGTGTTGGAAGAAAAACTCCATCCCATATTCACTGTGCAAAGAACAGGCTCTAAAGTTTTCCCTAGTGTTGGCAGGAAGACTCCATCCCATATTCACTGTGCAAAGAACAGGCTCTAAAGTTTCTCCTAGTGT
Source organism: Leptodactylus fuscus (assembly GCF_031893055.1). Lineage (NCBI taxonomy): Eukaryota > Metazoa > Chordata > Amphibia > Anura > Leptodactylidae > Leptodactylus > Leptodactylus fuscus. The sequence goes on along the minus strand of NC_134265.1, from coordinate 325,605,341 downwards.
TGGCAGGAAGACTCCATCCCATATTCACTGTGCAAAGATCAGGCTCTAAAGTTTTCCCTAGTGTTGGCAGCAAGACTCCATGCCATATTCACTGTGCAAAGAACAGGCTCTAAAGTTTTCCTTAGTGTTGGCAGGAAGACTCCATCCCATATTCGCTGTGCAAAGAACAGGCTCTAAAGTTTCCCCTAGTGTTGGCAGGAAGACTCCATCCCATATTCACTGTGCAAAGAACAAGCTCTAAAGTTTTCCCTAGTGTTGGCAGGAAGACTCCATCCCATTTTCCCCATATTCACTGTGCAAAGAACAGGCTCTAAAGTTTTCCCTAGTGTTGGCAGGAAGACTCCATCCCATATTCACTGTGCAAAGAACAGGCTCTAAAGTTTTCCCTAGTGTTGGAAGGAAGACTCCATCCCATATTCACTGTGCAAAGAACAGGCTCTAAAGTTTTCCCTAGTGTTGGCAGGAAGACTCCATCCCATATTCACTGTGCAAAGAACAGGCTCTAAAGTTTTCCCTAGTATTGGCAGGAAGACTCCATCCCATATTCACTGTGCAAAGAACAGGCTCTAAAGTTTCTCCTAGTGTTGGCAGGAAGACTCCACCCCATATTCACTGTGCAAAGAACAGGCTCTAAAGTTTCCCCTAGTGTTGGCAGGAAGACTCCATCCCATATTCGCTGTGCAAAGAACAGGCTCTAAAGTTTTCTCCTAGTGTTGGCAGGAAGACTCCATCCCATATTCACTGTGCAAAGAACAGGCTCTAAAGTTTTCCCTAGTGTTGGCAGGAAGACTCCATCCCATATTCCCCATATTCACTGTGCAAAGAACAGGCTCTAAAGTTTTCCCTAGTGTTGGCAGGAAGACTCCATCCCATATTCACTGTGCAAAGAACAGGCTCTAAAGTTTTCCCTAGTGTTGGCAGGAAGACTCCATCCCATATTTACTGTGCAAAGAACAGGCTCTAAATTTTCTCCTAGTGTTGGCAGGAAGACTCCATCCCATATTCACTGTGCAAAGAACAGGCTCTAAAGTTTTCCCTAGTGTTGGCAGGAAGACTCCATCCCATATTCACTGTTCAAAGAACAGGCTCTAAAGTTTTCCTTAGTGTTGGCAGGAAGACTCCATCCCATATTCACTGTGCAAAGAACAGGCTCTAAAGTTTCCCCTAGTGTTGGCAGGAAGACTCCATTCCATATTCACTGTGCAAAGAACAGGCTCTAAAGTTTTCCCTAGTGTTGGCAGGAAGACTCCATCCCATATTCCCCATATTCACTGTGCAAAGAACAGGCTCTAAAGTTTTCCCTAGTGTTGGAAGGAAGACTCCATCCCATATTCACTGTGCAAAGAACAGGCTCTAAAGTTTTCCCTAGTGTTCGGAGAAAAACTCCATCCCATATTCACTGTGCAAAGAACAGGCTCTAAAGTTTTCCATAGTGTTGGCAGGAAGATTCCATCCCATATTCACCATTCAAATAACAGGCTCTAAAGTTTTCCTTAATGTTGGCAGGAAGACTCCATCCCATATTCACTGTGCAAAGAACAGGCTCTAAAGTTTCCCCTAGTGTTGGCAGGAAGACTCCATACCATATTCACAGTGCAAAGAACAGGCTCTAAAGTTTTCCCTAGTGTTGGAAGGAAGACTCCATCCCATATTCACTGTTCAAAGAACAGGCTCTAAAGTTTTCCTTAGTGTTGGCAGGAAGACTCCATCCCATATTCACTGTGCAAAGAACAGGCTCTAAAGTTTCCCCTAGTGTTAGCAGGAAGACTCCATTCCATATTCACTGTGCAAAGAACAGGCTCTAAAGTTTCCCCTAGTGTGGGAAGGAAGACTCCATCCCATATTCACTGTGCAAAGAACAGGCTCTAAAGTTTTCCCTAGTGTTGGCAGGAAGACTCCATCCCATATTCACTGTGCAAAGAACAGGCTCTAAAGTTTTCCCTAGTGTTGGCAGGAAGACTCCATGCCATATTCACTGTGCAAAGAACAGGCTCTAAAGTTTCTCCTAGTGTTGGCAGGAAGACTCCATCCCATATTCACTGTGCAAAGAACAGGCTCTAAAGTTTCTCCTAGTGTTGGCAGGAAGACTCCATCCCATATTCACTGTGCAAAGAACAGGCTCTAAAGTTTCCCCTAGTGTTGGCAGGAAGACTCCATCCCATATTCACTGTGCAAAGAACAGGCTCTAAAGTTTCCCCTAGTGTTGGAAGGAAGACTCCATCCCATATTCACTGTGCAAAGAACAGGCTCTAAAGTTTTCCATAGTGTTGGCAGGAAGACTCCATCCTATATTCACTGTGCAAAGAACAGGCTCTAAAGTTTTCCCTAGTGTTGGCAGGAAGACTCCATCCTATATTCACTGTGCAAAGAACAGGCTCTAAAGTTTTCCATAGTGTTGGCAGGAAGACTCCATCCCATATTCACTGTGCAAAGAACAGGCTCTAAAGTTTCCCCTAGTGTTGCCAGGAAGACTCCATCCCATATTCACTGTGCAAAGAACAGGCTCTAAAGTTTTCCCTCGTGTTGGAAGGAAGACTCCATCCCATATTCACTGTGCAAAGAACAGGCTCTAAAGTTTTCCCTAGTGTTGGCAGGAAGACTCCATGCCATATTCACTGTGCAAAGAACAGGCTCTAAAGTTTCTCCTAGTGTTGGCAGGAAGACTCCATCCCATATTCACTGTGCAAAGAACAGGCTCTAAAGTTTCTCCTAGTGTTGGCAGGAAGACTCCATCCCATATTCACTGTGCAAAGAACAGGCTCTAAAGTTTCCCCTAGTGTTGGCAGGAAGACTCCATCCCATATTCACTGTGCAAAGAACAGGCTCTAAAGTTTCCCCTAGTGTTGGAAGGAAGACTCCATCCCATATTCACTGTGCAAAGAACAGGCTCTAAAGTTTTCCATAGTGTTGGCAGGAAGACTCCATCCTATATTCACTGTGCAAAGAACAGGCTCTAAAGTTTTCCCTAGTGTTGGCAGGAAGACTCCATCCTATATTCACTGTGCAAAGAACAGGCTCTAAAGTTTTCCATAGTGTTGGCAGGAAGACTCCATCCCATATTCACTGTGCAAAGAACAGGCTCTAAAGTTTCCCCTAGTGTTGCCAGGAAGACTCCATCCCATATTCACTGTGCAAAGAACAGGCTCTAAAGTTTTCCCTCGTGTTGGAAGGAAGACTCCATCCCATATTCACTGTGCAAAGAACAGGCTCTAAATTTTTCCCTAGTGTTGGCAGGAAGACTCCATCCCATATTCACTGTGCAAAGAACAGGCTCTAAAGTTTTCCCTAGTGTTGGCAGGAAGACTCCATTCCATATTCACTGTTCAAAGAACAGGCTCTAAAGTTTCTCCTAGTGTTGGCAGAAAGACTCCATCCCATATTCACTGTGCAAAGAACAGGCTCTAAAGTTTTCCATAGTGTTGGCAGGAAGACTCCATCCCATATTCACTGTGCAAAGAACAGGCTCTAAAGTTTTCCCTAGTGTTGGCAGGAAGACTCCATCCCATATTCACTGTGCAAAGAACAGGCTCTAAAGTTTCCCCTAGTGTTGGAAGGAAGACTCCATCCCATATTTACTGTGCAAAGAACAGGCTCTAAAGTTTTCCCTAGTGTTGGCAGGAAGACTCCATCCCATATTCCCCATATTCACTGTGCAAAGAACAGGCTCTAAAGTTTTCCCTAGTGTTGGAAGAAAAACTCCATCCCATATTTACTGTGCAAAGAACAGGCTCTAAAGTTTTCCCTAGTTTTGGCAGGAAGACTCCATCCCATATTCAATGTGCAAAGAACAGGCTCTAAAGTTTTCCCTAGTGTTGGAAGGAAGACTCCATCCCATATTCACTGTGCAAAGAACAGGCTCTAAAGTTTTCCCTAGTGTTGGAAGAAAAACTCCATCCCATATTCACTGTGCAAAGAACAGGCTCTAAAGTTTTTCATAGTGTTGGCAGGAAGACTCCATCCCATATTCACTGTGCAAAGAACAGGCTCTAAAGTTTCCCCTAGTGTTGGAAGGAAGACTCCATCCCATATTCACTGTGCAAAGAACAGGCTCTAAAGTTTTCGCTAGTGTTGGCAGGAAGACTCCATCCCATATTCACTGAGCAAAGAACAGGCTCTAAAGTTTTTCCTAGTGTTGGCAGGAAGACTCCATGCCATATTCACTGTGCAAATAACAGGTTCTAAAGTTTCTCCTAGTGTTGGCAGGAAGACTCCATCCAATATTCACTGTGCAAAGAACAGGCTCTAAAGTTTTCCTTAGTGTTGGCAGGAAGACTCCATCCCATATTCACTGTGCAAAGAACAGGCTCTAAAGTTTCCCCTAGTGTTGGCAGGAAGACTCCATTCCATATTCACTGTGCAAAGAACAGGCTCTAAAGTTTTCCCTAGTGTTGGCAGGAAGACTCCATCCCATATTCCCCATATTCACTGTGCAAAGAACAGGCTCTAAAGTTTTCCCTAGTGTTGGAAGGAAGACTCCATCCCATATTCACTGTGCAAAGAACAGGCTCTAAAGTTTTCCCTAGTGTTCGGAGAAAAACTCCATCCCATATTCACTGTGCAAAGAACAGGCTCTAAAGTTTTCCATAGTGTTGGCAGGAAGACTCCATCCCATATTCACTGTGCAAAGAACAGGCTCTAAAGTTTCCACTAGTGTTGGAAGGAAGACTCCATCCCATATTCACCATTCAAATAACAGGCTCTAAAGTTTTCCTTAATGTTGGCAGGAAGACTCCATCCCATATTCACTGTGCAAAGAACAGGCTCTAAAGTTTCCCCTAGTGTTGGCAGGAAGACTCCATACCATATTCACAGTGCAAAGAACAGGCTCTAAAGTTTTCCCTAGTGTTGGAAGGAAGACTCCATCCCATATTCACTGTTCAAAGAACAGGCTCTAAAGTTTTCCTTAGTGTTGGCAGGAAGACTCCATCCCATATTCACTGTGCAAAGAACAGGCTCTAAAGTTTCCCCTAGTGTTAGCAGGAAGACTCCATTCCATATTCACTGTGCAAAGAACAGGCTCTAAAGTTTCCCCTAGTGTGGGAAGGAAGACTCCATCCCATATTCACTGTGCAAAGAACAGGCTCTAAAGTTTTCCCTAGTGTTGGCAGGAAGACTCCATCCCATATTCACTGTGCAAAGAACAGGCTCTAAAGTTTTCCCTAGTGTTGGCAGGAAGACTCCATGCCATATTCACTGTGCAAAGAACAGGCTCTAAAGTTTCTCCTAGTGTTGGCAGGAAGACTCCATCCCATATTCACTGTGCAAAGAACAGGCTCTAAAGTTTCTCCTAGTGTTGGCAGGAAGACTCCATCCCATATTCACTGTGCAAAGAACAGGCTCTAAAGTTTCCCCTAGTGTTGGCAGGAAGACTCCATCCCATATTCACTGTGCAAAGAACAGGCTCTAAAGTTTCCCCTAGTGTTGGAAGGAAGACTCCATCCCATATTCACTGTGCAAAGAACAGGCTCTAAAGTTTTCCATAGTGTTGGCAGGAAGACTCCATCCTATATTCACTGTGCAAAGAACAGGCTCTAAAGTTTTCCCTAGTGTTGGCAGGAAGACTCCATCCTATATTCACTGTGCAAAGAACAGGCTCTAAAGTTTTCCATAGTGTTGGCAGGAAGACTCCATCCCATATTCACTGTGCAAAGAACAGGCTCTAAAGTTTCCCCTAGTGTTGCCAGGAAGACTCCATCCCATATTCACTGTGCAAAGAACAGGCTCTAAAGTTTTCCCTCGTGTTGGAAGGAAGACTCCATCCCATATTCACTGTGCAAAGAACAGGCTCTAAATTTTTCCCTAGTGTTGGCAGGAAGACTCCATCCCATATTCACTGTGCAAAGAACAGGCTCTAAAGTTTTCCCTAGTGTTGGCAGGAAGACTCCATTCCATATTCACTGTTCAAAGAACAGGCTCTAAAGTTTCTCCTAGTGTTGGCAGAAAGACTCCATCCCATATTCACTGTGCAAAGAACAGGCTCTAAAGTTTTCCATAGTGTTGGCAGGAAGACTTCATCCCATATTCACTGTGCAAAGAACAGGCTCTAAAGTTTTCCCTAGTGTTGGCAGGAAGACTCCATCCCATATTCACTGTGCAAAGAACAGGCTCTAAAGTTTCCCCTAGTGTTGGAAGGAAGACTCCATCCCATATTTACTGTGCAAAGAACAGGCTCTAAAGTTTTCCCTAGTGTTGGCAGGAAGACTCCATCCCATATTCCCCATATTCACTGTGCAAAGAACAGGCTCTAAAGTTTTCCCTAGTTTTGGAAGAAAAACTCCATCCCATATTTACTGTGCAAAGAACAGGCTCTAAAGTTTTCCCTAGTTTTGGCAGGAAGACTCCATCCCATATTCAATGTGCAAAGAACAGGCTCTAAAGTTTTCCCTAGTGTTGGAAGGAAGACTCCATCCCATATTCACTGTGCAAAGAACAGGCTCTAAAGTTTTCCCTAGTGTTGGAAGAAAAACTCCATCCCATATTCACTGTGCAAAGAACAGGCTCTAAAGTTTTTCATAGTGTTGGCAGGAAGACTCCATCCCATATTCACTGTGCAAAGAACAGGCTCTAAAGTTTCCCCTAGTGTTGGAAGGAAGACTCCATCCCATATTCACTGTGCAAAGAACAGGCTCTAAAGTTTTCCCTAGTGTTGGCAGGAAGACTCCATCCCATATTCACTGAGCAAAGAACAGGCTCTAAAGTTTTTCCTAGTGTTGGCAGGAAGACTCCATGCCATATTCACTGTGCAAATAACAGGTTCTAAAGTTTCTCCTAGTGTTGGCAGGAAGACTCCATCCCATATTCACTGTGCAAAGAACAGGCTCTAAAGTTTCTCCTAGTGTTGGCAGGAAGACTCCATCCCATATTCACTGTGCAAAGAACAGGCTCTAAAGTTTCCCCTAGTGTTGGCAGGAAGACTCCATCCCATATTCACTGTGCAAAGAACAGGCTCTAAAGTTTCCCCTACTGTTGGAAGGAAGACTCCATCCCATATTCACTGTGCAAAGAACAGGCTCTAAAGTTTTCCATAGTGTTGGCAGGAAGACTCCATCCTATATTCACTGTGCAAAGAACAGGCTCTAAAGTTTTCCCTAGTGTTGGCAGGAAGACTCCATCCTATATTCACTGTGCAATGAACAGGCTCTAAAGTTTTCCATAGTGTTGGCAGGAAGACTCCATCCCATATTCACTGTGCAAAGAACAGGCTCTAAAGTTTTCCCTAGTGTTGCCAGGAAGACTCCATTCCATATTCACTGTGCAAAGAACAGGCTCTAAAGTTTTCCCTCGTGTTGGAAGGAAGACTCCATCCCATATTCACTGTGCAAAGAACAGGCTCTAAAGTTTTCCATAGTGTTGGCAGGAAGACTCCATCCCATATTCACTGTGCAAAGAACAGGCTCTAAAGTTTTCCCTAGTGTTGGCAGGAAGACTCCATCCCATATTCACTGTGCAAAGAACAGGCTCTAAAGTTTTCCATAGTGTTGGCAGGAAGACTCCATCCCATATTCACTGTGCAAAGAACAGGCTCTAAAGTTTTCCCTAGTGTTGGCAGGAAGACTCCATCCCATATTCACTGTGCAAAGAACAGGCTCTAAAGTTTTCCCTAGTGTTGGCAGGAAGACTCCATCCCATATTCCCCATATTCACTGTGCAAAGAACAGGTTCTAAAGTTTTCCCTAGTGTTGGAAGGAAGACTCCATCCCATATTCACTGTGCAAAGAACAGGCTCTAAAGTTTTCCCTAGTGTTGGAAGAAAAACTCCATCCCATATTCACTGTGCAAAGAACAGGCTCTAAAGTTTTCCATAGTGTTGGCAGGAAGACTCCATCCCATATTCACTGTGCAAAGAACGGGCTCTAAAGTTTCTCCTAGTGTTGGCAGGAAGACTCCATCCCATATTCACTGTGCAAAGAACAGGCTCTAAAGTTTCTCCTAGTGTTGGCAGGAAGACTCCATCCCATATTCACTGTGCAAAGAACAGGCTCTAAAGTTTCTCCTAGTGTTGGCAGGAAGACTCCATCCCATATTCACTGTGCAAAGAACAGGCTCTAAAGTTTCCCCTAGTGTTGGCAGGAAGACTCCATCCCATATTCGCTGTGCAAAGAACAGGCTCTAAAGTTTTCTCCTAGTGTTGGCAGGAAGACTCCATCCCATATTCACTGTGCAAAGAACAGGCTCTAAAGTTTTCCCTAGTGTTGGCAGGAAGACTCCATCCCATATTCCCCATATTCACTGTGCAAAGAACAGGCTCTAAAGTTTTCCCTAGTGTTGGCAGGAAGACTCCATCCCATATTCAATGTGCAAAGAACAGGCTCTAAAGTTTCCACTAGTGTTGGAAGGAAGACTCCATCCCATATTCACCATTCAAATAACAGGCTCTAAAGTTTTCCTTAATGTTGGCAGGAAGACTCCATCCCATATTCACTGTGCAAAGAACAGGCTCTAAAGTTTCCCCTAGTGTTGGCAGGAAGACTCCATACCATATTCACTGTGCAAAGAACAGGCTCTAAAGTTTTCCCTAGTGTTGGAAGGAAGACTCCATCCCATATTCACTGTTCAAAGAACAGGCTCTAAAGATTTCCTTAGTGTTGGCAGGAAGACTCCATCCCATATTCACTGTGCAAAGAACAGGCTCTAAAGTTTCCCCTAGTGTTAGCAGGAAGACTCCATTCCATATTCACTGTGCAAAGAACAGGCTCTAAAGTTTTCCCTAGTGTTGGCAGGAAGACTCCATTCCATATTCCCCATATTCACTGTGCAAAGAACAGGCTCTAAAGTTTTCCCTAGTGTTGGAAGGAAGACTCCATCCCATATTCACTGTGCGAAGAACAGGCTCTAAAGTTTTTCCTAGTGTTGGGAGAAAAACTCCATCCCATATTCACTGTGCAAAGAACAGGCTCTAAAGTTTTCCATAGTGTTGGCAGGAAGACTCCATCCCATATTCACTGTGCAAAGAACAGGCTCTAAAGTTTCCCCTAGTGTTGGAAGGAAGACTCCATCCCATATTCACCGTTCAAATTACAGGCTCTAAAGTTTTCCTTAGTTTTGGCTGGAAGACTCCTTCCCATATTCACTGTGCAAAGAACAGGCTCTAAAGTTTCCCCTAGTGTTGGCAGGAAGACTCCATCCCATATTCACTGTGCAAAGAACAGGCTCTAAAGTTTTCCCTAGTGTTGGCAGGAAGACTCCATCCCATATTCACTGTTCAAAGAACAGGCTCTAATGTTTTCCTTAGTGTTGGCAGGAAGACTCCATCCCATATTCACTGTGCAAAGAACAGGCTCTAAAGTTTTCCCTAGTGTTGGCAGGAAGACTCCATCCCATATTCACTGTTCAAAGAACAGGCTCTAATGTTTTCCTTAGTGTTGGCAGGGAGACTCCATCCCATATTCACTGTTCAAAGAACAGGCTCTAATGTTTTCCTTAGTGTTGGCAGGAAGACTCCATCCCATATTCACTGTGCAAAGAACAGGCTCTAAAGTTTTCCCTAGTGTTGGCAGGAAGACTCCATCCCATATTCCCCATATTCACTGTGCAAAGAACAGGCTCTAAAGTTTTCCCTAGTGTTGGAAGAAAAACTCCATCCCATATTTACTGTGCAAAGAACAGGCTCTAAAGTTTTCCCTAGTTTTGGCAGGAAGACTCCATCCCATATTCACTGTGCAAAGAACAGGCTCTAAAGTTTTCCCTAGTGTTGGCAGGAAGACTCCATCCCATATTCCCCATATTCACTGTGCAAAGAACAGGCTCTAAAGTTTTCCCTAGTGTTGGAAGAAAAACTCCATCCCATATTTACTGTGCAAAGAACAGGCTCTAAAGTTTTCCCTAGTTTTGGCAGGAAGACTCCATCCCATATTCACTGTGCAAAGAACAGGCTCTAAAGTTTTCCCTAGTGTTGGAAGGAAGACTCCATCCCATATTCACTGTGCAAAGAACAGGCTCTAAAGTTTTCCCTAGTGTTGGCAGGAAGACTCCATCCCATATTCACTGTGCAAAGAACAGGCTCTAAAGTTTTCACTAGTGTTGGCAGGAAGACTCCATCCCATATTCACTGTGCAAAGAACAGGCTCTAAAGTTTTCCCTAGTGTTGGCAGGAAGACTCCATCCCATATTCCCCATATTCATTGTGCAAAGAACAGGCTCTAAAGTTTTCCCTAGTGTTGGAAGGAAGACTCCATCCCATATTCACTGAGCAAAGAACAGGCTCTAAAGTTTTCCCTAGTGTTGGCAGGAAGACTCCATGCCATATTCACTGTGTAAAGAACAGGCTCTAAAGTTTCTCCTAGTGTTGGCAGGAGGACTCCATCCCATATTCACTGTGCAAAGAACAGGCTCTAAAGTTTCTCCTAGTGTTGGTAGGAAGACTCCATCCCATATTCACTGTGCAAAGAACAGGCTCTAAAGTTTCCCCTAGTGTTGGCAGGAAGACTCCATCCCATATTCACTGTGCAAAGAACAGGCTCTAAAGTTTCCCCTAGTGTTGGAAGGAAGACTCCATCCCATATTCACTGTGCAAAGAACAGGCTCTAAAGTTTTCATAGTGTTGGCAGGAAGACTCCATCCTATATTCACTGTGCAAAGAACAGGCTCTAAAGTTTTCCCTAGTGTTGGCAGGAAGACTCCATCCTATATTCACTGTGCAAAGAACAGGCTCTAAAGTTTTCCATAGTGTTGGCAGGAAGACTCCATCCCATATTCACTGTGCAAAGAACAGGCTCTAAAGTTTCCCCTAGTGTTGCCAGGAAGACTCCATCCCATATTCACTGTGCAAAGAACAGGCTCTAAAGTTTTCCCTCGTGTTGGAAGGAAGACTCCATCCCATATTCACTGTGCAAAGAACAGGCTCTAAATTTTTCCCTAGTGTTGGCAGGAAGACTCCATCCCATATTCACTGTGCAAAGAACAGGCTCTAAAGTTTTCCGTAGTGTTGGCAGGAAGACTCCATTCCATATTCACTGTTCAAAGAACAGGCTCTAAAGTTTCTCCTAGTGTTGGCAGAAAGACTCCATCCCATATTCACTGTGCAAAGAACAGGCTCTAAAGTTTTCCATAGTGTTGGCAGGAAGACTCCATCCCATATTCACTGTGCAAAGAACAGGCTCTAAAGTTTTCCCTAGTGTTGGCAGGAAGACTCCATCCCATATTCACTGTGCAAAGAACAGGCTCTAAAGTTTCCCCTAGTTTTGGAAGGAAGACTCCATCCCATATTCACTGTGCAAAGAACAGGCTCTAAAGTTTTCCCTAGTGTTGGCAGGAAGACTCCATCCCATATTCCCCATATTCACTGTGCAAAGAACAGGCTCTAAAGTTTTCCCTAGTGTTGGAAGAAAAACTCCATCCCATATTCACTGTGCAAAGAACAGGCTCTAAAGTTTTCCATAGTGTTGGCAGGAAGACTCCATCCCATATTCACTGTGCAAAGAACGGGCTCTAAAGTTTCTCCTAGTGTTGGCAGGAAGACTCCATCCCATATTCACTGTGCAAAGAACAGGCTCTAAAGTTTCTCCTAGTGTTGGCAGGAAGACTCCATCCCATATTCACTGTGCAAAGAACAGGCTCTAAAGTTTCTCCTAGTGTTGGCAGAAAGACTCCATCCCATATTCACTGTGCAAAGAACAGGCTCTAAAGTTTCCCCTAGTGTTGGCAGGAAGACTCCATCCCATATTCGCTGTGCAAAGAACAGGCTCTAAAGTTTCTCCTAGTGTTGGCAGGAAGACTCCATCCCATATTCACTGTGCAAAGAACAGGCTCTAAAGTTTCTCCTAGTGTTGGCAGGAAGACTCCATCCCATATTCACTGTGCAAAGAACAGGCTCTAAAGTTTCCCCTAGTGTTGGCAGGAAGACTCCATCCCATATTCGCTGTGCAAAGAACAGGCTCTAAAGTTTTCTCCTAGTGTTGGCAGGAAGACTCCATCCCATATTCACTGTGCAAAGAACAGGCTCTAAAGTTTTCCCTAGTGTTGGCAGGAAGACTCCATCCCATATTCCCCATATTCACTGTGCAAAGAACAGGCTCTAAAGTTTTCCCTAGTGTTGGCAGGAAGACTCCATCCCATATTCAATGTGCAAAGAACAGGCTCTAAAGTTTCCACTAGTGTTGGAAGGAAGACTCCATCCCATATTCACCATTCAAATAACAGGCTCTAAAGTTTTCCTTAATGTTGGCAGGAAGACTCCATCCCATATTCACTGTGCAAAGAACAGGCTCTAAAGTTTCCCCTAGTGTTGGCAGGAAGACTCCATACCATATTCACTGTGCAAAGAACAGGCTCTAAAGTTTTCCCTAGTGTTGGAAGGAAGACTCCATCCCATATTCACTGTTCAAAGAACAGGCTCTAAAGATTTCCTTAGTGTTGGCAGGAAGACTCCATCCCATATTCACTGTGCAAAGAACAGGCTCTAAAGTTTTTCATAGTGTTGGCAGGAAGACTCCATCCCATATTCACTGTGCAAAGAACAGGCTCTAAAGTTTCCCCTAGTGTTGGAAGGAAGACTCCATCCCATATTCACTGTGCAAAGAACAGGCTCTAAAGTTTTCCCTAGTGTTGGCAGGAAGACTCCATCCCATATTCACTGAGCAAAGAACAGGCTCTAAAGTTTTTCCTAGTGTTGGCAGGAAGACTCCATGCCATATTCACTGTGCAAATAACAGGTTCTAAAGTTTCTCCTAGTGTTGGCAGGAAGACTCCATCCCATATTCACTGTGCAAAGAACAGGCTCTAAAGTTTCTCCTAGTGTTGGCAGGAAGACTCCATCCCATATTCACTGTGCAAAGAACAGGCTCTAAAGTTTCCCCTAGTGTTGGCAGGAAGACTCCATCCCATATTCACTGTGCAAAGAACAGGCTCTAAAGTTTCCCCTACTGTTGGAAGGAAGACTCCATCCCATATTCACTGTGCAAAGAACAGGCTCTAAAGTTTTCCATAGTGTTGGCAGGAAGACTCCATCCTATATTCACTGTGCAAAGAACAGGCTCTAAAGTTTTCCCTAGTGTTGGCAGGAAGACTCCATCCTATATTCACTGTGCAATGAACAGGCTCTAAAGTTTTCCATAGTGTTGGCAGGAAGACTCCATCCCATATTCACTGTGCAAAGAACAGGCTCTAAAGTTTTCCCTAGTGTTGCCAGGAAGACTCCATTCCATATTCACTGTGCAAAGAACAGGCTCTAAAGTTTTCCCTCGTGTTGGAAGGAAGACTCCATCCCATATTCACTGTGCAAAGAACAGGCTCTAAAGTTTTCCATAGTGTTGGCAGGAAGACTCCATCCCATATTCACTGTGCAAAGAACAGGCTCTAAAGTTTTCCCTAGTGTTGGCAGGAAGACTCCATCCCATATTCACTGTGCAAAGAACAGGCTCTAAAGTTTTCCATAGTGTTGGCAGGAAGACTCCATCCCATATTCACTGTGCAAAGAACAGGCTCTAAAGTTTTCCCTAGTGTTGGCAGGAAGACTCCATCCCATATTCACTGTGCAAAGAACAGGCTCTAAAGTTTTCCCTAGTGTTGGCAGGAAGACTCCATCCCATATTCCCCATATTCACTGTGCAAAGAACAGGTTCTAAAGTTTTCCCTAGTGTTGGAAGGAAGACTCCATCCCATATTCACTGTGCAAAGAACAGGCTCTAAAGTTTTCCCTAGTGTTGGAAGAAAAACTCCATCCCATATTCACTGTGCAAAGAACAGGCTCTAAAGTTTTCCATAGTGTTGGCAGGAAGACTCCATCCCATATTCACTGTGCAAAGAACGGGCTCTAAAGTTTCTCCTAGTGTTGGCAGGAAGACTCCATCCCATATTCACTGTGCAAAGAACAGGCTCTAAAGTTTCTCCTAGTGTTGGCAGGAAGACTCCATCCCATATTCACTGTGCAAAGAACAGGCTCTAAAGTTTCTCCTAGTGTTGGCAGGAAGACTCCATCCCATATTCACTGTGCAAAGAACAGGCTCTAAAGTTTCCCCTAGTGTTGGCAGGAAGACTCCATCCCATATTCGCTGTGCAAAGAACAGGCTCTAAAGTTTTCTCCTAGTGTTGGCAGGAAGACTCCATCCCATATTCACTGTGCAAAGAACAGGCTCTAAAGTTTTCCCTAGTGTTGGCAGGAAGACTCCATCCCATATTCCCCATATTCACTGTGCAAAGAACAGGCTCTAAAGTTTTCCCTAGTGTTGGCAGGAAGACTCCATCCCATATTCAATGTGCAAAGAACAGGCTCTAAAGTTTCCACTAGTGTTGGAAGGAAGACTCCATCCCATATTCACCATTCAAATAACAGGCTCTAAAGTTTTCCTTAATGTTGGCAGGAAGACTCCATCCCATATTCACTGTGCAAAGAACAGGCTCTAAAGTTTCCCCTAGTGTTGGCAGGAAGACTCCATACCATATTCACTGTGCAAAGAACAGGCTCTAAAGTTTTCCCTAGTGTTGGAAGGAAGACTCCATCCCATATTCACTGTTCAAAGAACAGGCTCTAAAGATTTCCTTAGTGTTGGCAGGAAGACTCCATCCCATATTCACTGTGCAAAGAACAGGCTCTAAAGTTTCCCCTAGTGTTAGCAGGAAGACTCCATTCCATATTCACTGTGCAAAGAACAGGCTCTAAAGTTTTCCCTAGTGTTGGCAGGAAGACTCCATTCCATATTCCCCATATTCACTGTGCAAAGAACAGGCTCTAAAGTTTTCCCTAGTGTTGGAAGGAAGACTCCATCCCATATTCACTGTGCGAAGAACAGGCTCTAAAGTTTTTCCTAGTGTTGGGAGAAAAACTCCATCCCATATTCACTGTGCAAAGAACAGGCTCTAAAGTTTTCCATAGTGTTGGCAGGAAGACTCCATCCCATATTCACTGTGCAAAGAACAGGCTCTAAAGTTTCCCCTAGTGTTGGAAGGAAGACTCCATCCCATATTCACCGTTCAAATTACAGGCTCTAAAGTTTTCCTTAGTTTTGGCTGGAAGACTCCTTCCCATATTCACTGTGCAAAGAACAGGCTCTAAAGTTTCCCCTAGTGTTGGCAGGAAGACTCCATCCCATATTCACTGTGCAAAGAACAGGCTCTAAAGTTTTCCCTAGTGTTGGCAGGAAGACTCCATCCCATATTCACTGTTCAAAGAACAGGCTCTAATGTTTTCCTTAGTGTTGGCAGGAAGACTCCATCCCATATTCACTGTGCAAAGAACAGGCTCTAAAGTTTTCCCTAGTGTTGGCAGGAAGACTCCATCCCATATTCACTGTTCAAAGAACAGGCTCTAATGTTTTCCTTAGTGTTGGCAGGGAGACTCCATCCCATATTCACTGTTCAAAGAACAGGCTCTAATGTTTTCCTTAGTGTTGGCAGGAAGACTCCATCCCATATTCACTGTGCAAAGAACAGGCTCTAAAGTTTTCCCTAGTGTTGGCAGGAAGACTCCATCCCATATTCCCCATATTCACTGTGCAAAGAACAGGCTCTAAAGTTTTCCCTAGTGTTGGAAGAAAAACTCCATCCCATATTTACTGTGCAAAGAACAGGCTCTAAAGTTTTCCCTAGTTTTGGCAGGAAGACTCCATCCCATATTCACTGTGCAAAGAACAGGCTCTAAAGTTTTCCCTAGTGTTGGCAGGAAGACTCCATCCCATATTCCCCATATTCACTGTGCAAAGAACAGGCTCTAAAGTTTTCCCTAGTGTTGGAAGAAAAACTCCATCCCATATTTACTGTGCAAAGAACAGGCTCTAAAGTTTTCCCTAGTTTTGGCAGGAAGACTCCATCCCATATTCACTGTGCAAAGAACAGGCTCTAAAGTTTTCCCTAGTGTTGGAAGGAAGACTCCATCCCATATTCACTGTGCAAAGAACAGGCTCTAAAGTTTTCCCTAGTGTTGGCAGGAAGACTCCATCCCATATTCACTGTGCAAAGAACAGGCTCTAAAGTTTTCACTAGTGTTGGCAGGAAGACTCCATCCCATATTCACTGTGCAAAGAACAGGCTCTAAAGTTTTCCCTAGTGTTGGCAGGAAGACTCCATCCCATATTCCCCATATTCATTGTGCAAAGAACAGGCTCTAAAGTTTTCCCTAGTGTTGGAAGGAAGACTCCATCCCATATTCACTGAGCAAAGAACAGGCTCTAAAGTTTTCCCTAGTGTTGGCAGGAAGACTCCATGCCATATTCACTGTGTAAAGAACAGGCTCTAAAGTTTCTCCTAGTGTTGGCAGGAGGACTCCATCCCATATTCACTGTGCAAAGAACAGGCTCTAAAGTTTCTCCTAGTGTTGGTAGGAAGACTCCATCCCATATTCACTGTGCAAAGAACAGGCTCTAAAGTTTCCCCTAGTGTTGGCAGGAAGACTCCATCCCATATTCACTGTGCAAAGAACAGGCTCTAAAGTTTCCCCTAGTGTTGGAAGGAAGACTCCATCCCATATTCACTGTGCAAAGAACAGGCTCTAAAGTTTTCATAGTGTTGGCAGGAAGACTCCATCCTATATTCACTGTGCAAAGAACAGGCTCTAAAGTTTTCCCTAGTGTTGGCAGGAAGACTCCATCCTATATTCACTGTGCAAAGAACAGGCTCTAAAGTTTTCCATAGTGTTGGCAGGAAGACTCCATCCCATATTCACTGTGCAAAGAACAGGCTCTAAAGTTTCCCCTAGTGTTGCCAGGAAGACTCCATCCCATATTCACTGTGCAAAGAACAGGCTCTAAAGTTTTCCCTCGTGTTGGAAGGAAGACTCCATCCCATATTCACTGTGCAAAGAACAGGCTCTAAATTTTTCCCTAGTGTTGGCAGGAAGACTCCATCCCATATTCACTGTGCAAAGAACAGGCTCTAAAGTTTTCCGTAGTGTTGGCAGGAAGACTCCATTCCATATTCACTGTTCAAAGAACAGGCTCTAAAGTTTCTCCTAGTGTTGGCAGAAAGACTCCATCCCATATTCACTGTGCAAAGAACAGGCTCTAAAGTTTTCCATAGTGTTGGCAGGAAGACTCCATCCCATATTCACTGTGCAAAGAACAGGCTCTAAAGTTTTCCCTAGTGTTGGCAGGAAGACTCCATCCCATATTCACTGTGCAAAGAACAGGCTCTAAAGTTTCCCCTAGTTTTGGAAGGAAGACTCCATCCCATATTCACTGTGCAAAGAACAGGCTCTAAAGTTTTCCCTAGTGTTGGCAGGAAGACTCCATCCCATATTCCCCATATTCACTGTGCAAAGAACAGGCTCTAAAGTTTTCCCTAGTGTTGGAAGAAAAACTCCATCCCATATTCACTGTGCAAAGAACAGGCTCTAAAGTTTTCCATAGTGTTGGCAGGAAGACTCCATCCCATATTCACTGTGCAAAGAACGGGCTCTAAAGTTTCTCCTAGTGTTGGCAGGAAGACTCCATCCCATATTCACTGTGCAAAGAACAGGCTCTAAAGTTTCTCCTAGTGTTGGCAGGAAGACTCCATCCCATATTCACTGTGCAAAGAACAGGCTCTAAAGTTTCTCCTAGTGTTGGCAGAAAGACTCCATCCCATATTCACTGTGCAAAGAACAGGCTCTAAAGTTTCCCCTAGTGTTGGCAGGAAGACTCCATCCCATATTCGCTGTGCAAAGAACAGGCTCTAAAGTTTCTCCTAGTGTTGGCAGGAAGACTCCATCCCATATTCACTGTGCAAAGAACAGGCTCTAAAGTTTCTCCTAGTGTTGGCAGGAAGACTCCATCCCATATTCACTGTGCAAAGAACAGGCTCTAAAGTTTCCCCTAGTGTTGGCAGGAAGACTCCATCCCATATTCGCTGTGCAAAGAACAGGCTCTAAAGTTTTCTCCTAGTGTTGGCAGGAAGACTCCATCCCATATTCACTGTGCAAAGAACAGGCTCTAAAGTTTTCCCTAGTGTTGGCAGGAAGACTCCATCCCATATTCCCCATATTCACTGTGCAAAGAACAGGCTCTAAAGTTTTCCCTAGTGTTGGCAGGAAGACTCCATCCCATATTCAATGTGCAAAGAACAGGCTCTAAAGTTTCCACTAGTGTTGGAAGGAAGACTCCATCCCATATTCACCATTCAAATAACAGGCTCTAAAGTTTTCCTTAATGTTGGCAGGAAGACTCCATCCCATATTCACTGTGCAAAGAACAGGCTCTAAAGTTTCCCCTAGTGTTGGCAGGAAGACTCCATACCATATTCACTGTGCAAAGAACAGGCTCTAAAGTTTTCCCTAGTGTTGGAAGGAAGACTCCATCCCATATTCACTGTTCAAAGAACAGGCTCTAAAGATTTCCTTAGTGTTGGCAGGAAGACTCCATCCCATATTCACTGTGCAAAGAACAGGCTCTAAAGTTTCCCCTAGTGTTAGCAGGAAGACTCCATTCCATATTCACTGTGCAAAGAACAGGCTCTAAAGTTTTCCCTAGTGTTGGCAGGAAGACTCCATTCCATATTCCCCATATTCACTGTGCAAAGAACAGGCTCTAAAGTTTTCCCTAGTGTTGGAAGGAAGACTCCATCCCATATTCACTGTGCGAAGAACAGGCTCTAAAGTTTTTCCTAGTGTTGGGAGAAAAACTCCATCCCATATTCACTGTGCAAAGAACAGGCTCTAAAGTTTTCCATAGTGTTGGCAGGAAGACTCCATCCCATATTCACTGTGCAAAGAACAGGCTCTAAAGTTTCCCCTAGTGTTGGAAGGAAGACTCCATCCCATATTCACCGTTCAAATTACAGGCTCTAAAGTTTTCCTTAGTTTTGGCTGGAAGACTCCTTCCCATATTCACTGTGCAAAGAACAGGCTCTAAAGTTTCCCCTAGTGTTGGCAGGAAGACTCCATCCCATATTCACTGTGCAAAGAACAGGCTCTAAAGTTTTCCCTAGTGTTGGCAGGAAGACTCCATCCCATATTCACTGTTCAAAGAACAGGCTCTAATGTTTTCCTTAGTGTTGGCAGGAAGACTCCATCCCATATTCACTGTGCAAAGAACAGGCTCTAAAGTTTTCCCTAGTGTTGGCAGGAAGACTCCATCCCATATTCACTGTTCAAAGAACAGGCTCTAATGTTTTCCTTAGTGTTGGCAGGGAGACTCCATCCCATATTCACTGTTCAAAGAACAGGCTCTAATGTTTTCCTTAGTGTTGGCAGGAAGACTCCATCCCATATTCACTGTGCAAAGAACAGGCTCTAAAGTTTTCCCTAGTGTTGGCAGGAAGACTCCATCCCATATTCCCCATATTCACTGTGCAAAGAACAGGCTCTAAAGTTTTCCCTAGTGTTGGAAGAAAAACTCCATCCCATATTTACTGTGCAAAGAACAGGCTCTAAAGTTTTCCCTAGTTTTGGCAGGAAGACTCCATCCCATATTCACTGTGCAAAGAACAGGCTCTAAAGTTTTCCCTAGTGTTGGCAGGAAGACTCCATCCCATATTCCCCATATTCACTGTGCAAAGAACAGGCTCTAAAGTTTTCCCTAGTGTTGGAAGAAAAACTCCATCCCATATTTACTGTGCAAAGAACAGGCTCTAAAGTTTTCCCTAGTTTTGGCAGGAAGACTCCATCCCATATTCACTGTGCAAAGAACAGGCTCTAAAGTTTTCCCTAGTGTTGGAAGGAAGACTCCATCCCATATTCACTGTGCAAAGAACAGGCTCTAAAGTTTTCCCTAGTGTTGGCAGGAAGACTCCATCCCATATTCACTGTGCAAAGAACAGGCTCTAAAGTTTTCACTAGTGTTGGCAGGAAGACTCCATCCCATATTCACTGTGCAAAGAACAGGCTCTAAAGTTTTCCCTAGTGTTGGCAGGAAGACTCCATCCCATATTCCCCATATTCATTGTGCAAAGAACAGGCTCTAAAGTTTTCCCTAGTGTTGGAAGGAAGACTCCATCCCATATTCACTGAGCAAAGAACAGGCTCTAAAGTTTTCCCTAGTGTTGGCAGGAAGACTCCATGCCATATTCACTGTGTAAAGAACAGGCTCTAAAGTTTCTCCTAGTGTTGGCAGGAGGACTCCATCCCATATTCACTGTGCAAAGAACAGGCTCTAAAGTTTCTCCTAGTGTTGGTAGGAAGACTCCATCCCATATTCACTGTGCAAAGAACAGGCTCTAAAGTTTCCCCTAGTGTTGGCAGGAAGACTCCATCCCATATTCACTGTGCAAAGAACAGGCTCTAAAGTTTCCCCTAGTGTTGGAAGGAAGACTCCATCCCATATTCACTGTGCAAAGAACAGGCTCTAAAGTTTTCATAGTGTTGGCAGGAAGACTCCATCCTATATTCACTGTGCAAAGAACAGGCTCTAAAGTTTTCCCTAGTGTTGGCAGGAAGACTCCATCCTATATTCACTGTGCAAAGAACAGGCTCTAAAGTTTTCCATAGTGTTGGCAGGAAGACTCCATCCCATATTCACTGTGCAAAGAACAGGCTCTAAAGTTTCCCCTAGTGTTGCCAGGAAGACTCCATCCCATATTCACTGTGCAAAGAACAGGCTCTAAAGTTTTCCCTCGTGTTGGAAGGAAGACTCCATCCCATATTCACTGTGCAAAGAACAGGCTCTAAATTTTTCCCTAGTGTTGGCAGGAAGACTCCATCCCATATTCACTGTGCAAAGAACAGGCTCTAAAGTTTTCCGTAGTGTTGGCAGGAAGACTCCATTCCATATTCACTGTTCAAAGAACAGGCTCTAAAGTTTCTCCTAGTGTTGGCAGAAAGACTCCATCCCATATTCACTGTGCAAAGAACAGGCTCTAAAGTTTTCCATAGTGTTGGCAGGAAGACTCCATCCCATATTCACTGTGCAAAGAACAGGCTCTAAAGTTTTCCCTAGTGTTGGCAGGAAGACTCCATCCCATATTCACTGTGCAAAGAACAGGCTCTAAAGTTTCCCCTAGTTTTGGAAGGAAGACTCCATCCCATATTCACTGTGCAAAGAACAGGCTCTAAAGTTTTCCCTAGTGTTGGCAGGAAGACTCCATCCCATATTCCCCATATTCACTGTGCAAAGAACAGGCTCTAAAGTTTTCCCTAGTGTTGGAAGAAAAACTCCATCCCATATTCACTGTGCAAAGAACAGGCTCTAAAGTTTTCCATAGTGTTGGCAGGAAGACTCCATCCCATATTCACTGTGCAAAGAACGGGCTCTAAAGTTTCTCCTAGTGTTGGCAGGAAGACTCCATCCCATATTCACTGTGCAAAGAACAGGCTCTAAAGTTTCTCCTAGTGTTGGCAGGAAGACTCCATCCCATATTCACTGTGCAAAGAACAGGCTCTAAAGTTTCTCCTAGTGTTGGCAGAAAGACTCCATCCCATATTCACTGTGCAAAGAACAGGCTCTAAAGTTTCCCCTAGTGTTGGCAGGAAGACTCCATCCCATATTCGCTGTGCAAAGAACAGGCTCTAAAGTTTTCTCCTAGTGTTGGCAGGAAGACTCCATCCCATATTCACTGTGCAAAGAACAGGCTCTAAAGTTTTCCCTAGTGTTGGCAGGAAGACTCCATCCCATATTCCCCATATTCACTGTGCAAAGAACAGGCTCTAAAGTTTTCCCTAGTGTTGGCAGGAAGACTCCATCCCATATTCACTGTGCAAAGAACAGGCTCTAAAGTTTTCCCTAGTGTTGGCAGGAAGACTCCATCCCATATTTACTGTGCAAAGAACAGGCTCTAAATTTTCTCCTAGTGTTGGCAGGAAGACTCCATCCCATATTCACTGTGCAAAGAACAGGCTCTAAAGTTTTCCCTAGTGTTGGCAGGAAGACTCCATCCCATATTCACTGTTCAAAGAACAGGCTCTAAAGTTTTCCTTAGTGTTGGCAGGAAGACTCCATCCCATATTCACTGTGCAAAGAACAGGCTCTAAAGTTTCCCCTAGTGTTGGCAGGAAGACTCCATTCCATATTCACTGTGCAAAGAACAGGCTCTAAAGTTTTCCCTAGTGTTGGCAGGAAGACTCCATCCCATATTCCCCATATTCACTGTGCAAAGAACAGGCTCTAAAGTTTTCCCTAGTGTTGGAAGGAAGACTCCATCCCATATTCACTGTGCAAAGAACAGGCTCTAAAGTTTTCCCTAGTGTTCGGAGAAAAACTCCATCCCATATTCACTGTGCAAAGAACAGGCTCTAAAGTTTTCCATAGTGTTGGCAGGAAGACTCCATCCCATATTCACTGTGCAAAGAACAGGCTCTAAAGTTTCCACTAGTGTTGGACGGAAGACTCCATCCCATATTCACCATTCAAATAACAGGCTCTAAAGTTTTCCTTAATGTTGGCAGGAAGACTCCATTCCATATTCACTGTGCAAAGAACAGGCTCTAAAGTTTCCCCTAGTGTTGGCAGGAAGACTCCATACCATATTCACAGTGCAAAGAACAGGCTCTAAAGTTTTCCCTAGTGTTGGAAGGAAGACTCCATCCCATATTCACTGTTCGAAGAACAGGCTCTAAAGTTTTCCTTAGTGTTGGCAGGAAGACTCCATCCCATATTCACTGTGCAAAGAACAGGCTCTAAAGTTTCCCCTAGTGTTAGCAGGAAGACTCCATTCCATATTCACTGTGCAAAGAACAGGCTCTAAAGTTTTCCCTAGTGTTGGCAGGAAGACTCCATCCCATATTCCCCATATTCACTGTGCAAAGAACAGGCTCTAAAGTTTTCCCTAGTGTTGGAAGGAAGACTCCATCCCATATTCACTGTGCGAAGAACAGGCTCTAAAGTTTTTCCTAGTGTTGGGAGAAAAACTCCATCCCATATTCACTGTGCAAAGAACAGGCTCTAAAGTTTTCCATAGTGTTGGCAGGAAGACTCCATCCCATATTCACTGTGCAAAGAACAGGCTCTAAAGTTTCCCCTAGTGTTGGCAGGAAGACTCCATCCCATATTCACTGTGCAAAGAACAGGCTCTAAAGTTTCCCCTAGTGTTGGAAGGAAGACTCCACCCCATATTCACTGTGCAAAGAACAGGCTCTAAAGTTTTCCATAGTGTTGGCAGGAAGACTCCATCCTATATTCACTGTGCAAAGAACAGGCTCTAAAGTTTTCCCTAGTGTTGGCAGGAAGACTCCATCCTATATTCACTGTGCAAAGAACAGGCTCTAAAGTTTTCCATAGTGTTGGCAGGAAGACTCCATCCCATATTCACTGTGCAAAGAACAGGCTCTAAAGTTTCCCCTAGTGTTGCCAGGAAGACTCCATCCCATATTCACTGTGCAAAGAACAGGCTCTAAAGTTTTCCCTCGTGTTGGAAGGAAGACTCCATCCCATATTCACTGTGCAAAGAACAGGCTCTAAATTTTTCCCTAGTGTTGGCAGGAAGACTCCATCCCATATTCACTGTGCAAAGAACAGGCTCTAAAGTTTTCCCTAGTGTTGGCAGGAAGACTCCATTCCATATTCACTGTTCAAAGAACAGGCTCTAAAGTTTCTCCTAGTGTTGGCAGAAAGACTCCATCCCATATTCACTGTGCAAAGAACAGGCTCTAAAGTTTTCCATAGTGTTGGCAGGAAGACTCCATCCCATATTCACTGTGCAAAGAACAGGCTCTAAAGTTTCCCCTAGTGTTGGAAGGAAGACTCCATCCCATATTCACTGTGCAAAGAACAGGCTCTAAAGTTTTCCATAGTGTTGGCAGGAAGACTCCATCCTATATTCACTGTGCAAAGAACAGGCTCTAAAGTTTTCCCTAGTGTTGGAAGGAAGACTCCATCCTATATTCACTGTGCAAAGAACAGGCTCTAAAGTTTTCCATAGTGTTGGCAGGAAGACTCCATCCCATATTCACTGTGCAAAGAACAGGCTCTAAAGTTTCCCCTAGTGTTGCCAGGAAGACTCCATCCCATATTCACTGTGCAAAGAACAGGCTCTAAAGTTTTCCCTCGTTTTGGAAGGAAGACTCCATCCCATATTCACTGTGCAAAGAACAGGCTCTAAATTTTTCCCTAGTGTTGGCAGGAAGACTCCATCCCATATTCACTGTGCAAAGAACAGGCTCTAAAGTTTTCCCTAGTGTTGGCAGGAAGACTCCATCCCATATTCCCCATATTCACTGTGCAAAGAACAGGCTCTAAAGTTTTCCCTAGTGTTGGAAGAAAAACTCCATCCCATATTCACTGTGCAAAGAACAGGCTCTAAAGTTTTCCATAGTGTTGGCAGGAAGACTCCATCCCATATTCACTGTGCAAAGAACGGGCTCTAAAGTTTCTCCTAGTGTTGGCAGGAAGACTCCATCCCATATTCACTGTGCAAAGAACAGGCTCTAAAGTTTCTCCTAGTGTTGGCAGGAAGACTTCATCCCATATTCACTGTGCAAAGAACAGGCTCTAAAGTTTCCTCTAGTGTTGGCAGGAAGACTCCATCCCATATTCGCTGTGCAAAGAACAGGCTCTAAAGTTTTCTCCTAGTGTTGGCAGGAAGACTCCATCCCATATTCACTGTGCAAAGAACAGGCTCTAAAGTTTTCCCTAGTGTTGGCAGGAAGACTCCATCCCATATTCCCCATATTCACTGTGCAAAGAACAGGCTCTAAAGTTTTCCCTAGTGTTGGCAGGAAGACTCCATCCCATATTCACTGTGAAAAGAACAGGCTCTAAAGTTTTCCCTAGTGTTGGCAGGAAGACTCCATCCCATATTTACTGTGCAAAGAACAGGCTCTAAATTTTCTCCTAGTGTTGGCAGGAAGACTCCATCCCATATTCACTGTGCAAAGAACAGGCTCTAAAGTTTTCCTTAGTGTTGGCAGGAAGACTCCATCCCATATTCACTGTGCAAAGAACAGGCTCTAAAGTTTCCCCTTAGTGTTGGCAGGAAGACTCCATTCCATATTCACTGTGCAAAGAACAGGCTCTAAAGTTTTCCCTAGTGTTGGCAGGAAGACTCCATCCCATATTCACTGTGCAAAGAACAGGCTCTAAAGTTTTCCCTAGTGTTCGGAGAAAAACTCCATCCCATATTCACTGTGCAAAGAACAGGCTCTAAAGTTTTCCATAGTGTTGGCAGGAAGACTCCATCCCATATTCACTGTGCAAAGAACAGGCTCTAAAGTTTCCACTAATGTTGGAAGGAAGACTCTATCCCATATTCACCATTCAAATAACAGGCTCTAAAGTTTTCCTTAATGTTGGCAGGAAGACTCCATTCCATATTCACTGTGCAAAGAACAGGCTCTAAAGTTTCCCCTAGTGTTGGCAGGAAGACTCCATACCATATTCACAGTGCAAAGAACAGGCTCTAAAGTTTTCCCTAGTGTTGGAAGGAAGACTCCATCCCATATTCACTGTTCAAAGAACAGGCTCTAAAGTTTTCCTTAGTGTTGGCAGGAAGACTCCATCCCATATTCACTGTGCAAAGAACAGGCTCTAAAGTTTCCCCTAGTGTTAGCAGGAAGACTCCATTTCATATTCACTGTGCAAAGAACAGGCTCTAAAGTTTTCCCTAGTGTTGGCAGGAAGACTCCATCCCATATTCCCCATATTCACTGTGCAAAGAACAGGCTCTAAAGTTTTCCCTAGTGTTGGAAGGAAGACTCCATCCCATATTCACTGTGCGAAGAACAGGCTCTAAAGTTTTTCCTAGTGTTGGGAGAAAAACTCCATCCCATATTCACTGTGCAAAGAACAGGCTCTAAAGTTTTCCATAGTGTTGGCAGGAAGACTCCATCCCATATTCACTGTGCAAAGAACAGGCTCTAAAGTTTCCCCTAGTGTTGGAAGGAAGACTCCATCCCACATTCACCGTTCAAATTACAGGCTCTAAAGTTTTCCTTAGTTTTGGCAGGAAGACTCCTTCCCATATTCACTGTGCAAAGAACAGGCTCTAAAGTTTCCCCTAGTGTTGGCAGGAAGACTCCATCCCATATTCACTGTGCAAAGAACAGGCTCTAAAGTTTTCCCTAGTGTTGGCAGGAAGACTCCATCCCATATTCACTGTTCAAAGAACAGGCTCTAATGTTTTCCTTAGTGTTGGCAGGAAGACTCCATCCCATATTCACTGTGCAAAGAACAGGCTCTAAAGTTTTCCCTAGTGTTGGCAGGAAGACTCCATCCCATATTCACTGTTCAAAGAACAGGCTCTAATGTTTTCCTTAGTGTTGGCAGGAAGACTCCATCCCATATTCACTGTTCAAAGAACAGGCTCTAATGTTTTCCTTAGTGTTGGCAGGAAGACTCCATCCCATATTCACTGTGCAAAGAACAGGCTCTAAAGTTTTCCCTAGTGTTGGCAGGAAGACTCCATCCCATATTCCCCATATTCACTGTGCAAAGAACAGGCTCTAAAGTTTTCCCTAGTGTTGGAAGAAAAACTCCATCCCATATTCACTGTGCAAAGAACAGGCTCTAAAGTTTTCCATAGTGTTGGCAGGAAGACTCCATCCCATATTCACTGTGCAAAGAACAGGCTCTAAAGTTTCCCCTAGTGTTGGCAGGAAGACTCCATCCCATATTCACTGTGCAAAGAACAGGCTCTAAAGTTTTCCCTAGTGTTGGCAGGAAGACTCCATCCCATATTCACTGTGCAAAGAACAGGCTCTAAAGTTTCCCCTAGTGTTGGCAGGAAGACTCCATCCCATATTTACTGTGCAAAGAACAGGCTCTAAAGTTTTCCCTAGTGTTGGCAGGAAGACTCCATCCCATATTCCCCATATTCACTGTGCAAAGAACAGGCTCTAAAGTTTTCCCTAGTGTTGGAAGGAAGACTCCATCCCATATTCACTGTGCAAAGAACAGGCTCTAAAGTTTTCCCTAGTGTTGGAAGAAAAACTCCATCCCATATTTACTGTGCAAAGAACAGGCTCTAAAGTTTTCCCTAGTTTTGGCAGGAAGACTCCATCCCATATTCACTGTGCAAAGAACAGGCTCTAAAGTTTTC
This sequence comes from Leptodactylus fuscus, assembly GCF_031893055.1. Classification (NCBI taxonomy): domain Eukaryota; kingdom Metazoa; phylum Chordata; class Amphibia; order Anura; family Leptodactylidae; genus Leptodactylus; species Leptodactylus fuscus. Next base: position 325,578,533 of record NC_134265.1, on the reverse strand, counting down.
CCTAGTGTTGGAAGGAAGACTCCATCCCATATTCACTGTGCAAAGAACAGGCTCTAAAGTTTTCCCTAGTGTTGGCAGGAAGACTCCATCCCATATTCACTGTGCAAAGAACAGGCTCTAAAGTTTTCACTAGTGTTGGCAGGAAGACTCCATCCCATATTCACTGTGCAAAGAACAGGCTCTAAAGTTTCCCCTAGTGTTGGAAGGAAGACTCCATCCCATATTCACTGTGCAAAGAACAGGCTCTAAAGTTTTCCATAGTGTTGGCAGGAAGACTCCATCCTATATTCACTGTGCAAAGAACAGGCTCTAAAGTTTTCCCTAGTGTTGGCAGGAAGACTCCATCCTATATTCACTGTGCAAAGAACAGGCTCTAAAGTTTTCCATAGTGTTGGCAGGAAGACTCCATCCCATATTCACTGTGCAAAGAACAGGCTCTAAAGTTTCCCCTAGTGTTGCCAGGAAGACTCCATCCCATATTCACTGTGCAAAGAACAGGCTCTAAAGTTTTCCCTCGTGTTGGAAGGAAGACTCCATCCCATATTCACTGTGCAAAGAACAGGCTCTAAAGTTTCTCCTAGTGTTGGCAGGAAGACTCCATCCCATATTCACTGTGCAAAGAACAGGCTCTAAAGTTTCTCCTAGTGTTGGCAGAAAGACTCCATCCCATATTCACTGTGCAAAGAACAGGCTCTAAAGTTTCCCCTAGTGTTGGCAGGAAGACTCCATCCCATATTCGCTGTGCAAAGAACAGGCTCTAAAGTTTTCTCCTAGTGTTGGCAGGAAGACTCCATCCCATATTCACTGTGCAAAGAACAGGCTCTAAAGTTTTCCCTAGTGTTGGCAGAAAGACTCCATCCCATATTCCCCATATTCACTGTGCAAAGAACAGGCTCTAAAGTTTTCCCTAGTGTTGGCAGGAAGACTCCATCCCATATTCACTGTGCAAAGAACAGGCTCTAAAGTTTTCCCTAGTGTTAGCAGGAAGACTCCATCCCATATTTACTGTGCAAAGAACAGGCTCTAAATTTTCTCCTAGTGTTGGCAGGAAGACTCCATCCCATATTCACTGTGCAAAGAACAGGCTCTAAAGTTTTCCCTAGTGTTGGCAGGAAGACTCCATCCCATATTCACTGTTCAAAGAACAGGCTCTAAAGTTTTCCTTAGTGTTGGCAGGAAGACTCCATCCCATATTCACTGTGCAAAGAACAGGCTCTAAAGTTTCCCCTAGTGTTGGCAGGAAGACTCCATTCCATATTCACTGTGCAAAGAACAGGCTCTAAAGTTTTCCCTAGTGTTGGCAGGAAGACTCCATCCCATATTCCCCATATTCACTGTGCAAAGAACAGGCTCTAAAGTTTTCCCTAGTGTTGGAAGGAAGACTCCATCCCATATTCACTGTGCAAAGAACAGGCTCTAAAGTTTTCCCTAGTGTTCGGAGAAAAACTCCATCCCATATTCACTGTGCAAAGAACAGGCTCTAAAGTTTTCCATAGTGTTGGCAGGAAGACTCCATCCCATATTCACTGTGCAAAGAACAGGCTCTAAAGTTTCCACTAGTGTTGGACGGAAGACTCCATCCCATATTCACCATTCAAATAACAGGCTCTAAAGTTTTCCTTAATGTTGGCAGGAAGACTCCATTCCATATTCACTGTGCAAAGAACAGGCTCTAAAGTTTCCCCTAGTGTTGGCAGGAAGACTCCATACCATATTCACAGTGCAAAGAACAGGCTCTAAAGTTTTCCCTAGTGTTGGAAGGAAGACTCCATCCCATATTCACTGTTCGAAGAACAGGCTCTAAAGTTTTCCTTAGTGTTGGCAGGAAGACTCCATCCCATATTCACTGTGCAAAGAACAGGCTCTAAAGTTTCCCCTAGTGTTAGCAGGAAGACTCCATTCCATATTCACTGTGCAAAGAACAGGCTCTAAAGTTTTCCCTAGTGTTGGCAGGAAGACTCCATCCCATATTCCCCATATTCACTGTGCAAAGAACAGGCTCTAAAGTTTTCCCTAGTGTTGGAAGGAAGACTCCATCCCATATTCACTGTGCGAAGAACAGGCTCTAAAGTTTTTCCTAGTGTTGGGAGAAAAACTCCATCCCATATTCACTGTGCAAAGAACAGGCTCTAAAGTTTTCCATAGTGTTGGCAGGAAGACTCCATCCCATATTCACTGTGCAAAGAACAGGCTCTAAAGTTTCCCCTAGTGTTGGCAGGAAGACTCCATCCCATATTCACTGTGCAAAGAACAGGCTCTAAAGTTTCCCCTAGTGTTGGAAGGAAGACTCCACCCCATATTCACTGTGCAAAGAACAGGCTCTAAAGTTTTCCATAGTGTTGGCAGGAAGACTCCATCCTATATTCACTGTGCAAAGAACAGGCTCTAAAGTTTTCCCTAGTGTTGGCAGGAAGACTCCATCCTATATTCACTGTGCAAAGAACAGGCTCTAAAGTTTTCCATAGTGTTGGCAGGAAGACTCCATCCCATATTCACTGTGCAAAGAACAGGCTCTAAAGTTTCCCCTAGTGTTGCCAGGAAGACTCCATCCCATATTCACTGTGCAAAGAACAGGCTCTAAAGTTTTCCCTCGTGTTGGAAGGAAGACTCCATCCCATATTCACTGTGCAAAGAACAGGCTCTAAATTTTTCCCTAGTGTTGGCAGGAAGACTCCATCCCATATTCACTGTGCAAAGAACAGGCTCTAAAGTTTTCCCTAGTGTTGGCAGGAAGACTCCATTCCATATTCACTGTTCAAAGAACAGGCTCTAAAGTTTCTCCTAGTGTTGGCAGAAAGACTCCATCCCATATTCACTGTGCAAAGAACAGGCTCTAAAGTTTTCCATAGTGTTGGCAGGAAGACTCCATCCCATATTCACTGTGCAAAGAACAGGCTCTAAAGTTTCCCCTAGTGTTGGAAGGAAGACTCCATCCCATATTCACTGTGCAAAGAACAGGCTCTAAAGTTTTCCATAGTGTTGGCAGGAAGACTCCATCCTATATTCACTGTGCAAAGAACAGGCTCTAAAGTTTTCCCTAGTGTTGGCAGGAAGACTCCATCCTATATTCACTGTGCAAAGAACAGGCTCTAAAGTTTTCCATAGTGTTGGCAGGAAGACTCCATCCCATATTCACTGTGCAAAGAACAGGCTCTAAAGTTTCCCCTAGTGTTGCCAGGAAGACTCCATCCCATATTCACTGTGCAAAGAACAGGCTCTAAAGTTTTCCCTCGTGTTGGAAGGAAGACTCCATCCCATATTCACTGTGCAAAGAACAGGCTCTAAATTTTTCCCTAGTGTTGGCAGGAAGACTCCATCCCATATTCACTGTGCAAAGAACAGGCTCTAAAGTTTTCCCTAGTGTTGGCAGGAAGACTCCATCCCATATTCCCCATATTCACTGTGCAAAGAACAGGCTCTAAAGTTTTCCCTAGTGTTGGAAGAAAAACTCCATCCCATATTCACTGTGCAAAGAACAGGCTCTAAAGTTTTCCATAGTGTTGGCAGGAAGACTCCATCCCATATTCACTGTGCAAAGAACGGGCTCTAAAGTTTCTCCTAGTGTTGGCAGGAAGACTCCATCCCATATTCACTGTGCAAAGAACAGGCTCTAAAGTTTCTCCTAGTGTTGGCAGGAAGACTTCATCCCATATTCACTGTGCAAAGAACAGGCTCTAAAGTTTCCTCTAGTGTTGGCAGGAAGACTCCATCCCATATTCGCTGTGCAAAGAACAGGCTCTAAAGTTTTCTCCTAGTGTTGGCAGGAAGACTCCATCCCATATTCACTGTGCAAAGAACAGGCTCTAAAGTTTTCCCTAGTGTTGGCAGGAAGACTCCATCCCATATTCCCCATATTCACTGTGCAAAGAACAGGCTCTAAAGTTTTCCCTAGTGTTGGCAGGAAGACTCCATCCCATATTCACTGTGAAAAGAACAGGCTCTAAAGTTTTCCCTAGTGTTGGCAGGAAGACTCCATCCCATATTTACTGTGCAAAGAACAGGCTCTAAATTTTCTCCTAGTGTTGGCAGGAAGACTCCATCCCATATTCACTGTGCAAAGAACAGGCTCTAAAGTTTTCCTTAGTGTTGGCAGGAAGACTCCATCCCATATTCACTGTGCAAAGAACAGGCTCTAAAGTTTCCCCTTAGTGTTGGCAGGAAGACTCCATTCCATATTCACTGTGCAAAGAACAGGCTCTAAAGTTTTCCCTAGTGTTGGCAGGAAGACTCCATCCCATATTCACTGTGCAAAGAACAGGCTCTAAAGTTTTCCCTAGTGTTCGGAGAAAAACTCCATCCCATATTCACTGTGCAAAGAACAGGCTCTAAAGTTTTCCATAGTGTTGGCAGGAAGACTCCATCCCATATTCACTGTGCAAAGAACAGGCTCTAAAGTTTCCACTAATGTTGGAAGGAAGACTCTATCCCATATTCACCATTCAAATAACAGGCTCTAAAGTTTTCCTTAATGTTGGCAGGAAGACTCCATTCCATATTCACTGTGCAAAGAACAGGCTCTAAAGTTTCCCCTAGTGTTGGCAGGAAGACTCCATACCATATTCACAGTGCAAAGAACAGGCTCTAAAGTTTTCCCTAGTGTTGGAAGGAAGACTCCATCCCATATTCACTGTTCAAAGAACAGGCTCTAAAGTTTTCCTTAGTGTTGGCAGGAAGACTCCATCCCATATTCACTGTGCAAAGAACAGGCTCTAAAGTTTCCCCTAGTGTTAGCAGGAAGACTCCATTTCATATTCACTGTGCAAAGAACAGGCTCTAAAGTTTTCCCTAGTGTTGGCAGGAAGACTCCATCCCATATTCCCCATATTCACTGTGCAAAGAACAGGCTCTAAAGTTTTCCCTAGTGTTGGAAGGAAGACTCCATCCCATATTCACTGTGCGAAGAACAGGCTCTAAAGTTTTTCCTAGTGTTGGGAGAAAAACTCCATCCCATATTCACTGTGCAAAGAACAGGCTCTAAAGTTTTCCATAGTGTTGGCAGGAAGACTCCATCCCATATTCACTGTGCAAAGAACAGGCTCTAAAGTTTCCCCTAGTGTTGGAAGGAAGACTCCATCCCACATTCACCGTTCAAATTACAGGCTCTAAAGTTTTCCTTAGTTTTGGCAGGAAGACTCCTTCCCATATTCACTGTGCAAAGAACAGGCTCTAAAGTTTCCCCTAGTGTTGGCAGGAAGACTCCATCCCATATTCACTGTGCAAAGAACAGGCTCTAAAGTTTTCCCTAGTGTTGGCAGGAAGACTCCATCCCATATTCACTGTTCAAAGAACAGGCTCTAATGTTTTCCTTAGTGTTGGCAGGAAGACTCCATCCCATATTCACTGTGCAAAGAACAGGCTCTAAAGTTTTCCCTAGTGTTGGCAGGAAGACTCCATCCCATATTCACTGTTCAAAGAACAGGCTCTAATGTTTTCCTTAGTGTTGGCAGGAAGACTCCATCCCATATTCACTGTTCAAAGAACAGGCTCTAATGTTTTCCTTAGTGTTGGCAGGAAGACTCCATCCCATATTCACTGTGCAAAGAACAGGCTCTAAAGTTTTCCCTAGTGTTGGCAGGAAGACTCCATCCCATATTCCCCATATTCACTGTGCAAAGAACAGGCTCTAAAGTTTTCCCTAGTGTTGGAAGAAAAACTCCATCCCATATTCACTGTGCAAAGAACAGGCTCTAAAGTTTTCCATAGTGTTGGCAGGAAGACTCCATCCCATATTCACTGTGCAAAGAACAGGCTCTAAAGTTTCCCCTAGTGTTGGCAGGAAGACTCCATCCCATATTCACTGTGCAAAGAACAGGCTCTAAAGTTTTCCCTAGTGTTGGCAGGAAGACTCCATCCCATATTCACTGTGCAAAGAACAGGCTCTAAAGTTTCCCCTAGTGTTGGCAGGAAGACTCCATCCCATATTTACTGTGCAAAGAACAGGCTCTAAAGTTTTCCCTAGTGTTGGCAGGAAGACTCCATCCCATATTCCCCATATTCACTGTGCAAAGAACAGGCTCTAAAGTTTTCCCTAGTGTTGGAAGGAAGACTCCATCCCATATTCACTGTGCAAAGAACAGGCTCTAAAGTTTCCCCTAGTGTTGGAAGAAAAACTCCATCCCATATTTACTGTGCAAAGAACAGGCTCTAAAGTTTTCCCTAGTTTTGGCAGGAAGACTCCATCCCATATTCACTGTGCAAAGAACAGGCTCTAAAGTTTTCCCTAGTGTTGGAAGGAAGACTCCATCCCATATTCACTGTGCAAAGAACAGGCTCTAAAGTTTTCCCTAGTGTTGGCAGGAAGACTCCATCCCATATTCACTGTGCAAAGAACAGGCTCTAAAGTTTTCACTAGTGTTGGCAGGAAGACTCCATCCCATATTCACTGTGCAAAGAACAGGCTCTAAAGTTTCCCCTAGTGTTGGAAGGAAGACTCCATCCCATATTCACTGTGCAAAGAACAGGCTCTAAAGTTTTCCATAGTGTTGGCAGGAAGACTCCATCCTATATTCACTGTGCAAAGAACAGGCTCTAAAGTTTTCCCTAGTGTTGGCAGGAAGACTCCATCCTATATTCACTGTGCAAAGAACAGGCTCTAAAGTTTTCCATAGTGTTGGCAGGAAGACTCCATCCCATATTCACTGTGCAAAGAACAGGCTCTAAAGTTTCCCCTAGTGTTGCCAGGAAGACTCCATCCCATATTCACTGTGCAAAGAACAGGCTCTAAAGTTTTCCCTCGTGTTGGAAGGAAGACTCCATCCCATATTCACTGTGCAAAGAACAGGCTCTAAATTTTTCCCTAGTGTTGGCAGGAAGACTCCATCCCATATTCACTGTGCAAAGAACAGGCTCTAAAGTTTTCCCTAGTGTTGGCAGGAAGACTCCATTCCATATTCACTGTTCAAAGAACAGGCTCTAAAGTTTCTCCTAGTGTTGGCAGAAAGACTCCATCCCATATTCACTGTGCAAAGAACAGGCTCTAAAGTTTTCCATAGTGTTGGCAGGAAGACTCCATCCCATATTCACTGTGCAAAGAACAGGCTCTAAAGTTTTCCCTAGTGTTGGCAGGAAGACTCCATCCCATATTCCCCATATTCATTGTGCAAAGAACAGGCTCTAAAGTTTTCCCTAGTGTTGGAAGGAAGACTCCATCCCATATTCACTGTGCAAAGAACAGGCTCTAAAGTTTTCCCTAGTGTTGGAAGAAAAACTCCATCCCATATTCACTGTGCAAAGAACAGGCTCTAAAGTTTTCCATAGTGTTGGCAGGAAGACTCCATCCCATATTCACTGTGCAAAGAACAGGCTCTAAAGTTTTCCCTAGTGTTGGAAGAAAAACTCCATCCCATATTCACTGTGCAAAGAACAGGCTCTAAAGTTTTCCATAGTGTTGGCAGGAAGACTCCATCCCATATTCACTGTGCAAAGAACAGGCTCTAAAGTTTTCCCTAGTGTTGGCAGGAAGACTCCATCCCATATTCACTGAGCAAAGAACAGGCTCTAAAGTTTTCCCTAGTGTTGGCAGGAAGACTCCATGCCATATTCACTGTGCAAAGAACAGGCTCTAAAGTTTCTCCTAGTGTTGGCAGGAAGACTCCATCCCATATTCACTGTGCAAAGAACAGGCTCTAAAGTTTCTCCTAGTGTTGGCAGGAAGACTCCATCCCATATTCACTGTGCAAAGAACAGGCTCTAAAGTTTCCCCTAGTGTTGGCAGGAAGACTCCATCCCATATTCACTGTGCAAAGAACAGGCTCTAAAGTTTCCCCTAGTGTTGGAAGGAAGACTCCATCCCATATTCACTGTGCAAAGAACAGGCTCTAAAGTTTTCCATAGTGTTGGCAGGAAGACTCCATCCTATATTCACTGTGCAAAGAACAGGCTCTAATGTTTTCCCTAGTGTTGGCAGGAAGACTCCATCCTATATTCACTGTGCAAAGAACAGGCTCTAAAGTTTTCCATAGTGTTGGCAGGAAGACTCCATCCCATATTCACTGTGCAAAGAACAGGCTCTAAAGTTTCCCCTAGTGTTGCCAGGAAGACTCCATCCCATATTCACTGTGCAAAGAACAGGCTCTAAAGTTTTCGCTCGTGTTGGAAGGAAGACTCCATCCCATATTCACTGTGCAAAGAACAGGCTCTAAATTTTTCCCTAGTGTTGGCAGGAAGACTCCATCCCATATTCACTGTGCAAAGAACAGGCTCTAAAGTTTTCCCTAGTGTTGGCAGGAAGACTCCATTCCATATTCACTGTTCAAAGAACAGGCTCTAAAGTTTCTCCTAGTGTTGGCAGAAAGACTCCATCTTATATTCACTGTGCAAAGAACAGGCTCTAAAGTTTTCCATAGTGTTGGCAGGAAGACTCCATCCCATATTCACTGTGCAAAGAACAGGCTCTAAAGTTTTCCCTAGTGTTGGCAGGAAGACTCCATCCCATATTCACTGTGCAAAGAACAGGCTCTAAAGTTTCCCCTAGTGTTGGAAGGAAGACTCCATCCCATATTCACTGTGCAAAGAACAGGCTCTAAAGTTTTCCCTAGTGTTGGCAGGAAGACTCCATCCCATATTCCCCATATTCACTGTGCAAAGAACAGGTTCTAAAGTTTTCCCTAGTGTTGGAAGGAAGACTCCATCCCATATTCACTGTGCAAAGAACAGGCTCTAAAGTTTTCCCTAGTGTTGGAAGAAAAACTCCATCCCATATTCACTGTGCAAAGAACAGGCTCTAAAGTTTTCCATAGTGTTGGCAGGAAGACTCCATCCCATATTCACTGTGCAAAGAACAGGCTCTAAAGTTTCTCCTAGTGTTGGCAGGAAGATTCCATCCCATATTCACTGTGCAAAGAACAGGCTCTAAAGTTTCTCCTAGTGTTGGCAGGAAGACTCCATCCCATATTCACTGTGCAAAGAACAGGCTCTAAAGTTTTCCCTAGTGTTGGCAGGAAGACTCCATCCCATATTCACTGTGCAAAGAACAGGCTCTAAAGTTTTCCATAGTGTTGGCAGGAAGACTCCATCCCATATTCACTGTGCAAAGAACAGGCTCTAAAGTTTCCCCTAGTGTTGGAAGGAAGACTCCATCCCATATTCACTGTGCAAAGAACAGGCTCTAAAGTTTTCCCTAGTGTTGGCAGGAAGACTCCATCCTATATTCACTGTGCAAAGAACAGGCTCTAAAGTTTTCCCTAGTGTTGGCAGGAAGACTCCATCCTATATTCACTGTGTAAAGAACAGGCTCTAAAGTTTTCCCTAGTGTTGGAAGGAAGACTCTATCCCATATTCACTGTGCAAAGAACAGGCTCTAAAGTTTTCCCTAGTGTTGGCAGGAAGACTCCATCCTATATTCACTGTGCAAAGAACAGGCTCTAAAGTGTTCCCTAGTGTTGGCAGGAAGACTCCATCCTATATTCACTGTGTAAAGAACAGGCTCTAAAGTTTTCCCTAGTGTTGGAAGGAAGACTCTATCCCATATTCACTGTGCAAAGAACAGGCTCTAAAGTTTTCCATAGTGTTGGCAGGAAGACTCCATCCTATATTCACTGTGCAAAGAACAGGCTCTAAAGTTTTCCCTAGTGTTGGCAGGAAGACTCCATCCTATATTCACTGTGTAAAGAACAGGCTCTAAAGTTTTCCCTAGTGTTGGAAGGAAGACTCTATCCCATATTCACTGTGCAAAGAACGGGCTCTAAAGTTTTCCCTAGTGTTGGCAGGAAGACTCTATCCCATATTCACTGTGCAAAGAACACGCTCTAAAGTTTTCCCTCGTGTTGGAAGGAAGACTCCATCCCATATTCACTGTGCAAGGAACAGGCTCTAAAGTTTTCCCTAGTGTTGGCAGGAATACTCCATCCCATATTCACTGTGCAAAGAACAGGCTCTAAAGTTTTCCCTAGTGTTGGCAGGAAGACTCTATTCCATATTCACTGTGCAAAGAACAGGCTCTAAAGTTTCTCCTAGTGTTGGCAGAAAGACTCCATCCCATATTCCCCATATTCACTGTGCAAAGAACAGGCTCTAAAGTTTTCCCTAGTGTTGGCAGGAAGACTCCATTCCATATTCACTGTGCAAAGAACAGGCTCTAAAGTTTCCCCTAGTGTTGGCAGGAAGACTCCATCCCATATTCGCTGTGCAAAGAACAGGCTCTAAAGTTTTCCCTAGTGTTGGCAGGAAGACTCCATCCCATATTCACTGTGCAAAGAACAGGCTCTAAAGTTTCCCCTAGTGTTGCCAGGAAGACTCCATCCCATATTCACTGTGCAAAGAACAGGCTCTAAAGTTTTCCCTCGTGTTGGAAGGAAGACTCCATCCCATATTCACTGTGCAAAGAACAGGCTCTAAATTTTTCCCTAGTGTTGGCAGGAAGACTCCATCCCATATTCACTTTGCAAAGAACAGGCTCTAAAGTTTTCCCTAGTGTTGGCAGGAAGACTCCATTCCATATTCACTGTTCAAAGAACAGGCTCTAAAGTTTCTCCTAGTGTTGGCAGAAAGACTCCATCCCATATTCACTGTGCAAAGAACAGGCTCTAAAGTTTTCCATAGTGTTGGCAGGAAGACTCCATCCCATATTCACTGTGCAAAGAACAGGCTCTAAAGTTTTCCCTAGTGTTGGCAGGAAGACTCCATCCCATATTCCCCATATTCATTGTGCAAAGAACAGGCTCTAAAGTTTTCCCTAGTGTTGGAAGGAAGACTCCATCCCATATTCACTGTGCAAAGAACAGGCTCTAAAGTTTTCCCTAGTGTTGGAAGAAAAACTCCATCCCATATTCACTGTGCAAAGAACAGGCTCTAAAGTTTTCCATAGTGTTGGCAGGAAGACTCCATCCCATATTCACTGTGCAAAGAACAGGCTCTAAAGTTTTCCCTAGTGTTGGAAGAAAAACTCCATCCCATATTCACTGTGCAAAGAACAGGCTCTAAAGTTTTCCATAGTGTTGGCAGGAAGACTCCATCCCATATTCACTGTGCAAAGAACAGGCTCTAAAGTTTTCCCTAGTGTTGGCAGGAAGACTCCATCCCATATTCACTGAGCAAAGAACAGGCTCTAAAGTTTTCCCTAGTGTTGGCAGGAAGACTCCATGCCATATTCACTGTGCAAAGAACAGGCTCTAAAGTTTCTCCTAGTGTTGGCAGGAAGACTCCATCCCATATTCACTGTGCAAAGAACAGGCTCTAAAGTTTCTCCTAGTGTTGGCAGGAAGACTCCATCCCATATTCACTGTGCAAAGAACAGGCTCTAAAGTTTCCCCTAGTGTTGGCAGGAAGACTCCATCCCATATTCACTGTGCAAAGAACAGGCTCTAGAGTTTCCCCTAGTGTTGGAAGGAAGACTCCATCCCATATTCACTGTGCAAAGAACAGGCTCTAAAGTTTTCCATAGTGTTGGCAGGAAGACTCCATCCTATATTCACTGTGCAAAGAACAGGCTCTAATGTTTTCCCTAGTGTTGGCAGGAAGACTCCATCCTATATTCACTGTGCAAAGAACAGGCTCTAAAGTTTTCCATAGTGTTGGCAGGAAGACTCCATCCCATATTCACTGTGCAAAGAACAGGCTCTAAAGTTTCCCCTAGTGTTGCCAGGAAGACTCCATCCCATATTCACTGTGCAAAGAACAGGCTCTAAAGTTTTCGCTCGTGTTGGAAGGAAGACTCCATCCCATATTCACTGTGCAAAGAACAGGCTCTAAATTTTTCCCTAGTGTTGGCAGGAAGACTCCATCCCATATTCACTGTGCAAAGAACAGGCTCTAAAGTTTTCCCTAGTGTTGGCAGGAAGACTCCATTCCATATTCACTGTTCAAAGAACAGGCTCTAAAGTTTCTCCTAGTGTTGGCAGAAAGACTCCATCCCATATTCACTGTGCAAAGAACAGGCTCTAAAGTTTTCCATAGTGTTGGCAGGAAGACTCCATCCCATATTCACTGTGCAAAGAACAGGCTCTAAAGTTTTCCCTAGTGTTGGCAGGAAGACTCCATCCCATATTCACTGTGCAAAGAACAGGCTCTAAAGTTTCCCCTAGTGTTGGAAGGAAGACTCCATCCCATATTCACTGTGCAAAGAACAGGCTCTAAAGTTTTCCCTAGTGTTGGCAGGAAGACTCCATCCCATATTCCCCATATTCACTGTGCAAAGAACAGGTTCTAAAGTTTTCCCTAGTGTTGGAAGGAAGACTCCATCCCATATTCACTGTGCAAAGAACAGGCTCTAAAGTTTTCCCTAGTGTTGGAAGAAAAACTCCATCCCATATTCACTGTGCAAAGAACAGGCTCTAAAGTTTTCCATAGTGTTGGCAGGAAGACTCCATCCCATATTCACTGTGCAAAGAACAGGCTCTAAAGTTTCTCCTAGTGTTGGCAGGAAGACTCCATCCCATATTCACTGTGCAAAGAACAGGCTCTAAAGTTTCTCCTAGTGTTGGCAGGAAGACTCCATCCCATATTCACTGTGCAAAGAACAGGCTCTAAAGTTTTCCCTAGTGTTGGCAGGAAGACTCCATCCCATATTCACTGTGCAAAGAACAGGCTCTAAAGTTTTCCATAGTGTTGGCAGGAAGACTCCATCCCATATTCACTGTGCAAAGAACAGGCTCTAAAGTTTCCCCTAGTGTTGGAAGGAAGACTCCATCCCATATTCACTGTGCAAAGAACAGGCTCTAAAGTTTTCCCTAGTGTTGGCAGGAAGACTCCATCCTATATTCACTGTGCAAAGAACAGGCTCTAAAGTTTTCCCTAGTGTTGGCAGGAAGACTCCATCCTATATTCACTGTGTAAAGAACAGGCTCTAAAGTTTTCCCTAGTGTTGGAAGGAAGACTCTATCCCATATTCACTGTGCAAAGAACAGGCTCTAAAGTTTTCCCTAGTGTTGGCAGGAAGACTCCATCCTATATTCACTGTGCAAAGAACAGGCTCTAAAGTTTTCCCTAGTGTTGGCAGGAAGACTCCATCCCATATTCCCCATATTCACTGTGCAAAGAACAGGTTCTAAAGTTTTCCCTAGTGTTGGAAGGAAGACTCCATCCCATATTCACTGTGCAAAGAACAGGCTCTAAAGTTTTCCCTAGTGTTGGAAGAAAAACTCCATCCCATATTCACTGTGCAAAGAACAGGCTCTAAAGTTTTCCATAGTGTTGGCAGGAAGACTCCATCCCATATTCACTGTGCAAAGAACAGGCTCTAAAGTTTCTCCTAGTGTTGGCAGGAAGACTCCATCCCATATTCACTGTGCAAAGAACAGGCTCTAAAGTTTCTCCTAGTGTTGGCAGGAAGACTCCATCCCATATTCACTGTGCAAAGAACAGGCTCTAAAGTTTTCCCTAGTGTTGGCAGGAAGACTCCATCCCATATTCACTGTGCAAAGAACAGGCTCTAAAGTTTTCCATAGTGTTGGCAGGAAGACTCCATCCCATATTCACTGTGCAAAGAACAGGCTCTAAAGTTTCCCCTAGTGTTGGAAGGAAGACTCCATCCCATATTCACTGTGCAAAGAACAGGCTCTAAAGTTTTCCCTAGTGTTGGCAGGAAGACTCCATCCTATATTCACTGTGCAAAGAACAGGCTCTAAAGTTTTCCCTAGTGTTGGCAGGAAGACTCCATCCTATATTCACTGTGTAAAGAACAGGCTCTAAAGTTTTCCCTAGTGTTGGAAGGAAGACTCTATCCCATATTCACTGTGCAAAGAACAGGCTCTAAAGTTTTCCCTAGTGTTGGCAGGAAGACTCCATCCTATATTCACTGTGCAAAGAACAGGCTCTAAAGTGTTCCCTAGTGTTGGCAGGAAGACTCCATCCTATATTCACTGTGTAAAGAACAGGCTCTAAAGTTTTCCCTAGTGTTGGAAGGAAGACTCTATCCCATATTCACTGTGCAAAGAACAGGCTCTAAAGTTTTCCATAGTGTTGGCAGGAAGACTCCATCCTATATTCACTGTGCAAAGAACAGGCTCTAAAGTTTTCCCTAGTGTTGGCAGGAAGACTCCATCCTATATTCACTGTGTAAAGAACAGGCTCTAAAGTTTTCCCTAGTGTTGGAAGGAAGACTCTATCCCATATTCACTGTGCAAAGAACGGGCTCTACAGTTTTCCCTAGTGTTGGCAGGAAGACTCTATCCCATATTCACTGTGCAAAGAACACGCTCTAAAGTTTTCCCTCGTGTTGGAAGGAAGACTCCATCCCATATTCACTGTGCAAGGAACAGGCTCTAAAGTTTTCCCTAGTGTTGGCAGGAAGACTCCATCCCATATTCACTGTGCAAAGAACAGGCTCTAAAGTTTTCCCTAGTGTTGGCAGGAAGACTCTATTCCATATTCACTGTGCAAAGAACAGGCTCTAAAGTTTCTCCTAGTGTTGGCAGAAAGACTCCATCCCATATTCCCCATATTCACTGTGCAAAGAACAGGCTCTAAAGTTTTCCCTAGTGTTGGCAGGAAGACTCCATTCCATATTCACTGTGCAAAGAACAGGCTCTAAAGTTTCCCCTAGTGTTGGCAGGAAGACTCCATCCCATATTCGCTGTGCAAAGAACAGGCTCTAAAGTTTTCCCTAGTGTTGGCAGGAAGACTCCATCCCATATTCACTGTGCAAAGAACAGGCTCTAAAGTTTCCCCTAGTGTTGCCAGGAAGACTCCATCCCATATTCACTGTGCAAAGAACAGGCTCTAAAGTTTTCCATAGTGTTGGCAGGAAGACTCCATCCCATATTCACTGTGCAAAGAACAGGCTCTAAAGTTTTCCCTAGTGTTAGCAGGAAGACTCCATCCCATATCCACCATGTTCTGCCAATATGTATATATGTCAAAGTATGAAGAAGGTCTCAAAGGTTGGGGGTCACTCAGGGGTGAGCCTGCTTCTTCCGCCGCCCGAGGCTAACTGCAGAAAGCCGCCCCCCCCCCCGCCGGAGGAGGGGGCGGATCGGGGGCGTGGCCGGGCGGATCGGGGGCGTGGCCGAGTGAAGGGGGCGGGGCTTAGTCCCGTTCGCCGGCAGAGAGTAAGCCCGGAGACTGCCTGCTCTCTGCCTGAGCGTGAGGGGAGGCTTCTGGAGAAGCGCTGCTCCAGTGGCCTCCCCAAACCACCGCTCGGTGATAAGCCAGTCCAGGACAGCTTGTCCTGGACTGGCTTAGGTTAGCAAAAATGCCGCCCTCCCTGAGGCCCTGGCATAGTGCCGCCTGACGCGCTCGCTTCAGGTCACCTCATGGGAGGTGCGGCACTGGGGTCACTTCAAATAGCAGTACCCCCAATTTATACCACCTATAACATATATAGTTCACATTTTTGACGGACATTTTAGAGGGAGTCTGTCACCAGAGCCCAGCATATCAAACCAGGGTTACAGTTAGATTAGGTTATGGTCTCCTGAATCAGTAAACAGTGATATTCCCTTATGAATTGATGCCTTGTTGCCAAGATATTGATGTCTTTATCAATATGCAAATGAGCTCTTTGGAGCGATAAAGGTGATGGCAATTAATACACTTGTTGCTCCAAAGAGGTCTACAAATATACACAATTTTAAAAATATTGAGGTTGTGCTGTATGGAGATGGCAGAATGAAGTAGGCCTAAGATGGAAGCCGGTCTCTTCCTTACCAATCACAGTGGCAGTCACACAAAAACCTCCTGTGGCCCAAGGGTGGCACACTGTTGTGGGAGAAACACTAATGTAGCGAATGGTGGAAGTTCCCCCAGGGCACATCCTTGTGTGGGTATTCTGTCTCGTGTTGGTTTGGAGCGTTCTTGATGTGAGGAGCAAGTAAAGACACATGAGATATATTGGGCAGTTGAACAAGAATTACTAAGGGTTCCGTTTACTTAGGAAACCTCCAGCCATAGGTATGTGGCGATATAGTTTCTAGGAGATACAGTATCTGCTCCACGTCTACTTTTCTGGACACTCACATGGTCCTAGCTTTCATCCATTATTTGGAAAATACACATCTCATTTCAGCCATGGATATCAGTTCCCTGACTGATAAATAGTGGTGATCTTCTGACAACATCAGGATTATTTCTATGAGCCTCATGGTCCAAATGGTGTAGGGCAGCCTGGCTCAGGATTTCTGGTCTGAACTGCTACTAAAATTGAGGAGCACAACATGCTCCAACTCGTCTCTTCAGCTACCAACTCTAAGGCCCGATTCACATCTGCGTTTGGTATTCCGTTTTGGGAGTCCACTTGGGAACCCCTGAATGGCATACCGAACGCATTGACAAGTGGTAACCTTATGAATGCACACAGACCCCATAGACTATAATGGGTTCCCTTCTCTTTTCGTGTGGTGTCTGCGTGAATCACGTGGAGAGGAAATGACTTCATGAACTACTTTCCTGTCTGCGTGACTCGTGCGGACACTGCGCAGAAAACACACGGACCCCATTATAGTCTATGGGGTCCGTGTGCTATCATTGCTCACTGCTTGTCAATGTGTTCGGTATTTCATTCAGGGGACCCCAAGCAGACTCCATAAACGCAGATGTGAACCAGGCCTAAACTGACTGTGAGAAACCAATCTAAACTGGATAAGAAGTGTAAATAGAAAAAAGGGGGAAAAGGAATTATACTCAGCCCTCCTGCAGTAGTCCGTCTTAGATTTTTCTTTTTATCTCCATTTGACTTTTAAATTCTTGCGACACCTTGCCCGGATGAGGAGCTTC
Source organism: Leptodactylus fuscus (assembly GCF_031893055.1). Lineage (NCBI taxonomy): Eukaryota > Metazoa > Chordata > Amphibia > Anura > Leptodactylidae > Leptodactylus > Leptodactylus fuscus. The sequence goes on along the minus strand of NC_134265.1, from coordinate 325,561,886 downwards.
CTAGGCATGGAGTGAAATAACCAACATAGAATACAAAGGATCATCCAGCAACGAGATAAGAAAGTCCAATATAAGTCTTCTTTATTTCTTGTTATCGCAATGTAAATAAAACAGCAAGCAATGCACAGGAAAAGCCTGCGTCAGACAGACGCGTTTCAGATAACAATCCTTCCTCAGTGTCTGTCCAGACACTGAGGAAGGATTGTTATCTGAAACGCGTCTGTCTGACGCAGGCTTTTCCTGTGCATTGCGTGCTGTTTTATTTACATTGCGATAACAAGAAATAAAGAAGACTTATATTGGACTTTCTTATCTCGTTGCTGGATGATCCTTTGTATTCTATGTTGGATAAGAAGTGGTTGTTGGGCTATCAAATAATTCCATCAACCTTTTTAAAACACTTGATTAATCACCATTCCCATTTACAAAGATGATACACCAGGAAAATAAAAGTCATATTAAACCCTAAAGGCACGGTATACAGGCTAGGAGAAAATGCAAAAATATTAAAACACTATTAAACAGAAACATTGTTCTTATGGGTCAATACAATATATACCGTATTTTTCGGACTATAAGACGCACTTTTTTTCCCCAAAATTCGGGGGGAAAAGAAGGGTGCGTCTTATAGTCTGAATGTGGCGCTTGGCACCCGCCGTAATAGAGAGGCGGAAGCCGGCAAGTGATAGACGCCGGCACAGGTGCCGGGGCCTGAGACATCGCTGCGCTCCTCTGCCCTGCATCCTCTATCCCTCCCCGGCATCCGCCTCTCTAGTACAGCGGATGCCGGGTCTGCAGTCTGTATCAGCGGCCTCTTCTCCCCCGGGGCCGGTCCCCACCGGTCCCATACCTGTAAAGTTGCAGGCCGGCTCCTGCGCGGCGATATCGCAGGAGCCGACCTGTTCGGGTGACAGCCGGGAGCCTAATGAGGCTCCCAGGCCTGTCACTGCTATATATTAGTATTGCGGCTGGGTCTATGACCAGCCGTAATACTAATAGACAGAATGTCCCATAGACGGCAATACAGTTGTATTGCCGTCTATGGGACTTGCAATCAAGTGACCGCAGGTTCAAGCCCCCGGGGGGGAAAAAAATAGTAAAAAAAAAAAAAAAAAAGCTTTAAAAATATATAATAAAAATATGAAATAAATAAAAGTTCTAAATCACCTCCTGTCCCTAGAATATATATATAAAAGTAGAAAATCATATGTCATAAACCACCGGGTTTTTTTCAATACAAGGTGATCTAAGCAATAGATATTCCCCAAAATGGTATAACTAAAAAGTACTTCTGGCCCCGCAAAAAAAAAAAACACTCTATGCATCCCCATACAGCTGCAGGGTCACCTGTCAATGTGGCCTTGCAGCTGTTGCAAAACTACAACTCCCATATATTAAATATTTTACCATTTTTTGCTTCAAATTTTTTTTTCCCTATTTTCCTCCTCTAAAACCTAGGTGCGTCTTATAGTCCGAAAAATACTTTTACTTTTAAAAAAACTGAAATGACTACACAGGGTTTGCTTGTAGTCGGATATTCTTAGTTATTTTCAAAGTTGATTCTTTTTGTCATTTTAGATGCGATACAAAAGTTAGTGATATATATATGAAAAAGTTTGGGCACCCCTATTAATCTTAATCATTTTTAGTTCTAAATATTTTGGTATTTGCAACAGCCATTTCAGTTTGATATATCTAATAACTGATGGACACAGTAATATTTCAGGATTGAAATGAGGTTTATTGTACTAACAGAAAATGTGCAATATGCATTAAACCAAAATTTGACCGGTGCAAAAGTATGGGCACCTCAACAGAAAAGTGACATTAATATTTAGTAGATCCTCCATTTGCAAAGATAACAGCCTCTAGTCGCTTCCTGTAGCTCTTAATCAGTTCCTGGATCCCGGATGAAGGTATTTTGGACCATTCCTCTTTACAAAACAATTCAAGTTCAGTTAAGTTAGATGGTCGCCGAGCATGGACAGCCCGCTTCAAATCATCCCACAGATGTTCAATGATATTCAGGTCTGGGGACTGGGATGGCCATTCCAGAACATTGTAATTGTTCCTCTGCATGAATGCCTGAGGATTTGGAGCGGTGTTTTGGATCATTGTCTTGCTGAAATATCCATCCCCGGCGTAACTTCAACTTCGTCACTGATTCTTGAACATTATTCTCAAGAATCTGCTGATACTGAGTGGAATCCATGCGACCCTCAACTTTAACAAGATTCCCGGTGCCGGCATTGGCCACACAGCCACAAAGCATGATGGAACCTCCACGAAATTTTACAGTGGGTAGCAAGCATTTTTCTTGGAATGCTGTTTTTTTTGGATGCCATCCATAACGCCTTTTTGTATGACCAAACAACTCAATCTTTGTTTCATCAGTCCACAGGACTTTCTTCCAAAATGAAGCTGGCTTGTACAAATGTGCTTTTGCATACCTCAGGCGACTCTGTTTGTGGCGTGCTTGCAGAAATGGCTTCTTTCTCATCAGTCTCCCATACATCTTCCCCTTGTGCAAAGTGCGCTGTATTGTTGACCGATGCACAGTGACACCATCTGCAGCAAGATGATGCTGCAGCTCTTTGGAGGTGGTCTGTGAATTGTCCTTGACTGTTCTGACCATTCTTCTTCTCTGCCTTTCTGATATTTTTCTTGGCCTGCGACTTCTGGGCTTAACAAGAACTGTCCCTGTGGTCTTCCATTTCCTTACTATGTTCCTCACAGTGGAAACTGAAGGGTTAAATCTCTGAGACAACTTTTTTTATCCTTCCCCTGAACAACTATGTTGAACAATCTTTGTTTTCAGATCATTTGAGAGCGGGCTGTCCATGCTCAGCGACCATCAAACTTAACTGAACTTGAATTGTTTTGTAAAGAGGAATGGTCCAAAATACCTTCATCCGGGATCCAGGAACTGATTAAGAGCTACAGGAAGCGACTAGAGGCTGTTATCTTTGCAAATGGAGGATCTACTAAATATTAATGTCACTTTTCTGTTGAGGTGCCCATACTTTTGCACCGGTCAAATTTTGGTTTAATGCATATTGCACATTTTCTGTTAGTACAATAAACCTCATTTCAATCCTGAAATATTACTGTGTCCATCAGTTATTAGACATAACAAACTGAAATGGCTGCTGCAAACACCAAGATATTTAGAACTAAAAATGATTAAGATTAATAGGGGTGCCCAAACTTTTTCATAGGACTGTATATAAATATATATATATATACTGTATTTTATATAATTTATATATATTTATATATTATGGCAGTTGTTAAGAAATGACTGTATACAATTTACACAATTTAGCCTCACTTCTATATACCCTATGAAAGAAGCCTCTCGTCGATTGATTTCTTGTTTCAATACCTTCTTCATCATTCTAGTTCCGTCAGAGTTTCCAATCCATTTGATTATTAGCATGTTACACATCAGGAAAAGCTGTAAAACAAGCCGAGCTCTCCAACTCAATTACTCCTCCAATGTATACAAAACTGTTGTTAATATATTTATATGAGACCTGGAAAAATAAACCCCAACGTTGCAGTGGAGATGATGGCCACCAAGTCCACCATGTAGAAACTCAGTCATCACACCTTGGTACAGAGGAATATTTTACTAGACAACAATATGGTTCCCCTGGGGAAAAGGAAAGTATGTAATATTTGCACAGCTGAAAACAAGATGAAACATCACAGACCCCTCGCACACTCACTTAGGTCTGAGAGTGCTCGGAGCAGAGCATCGGACACATAAACAGGTTGTGGAAAGTTTTTTATTGTAATGAATAGATCTACAAATATTAGCATTTAGCTGCTTCTAATATTTATTGGCAGAGTAACACTTGCCGGAGTGATGGTCTACATATGATAATGTATATACATGTGTGACATACATCATGAAACCATGGAATGTAGTAATGGCTACAATGTAAGCTATTATATATGTGCAAATCTACCAGTCTGAGATATGGGAATTAAAATGGGGACTGATATGGATTAGTATAAAGGATCTGCTGTCTTCAAGAAACTGCATCACCTCTGTCCAAGGACTATGTCTGGTATTGCAGTTAAACCCCATGTACTAAATATACAATATTTATTTAACCCCTTCCCAACATCCACCATAAAAGTGCAGTAGATATCAGGTATTTAAACATGGCGCTTGCTTGGAAGCTGAGTAGTGGTCAGAGATGTTGGGTCTCTGCTGTGTAAAAGAGCAGAGACCCAGCAGAGACACGATTCACACATGAACTTAACCCTTCAGATGCTATGATAACCTGCAACAATGGCATCTAATGGGTCATTTTCACTTTCACTGTGTGTTCCTTACTATGAACGGCTACAATGCTATGGCAAAATCACAGAAGCCATTCATTTGCTATGGCAGCCAGGACCCTTCATTAGCCCCAGTGGCATAAGGAAAGGACACAGGACAGGTAGTGATGTCCCGTGTCCTTTGCAAAGGCCATTGATTGGCCTCAGTGGTCACATGGGACGGGAGGTTTTTTTTTTAATATGTAAAAAATAAATGATTATTCTGGACAACCCCTTTAAGATTATTCATATTTTTAGTTCTTTCTATAATTTGGTGGTTGTGCTATTTTTATAAGTGTCATCTTAAGTTCACTTAAAGGGGTATTCCCATAACTCTTGTTCTGCAGCCTGAAGACTCTGTGCTCTTTTCAATTCCTGGATTTCTTGGCACATTGGTGGGCGGGGTTTCACTTGCTCTGCTATCTGCTGTTTTAGTAATTAGGGATTGGTTGTAAATGCATTACCACAGTATAAAGCTGATGTGGAAACTGATGTAGCAGAGCTGAATTTGAGTCAGCTTGCATTACATACAGAGGTAATGGACTCTTTATCTCAGTCCTTATTGGCCAAATTCAATTAAACCGGCTGATAAGTGGAAAAGCTGAAGATAGACAGCACAGTAATCCCGGAGCTCTCACCTCCACCCTCCCCTATCTGAAGAGCTCCATTGTTTGTCAGCCCCATCCCTCACCCCCCTGAGAGCAGGCAGCTACTTGGGAAATGAGCAGATAAGCCCAGTGGCCATAGAAACGCAGTGTCAACAATGAAGTGAATAAATTAAGATAACGGCCAAACAAAGCAGTTTTGATAAAGCACTGTATATAGGAAAAGTCTTAAATCCACATAAATTAGCAGCATAGATAGGATGCTTTTTCATGGGACAACCCCTTTAAGGCCTGGTTCACATCTGCATTTGGGTTTCTGTTCAGGGAACCTGAACGGAAACCTATCTCCATAAAAAAGCGGTTACCTTAGGAAAACGGCGGACCCCATAGACTATAATAGGGACCAATCGGTTTCCACATGAAAAATGTGGAGAAAAATGAGCTGCTTGTATACTTCATGTGAAGAGGGGAATGGAAAGGCCCGAATGCAGATGTGAACCGGGTCTTAATACTTTCCTTTGTTCTTACATGCCAATTATTTCTATGGCTCTGTCCACTTGTGCACTGGAGGTCCCATTAGAAGTCTGTCAACAATGGTTCATGAAAAATTCCAGAATATTATCTGGCAAAAATAATATAACTAATACCCAACTGACTTCATTCTAACCAATGGGGTCCATTAGAATGCGTTTGTGTCCTTCATACGACAGATACGTCTTTGCCAGGAAATCAGAACAGAAATTGGTAAATCCTGATGGAGATGTGAACACGGCTTCAAACCAACTATTTGTTGGTAATTTCAAAATAAAACAAACTCCAAAAATTAAGGGAGGAAAAAACCTTCTTTCTTCTAGATGGACGTAATGGTTTCACAAGATGTTCCACCTCTGAAAATGGACTCATTCACCACATAGAGTTTGTTATGGTATATAACCTATTTTTTCTTACATTTTTACAGATGGTAGCGTCCCTCTTTGGGTCAAGTGACTTTGAAAATAGATAATATATTAGACCTCACGAGTCTCTTCAGAAAGACTAAACAGTAACAACAGGGAATGTCATTGTTTTGGTTTTCTTTACGAGTCTTTATGTACTCAGCTGCACGTCAGCCATGCATTCACTCTCGGACCCGGCTTCTGCTAAATTCCTGTTCCAGCTCACTTACAAACCTTTATGCATTATAAGACCAATGCCACACAGGTTTAGGAAACACTCACACAGCTGGGCTAAACATTCCTATTTTTCTGTTCCAGAGAGTGGCTGACAGGTCTTAATCTCAAGTACGTGGTAAGTGTTGGGATGAAATGGCCAATGTCAAACAACATGTGTGGAAGAGTAAGACAAAGCTGCCATATAAATACAGACTGTGGAGTGATGCTGAGGCGGCCCATTAAATACGTACAGTATATGACATCAGGTATAGTCTCACTACGTTGGTATACACTAAGTGTTTTTGACACACCACAAGAAGCCAAGACCTACATTAACAAATGGCCAACACTTATGGTACCATAATCCTAAGGCAGGGTTTACCCGGGGTTTTTTGGTCTGGAAACTGAGTTGGAGGCCGCCTCAGTTGCCGGACCAAAAAATGGGTAGCTGCAACTTGATGCCAGTGCAGTGCACCAGCATCCAGTCACGTACTCCGCCTAAAGAATGAGCATGTTGCTTCTTTTTTCTGGGAGCCGGCACAAACGGCTCCCGAGAAAAAGAACTGACCAGCTCCCATTGATTTCAATGGGAGCTGTCTTTTTGGTCAGGAATTTGAGGCGAATTCGACCTCAAAATTCTGACCAAAAAACTACGTATGAACTCAACCTAAGAGTAAGTTCACATGGAGTTTTTTGGTCAAGGTTTTGAGGCCATATCTGCCTCAAAACCCTAACCAAAAAGACGGCTCCCATTGAAATCAATAGGAGCCACTCAGGTCTTTTTCCGGGAGCCGTTTTTTCCAGCTCCTGGAAAATAGAAGTAAGATGTTCATTCTTCAGGCCGAGTCGCCTCGCGATTTGGCCTGAAGAAACTCCCTCCTCCGGACTAGTCCCATTCATTGGGCCTAATCCGCAGCACAGTGCGATGACTTTCAGTCACGGCTACGCGGTTCCGATCCAAAAAACCCTGTGTGAACTTACCCTAAGAAGTGTTAGCATTCCTTGAGAATAGGTTAGATTGGTTTCCATCCATTAGGAAGATCAAACTGCATATACGTTGCCAAAGGAAATGTTTTTTAATTAATTTTGTAATTTAATATTATTCAATTTAATGGGGAGAATTTATTATTTCTCTAGCCATAAAAAGTCACAAAATCTCGGCTGTAAAACTTGGGGTGATAAGGGTTTGCTTGGTATTAAGGCCCCACATTGCTGAAACTCAGCTTTTTTTTGTTACAGATTTTGTTGCGTTTTTTTAACCCAAAGCCAGGAGTGGATTGAGCAGAGGAAGGTAGAAGTATAAGAACTTACTATATACTTCCCATTCCTTTTGTAGCCATTCTTGACTTGGCTCAAAAACCATAGCAAAATCTGCAACAAAAAAAGCTGTGTTTCCGCAATGTGGGGCCTCAGCTCAAAATAGTTGGCGTAGAGTTAAGTGCAGGTAGATTGCCCATTGGAGGTCGCATGTGATTCCTCATACATCAGACGAGTTCTCTGCCTTTACAGGAGATATGTAGATCGATATCAAAAATACATTTGTGGTGAAAAACCAATAAAGCAATGCAGAGATAACCATCTTTTACTGGATTTGCAAATCAGATTGCAAGTGCAACAGGGGCGGAGCCTGATTTACCATATTTGTTTACAGGCAACAGTAAGGCTGAAATCGTAAAGAAAGACAAAGGGAAAACATTGGTCACTGAGTCCAGAGAAAATCTGGGGCATTTGTAACTGTGCCAATCTCATAAATTGTAGGCTGAAAGAAAACACGCCGTGGATATCTTAAATGTCATTAAAGGGGTATTCCCACGTCGCATACTCAGCAGTCTTCACTACTGTAAAATCTTCATTCTTTCTGGTTTCTTGCATCATTTGGTGGGCGGGGTTTCACATACAACCTACCGTTTAGCAGCGTGTAGCTCCGCCCACCCACATTGGATTATAAAGTACAGGCAGCAGCAACTCCATTCTGTGTTACATACAGAGACTGCCTGTCTCTGCCATAATGAAAACAATTGAATTAGCTAGCCTGATAACTGGGAGAACAGAAGAAATGAAAGCAGCTCCCCTCCCCTATCTGCTAATAGGAAGCTAGGTCACGTGGTGTAGACACAGGAATAGCTAGAAACACAGGCTCGCTCCCTGCACTTAGCCCCTCCTCCCTCCCCCCTGAGAGCAGCAGATACATCACTTGACTCATGAGCAGCTAAGTCAGGGCTGTGGCCACAAAGAATTGAATAAAGTAAGATAGTGGACAAACAAAGAAGTATTGCTGAAGCAATGTATTTAGGAAAAGTCTTACATCCACATTAACAAGCAGTATAGATAGGATCCTTGTGATGGGACAACCCCTTTAAGTGTTTCTTAAGCAGTTTTTTATGCTGATTTCAAATCTGATAACCATTTTGCTCTATCACGTCAAATTCTTAAGATATTGTCGAATAAATGTTTTTTTGTTTAAATAGGACTACAAGCTTCTGACAGTATACAAATATATACATATATATATGTTCTCTCTCTCTCTCTCTCTCTCTCTCTCTCTCTTTCTCTCTCTCTCTATATATATATATATATACTAGCTTCTGCCTGCGACTTTGTCTGCGTGTTGCTGTTGGCAACGACATGGATATACACATGTAATTGTTGCTGACGATGATCCGCCTGCGCCGTGTCTTGGCTCTGCTACATCTCTGTATATGTGCAGTATACCCAGGTGTGCCCCGGGTACCAGACATCCAAACACACAAACTTTCACATTATAATATTAGTATGATATATATATATATATATATATATATATATATATATAAGAATATTGCATTATAATTATTTATTAAGTGGGCTCTATCACTAGGAAAAGTCATTTTTAACTAATCCCATCCTTCCATAGCCTTTAGAAAGTCTATTCCACACCTACCTTTAGTATGTAAATTGCCTCAGTAGTGTTTAAATAAGTCCATTTTTATTCCAATGCTAATGAGCTTCTCGGTGAACAGAAAGTTGTCAGCCAGCTCTCCTCTCCCTGCTGTGTACTACAGGAACACAAAATTTTTTTGCAACACAAAGCACACAAAAAAGCAACTGCTTCAAAAATAAACTAAGTATGACTATGTCCAAGAAGGGACAGAAGCAACACAATAAATAAAATGCCAATTTTTATTAAGTGATAATAAATATGAAAACATAAATTACACATAAACAACAGGGGGTACATGCTTCACAAAAAGGCGGGTGGTGTGTGGTAATAAATAGTATATAGGTCCAGGGTGAAAAAAGTATGTATATCACAGTCAAATAATAAGGGTTCACATGTTGTTGCAAGTGTGGCAGTTCCAAAGCAGATAAAATTATCCCATAGATAAGAATGCACAACAGAGACATATGTGAAAATTGCATACATAGAAGGTAAAGAACCAACCCTAAGACCACAGTTATAATATAAAGCACCTACCACCTGTACCGCGCCCCGACGCGCGTTTCGCCCAACGGCTTCGTCATGAAAATCCTGACAAAAAAACTCTGTGTGAACTTACCCTTATCATCAGCCAAAAAGTTCTCCAATACAATCTGAAAGAAATCAGATGAGTGGTGGCACGCACCAGTTTCTTCGAATCCCATCAGATATAAACAGCTGGCCTCAATACGGGCTTCAACCAGCTAATGTCTTCTGATTATTTCTGGTGCCCTGTATATACTTACACCCCTGAGTAAAGTGTATTGGAGGAATTGGTGAGAACCACCACAGATTTTCATTCTTGAGGATTGATTTGTAATACAGACCCCGAATGAATCCTCCAATGAGATTATTGTGGATCCCCTGTAGAAGAGATATTACTACTCCCACCATTTGGGCAAGGGATGCATGTGGATTAATCTGTAAATACAGGTGAGAAGACTCCCTGAAAGTCTCAAATTTTTCTTGGTCTCCTGAGAAACGATCCGGGAGTAACATCTTACACCTAGGAAGGGAAAAAACAACAGAGGATGATGCAGCCGCCTCAGTTAGGGTCTGAACCTGTTTAGCTAGCTCAGCTACCAGAGCTGCCAATCCCTCCAACTTGGCTGCAAGGCCCTGAATAGGATCCATGCTTATCAGGAGAGAAGCAATGGAAGTAGGTTTTAGGTCTTGCTATTATGTTACGGAATTGCTAGGACAGCAATTCCCCAGTAGCTGCTGGAAACCCTAGGAAAGGGCACAAGAGACAGTGAGCCCTAAGCTGAACCCCCCCCCCCCCCCCCACTGTACCTTCCTGCTTGCCTGGTCCTATCCAACGTAATAGGCGGCAACTTGGAGACGATCCCTTCCTATATACGTGACACACAAAACGCAGACAAGACAAACAACAACAAAGGGAGGTCATCTAGCCAGAGTTCGGTAACAGTAGAGCAATGCAGTGCCAAATAGAAGTCCAAAAGAATAGTCAATAGGAAAAGCCAAGGTCAGGATTAAGAATACAAGTAAAGTAACAGCAAGAGAAAGCCAGAAAGCACGAGGCAATAGCAAGCACCAGTGTGAATGTGAGCCAAGAATAAATAGGGACGAAGAACCCTCCCTAGTGTTCATAGGTGGATAGGCTGTTGATCACAGGGCAAGGCTAAACTTAACTAATATAGTTAGTTATAGGCTAGTATACTCTAATTTACAACAACCCTTACAGGGCTTATATCTTTGGAATTACAGATCAGATTTAGATAAAACTGAGAACTGAAATGCGTTTATTCAGCGTCTCTCGGTGCCTTAGCAGTTACTTGTGCATTTAAATAGTTGCTATGAAAATTTGTGATATCATTGATAAAAGAATAAAAATAACCTATGTACAAAAAGGGAAACAATGGTTGACTAAGAGCTAAAAAAAATGAAAAATGAAAAATGTGTTATTTTTTTTTTCTTATAGCTATTTTTATGTTAATTCTACAGCATGACCACAAGAGGTCAGTGTTTGTTCATTCTTAGACCTTGAATCTAGTGACCATTTGATGATGTCCCGTACAGTATCTGTTGTTACATTACATAGGTATTTGTTGTATCTATTTTATAACTACATCTATAAGGTGATAGTTAAGAATTACAGGATGTAATATAATGATATAATCAGAATTCTATCATATATAGTCAATATTCTGTGAGGAAGAAGTATCAGAGACTCTCTTGTCACTTCTAGCTATACTTCAGAGATTAATACAATTCTATACTTAGAATTAAGGTCAGGCCTCTAATCTGGTTATTCCTAAACACAAATCTTTTAAAAGCATGCTTATGTTGATTTGCTTGTGTACATTTTGGTCATTGTCTTGTATGATCCACCATTATTCACTAGTTTGAGGTCATTTTTTTGTAGTCTTTTCTATTTTTGCGGATCACTAGAACAAACTGACAAACTTCGCAGTTTCTTGCCTTGAAGTATGATTCACACTTTCCAATCTTTCCTAGGAAGAACCAATTTCTCAGTAACTCGGCTGTGTGTGCCTTTATTTAATGGGAAAAGTGCTAGTGAAACCCCCACTTGTAATTTGAAGACACGGATAACTGTTATTATAAGTGTTATTGTTGCCTAAAATTGTGACATATAATAATATTAATTTTATTTATATAGCACCAACATATAATACATAAACAGACAATATAAGACATGTGATAATATAATATAATTAACATATCAATCAATAGAAGTGAGGGCAGCAACCAGACCACATTGTATTAGTTAGAAATTCAGAAATCCAGGTAATTCTATACTTACTTTTTCATGCAGCTGTACCATATATATATATATATATATATATATATATATATATATATATATATATATATTGTATATATTGTGTATATATATATATATATATATATATATATATATATATATATGTATATATGTGTGTGTGTGTATTTAGCGGCAGTTATCACTATGTAATATGTTATATAATATGTTATCTATCCTATGTGTATCACGGTTTACGTGCAACCATGCAGTGCTTGGGTTGTGTGCTTGCACCGGTATGGTGTTATATCATATTATAGTCATATTAAATTTGTTGGGCTGTGGGATCACCCTATCACCCTACATTGTACAAAAGGAAAGTTAGGCACAAAACAGAAAAGTGCAATTTTTGCACCAAAAAAGCTAGGGTTTTTGTTTGTTTTTTTTGCAACTTTTTGTGCCATGGTTGTGATTTGGGTATAGATGTGATCCAATCTAAAAGAATCACTAGCAAAAATGTATAAAGCAGAATCCAAGAGAGTCAGGGATTAGGATTTAGAGAACCTAGGAGAGACAGGGACATCAGGGTTTCTGTGTCTTGGGCTACATTCTGGTAGGGGGAGCTCCGAGATAGGCTGCTTAGGTAATCTTGGGACTCCATAAGGCCATTTAGTGAGATTGTGTCTCCCTTTTGATAGGGTTTTTTGTGACCAATCACGCATGACCATCACAGCCGAATCACTACCCTCTTTCCACTCTTTCTAGAACTTGTTCATTGGTTTAGGATCTCTGGTGACCTTAGTATTGGACATATGAGCTATAGAAGGTATGAAAAGCCTGAATGGTAAAGACTAGGGTTGAGCCGATCTTGACTTTTCAGAATCGATTTTGAAATCCGAGTTCTGATCATTTTTCATTCGAACCTGATCTCGATCCCAATTCCGATTCCAATGCAAGTCAATGGGATTTTTTTAGTAATCGGAGATCAGATTTTAAAAACAATCCTATTCACTATACAGCATGGAATCTAACAATTGAACGCTTTAATTGTTAGAATCCATGCTGTGTAGTGATTTTTTTTTTAATCACTAAGTAGCCAGAGGATTTTTTTTTTTAATCCTCTAGTCCCCCCTGGTGTCCACTTACCTGCAGAGATGGCTGGTCCGGTGCCCGGTGTTCTCGTTCTTCTTCACCTCGCTGCCCCCTGCCTCCCAGGTTAGGAGAGTGTGGGCGGGTTAGAAGAGTGTGGGCGGGTACTGGGAGGGGAGACATCACGTCTCCCCACCCTGTACCCGCCCATACTCTCCTAAGCCACAAGCCCCGCCTTCTTCCTAGCTCTTTAACACTAACCTGGGAGGTAGGGCAGTGAGGCGAAGAAGACCAAGAACACCGGGCACCAGACCAGCCATCTCTGCAGGTAAGTAGCTACTAGAGATGATAGCTAGTCTCCCATTAGAATGAATGGACGCAGCCAGCAGGGGGTTAAGGCTGTGTGCCGGCTGCTTCCATTCATTCCTATGGAACCGCAGCGGAGCCTTCACACTAGGTATACACTTCGCTCAGAATGAGCGAAGCGTATACTCAGTGTGAAGGCTAACATTGTTAGCTTTTCCTATAATGCTTGGCCAGTAGCAAAGCATTGTGGGAAATAATCGCCCATCTTGATCCCACCTAAAAAGATTGTGTTCGGAATTCCGATCGCGATCGTGAAATTTTCTCGATCACCGATCGGAATCCGATCTTTTCCGAACACGATTGCTCACCCCTAGTAAAGACCCTTTATCATTGAGGTATGATCTGATATGTTCATGTCTTATGGGTTGTACCAGAGGGAACCTGTAGTAGCTTGTTAATAGTTTTTAGGTCGGGTCACATCTGCATCCATATTGTGGCCTTTTTATGCTCTGGCTATATTAAAAGTTAATATAAGAACACTACAGCCCGTATAGGGGTCACAATGGAGATTTTTTCTCCTATTAATACGTCTTTATAGAATGGGAGGAAATCCACGCAAACACGGGGAGAACATACAAACTCCTTGAAGATGTTGTTCCTGGCGGGACTCAAACCCAGGACCCCAGTCCTGCAAGACTAACCACTGAGCTACCATGTTGCCCCAAGAACAATACTTTTTGATTTATTGTCTAGTATATTTCATCATAGTAACAGCAGATCTTACAATCATCCTAAAACAACAATTCACTAAAGCAACTACTTCCATCATATGTCAGAAATGTATGCTTGGAGCAGTATTTTTACATTTGCATGTACGGCATATTCATATTTGTATGTACATTATGTATATAGAAGACAACTCAGACTTAGTCTTTCAATTGATCACAAACCTCTCTGATCCACGGGGTGGCACTCTTGTACAATTTTGGAGGAGATCAGTGTAACCATTGGCAGAATAATCCTATAGAGTATATAGTAACAATGCCTTGGCTTATTATTCCTTATTGATATAGTCCTGACATTTTCCATAGTATTGTCTAGAGAATGTGACCATAGACAATCCACAATGTGTTATATGCCAGGACACTGTCAGGAATCCTTGACTGTCTCAATAGATTCTGGACACTTATTCGTCATGGGATTAAGAAGTCAAAAGCTGCAGGAAAGAGACACAGCATCCTTATGTATTCCTCGAGCTATGCTATAGTATAGCATTCGGCAAATCAACACTGGTTTTGAATCGAATCTTTACTGCGAATAGCGATAGTATTCGAACGAGTACGAATATTTCAAATACCGTAGTATTCGTTCGAATTCCTACTCGATCGAATACTACTCGCTCATCTCTAATACAGTACATAACAAGAAATGCACAATCATAAACATGTACGTAATAATTCTGGCCATAAGAGTACATCTCATAATAAATTGTATTTATTACAGTATGGAATGAATACATAGTACATTCATAAATATATTACATAACCTCATGATATGAGCAATCGCAAACATAACTACGGGACATAAATAAATAGTATGTGTTATATTACATATAAAGAACTTATTCTGGATAACTTGACTGGTGCATGTGAAATATGAGGTGCATAAATAATAGAAATATAGTGAAGTGCAAAGATAATAGAATAAAAATACACTATATGCAGGAGCGTAACTTGAGGGGGTGCAGAGGGTAAAGTTGCACTGGGGCCCAGGATTGAGATTGCAGCTTCCATCTGGCCCATAAACCAAGGAGACCCCCAGATCCCCCTAACCACACTAAGGTGGATTAAACTCCTTAGCACCCGTAACCATCACTATCAAGAATTCGCTGTAGGGATGAGGTAGGGGGCCCCGGACAAAAGATTGCACCGGGGCCCATAAGACTTTACTTACGCCACTGACTATATATGGATGCGTAGGATATGTGACCTAATGATAAACATAAAAAAGTAAAACAAAGTAACCGTTGTGTAAAATGTTGCCTAAAATTTGGCCACTTTTGTTATCCAGATCCCCAGGTTTGGAGTCCCGAGTCCTATTTTGATAGCTCACAGGGTTTCCAGTGTATTCTGAAGAAAAGGAAACATATTGTTTATCTCCATATTTCATCAGTACTTAAAATTCCAATGGATCCATCCCAACAAACGCAGAATTGAGTAAATTCCCTACAGCTGTTAAAAATATGCTCATGGTAGTTGGGAAGTTAATAGACCAGTATTCAGATGTGCATTGCTAGGGAAAGTGAACAAAACTATGTTTTTCATTCAGTTCCTTAGATCCACTTTATCTCAGTTTCTGCATAATTTCTTCATTTCTGATACCCGGGAGGATCTGATCAGTAGAATATACCTTGAGGTTATATGGGTTGATCATGATGGTAGTCCTGAAAATGTCAGGGTCTCCAGTTTTTGGATTGTCACATGGTCATCATGGTCTAAGGAGATCCTTCTCATGCTTCATCCTGTTTCAGTACTGGCCAAAATTATTTTATTATGTGTTGTATCTGCCCCCATCTAGTGTCTAACATATAGGTCTAACATGCTCCTTTACAGTGGCGGATGCAGGCTTTGTGGGGCCCAGGGCAATTGTCTTTGGCGGGGCCCTACTTTCAGAACCCCGTGTATAAAAATCGGAGCCCCAGGGGAGATGAGAGAACATAATAAACACTGTTACTCACCTCTCCGGGATACGATGTTAAAGAGGACCTTTCATCAGATTGGGCACAGGCAGTTCTATATACCGCTGGAAAGCCAACAGTGCGCTGAATTCAGCGCACTGTCGGCTTTCCTGATCTGTGCCCCAGGTGAAGAGCTATCGGTGCCAATACCGTAGCTCTTCACAGTCAGAAGGACATTCCTGACAGTCTGTCAGGAACGTCCTTCTTCCCAGCAGCGCCTATAGCGCTGTACAATGTGAGCGGGGAGAAACACTGTCGGCTTTCCAATGGATATAACACTGCATGTGCCCCAAACCCATGAAAGGTCCTTTTTCATCCTAGCAGGCTTTGGGCCTATATGGTACTGCTAGCACAGGCTTTGGGTCTATATGGTAATATACCAGACCATGTGATGTCTGGGCATTACCATATAGGCCCGAAGCCAGCTAGGATTAACATCGGATCCCGGGGAGGTAAGTAACATTGTTTATTATGTTCCCTCACCTCCCCTGGGGCTCCGATTATTATATTTGGGGGTCTGAAAATTCACTGCCGACCTCCGCGGCCTACAGTACAAGGGGAAGCGGGGGCGGCAGTGATCAATTCCAGGGAGGTTGGTAAATAGGCCGCTATCTGCTGGAGTTACTCCAGCAGGTAGCGGCCTATTATAAAACAAAAAAAAATGTTATTATACTTACCGATCGCACTGCTGCCTCCGTGATCCTCTTCTCTCGGCAGACGTCAGACATCTATGTCTCAGCATAAGCGGTGTGATGATGCCGCCTACGCTGATACGTAGACATCTGAATCAGCGCATGGAGAGCGGCAGCTCTCCTGTGCTAGTTCAAAGAAAAAAAAAAAATCGCCCGGGCTGCCGCCCCATTAGAGGAGCGGCGCTGGGTCTGGGTTGCCTGGCTTGCCCGGCCCTGGATTTGCCCCTGCTCCTTTACACGTTTTTGGTATCCCCTCTCCTGGAATTGATTAGGTTTGTGTGTCCACATATCAATCTCCAAAACCTGTTCCTTAATGTCCTCCTCTTCATCACAATTTGTCCTGTAGGAATAGCCATGATAGTACGGTGAGTGTGTGAGGATGTAACATATAGGAGTACATTGATACTCATGTGCTGCTGGATACTTGTGGTGTGAATAAAACTATCATCAGCTGGGATCCAGATGTCCAAAAATTCCAAATTGTTTTGAGTTTTCAGGCGGACAAAAGGTCAGCCAGTCTTGATGTATTCCCTGCCAAATAAATAAAATGTCGTCATCAATAAAACTCATTCGGGAGAAATAGGATCTATTTTGTGCGTTATAGTCTTATTTCTGTATTTCCATTATATTTATTCATCACTTCCCTCCTCCGTCATGTTCTTTTTAACTATTTGTATTGGATAGTAATATTGTTATGTGGTAATAAAGATTACCTTTGACAGATAAGATAATCCTTTAATAGTCCCACCATGGGGAAATTCAGTGTGTTACAGCAGCATGGATAATACAGTAATATATATATATATATATATATATATATATATATATATGTAGTATATATATATAAAAGATACTAGGAGTCATAGCCACTAGAGATGAGCGAACAGTAAAATGTCCGATATTCGTTTCGAGTAGCCCCTCAATATTCGACTACTCGAATCGAATATCGAACCCTATTTAGTCTATGGGGGGAAAATGCTGGTTTCAGGGGTAGGCAACGTACGATCAAATTATACTTTCCAAGTCTACGATTGAGAGTCGGGCTGGATCCTCCGTGCAGTCTTCTCCTTGCAGCGTCTCCGCGGCATCTTCCGGCTCTTCATTCACTCTGCCAGGCATCGGGCCTGGGCAGAGCCGACTGCGCATGCCCGCACTACAAGCGGACATGCGCAGTCGGCTCCGCCCAGGCCCGATGCCTGGCAGAGTGAATGAAGAGCCGGAACAGCCGGAAGACACCGCGGGGAAGCTGCACGAAGACTTCTAAAGGTAGGAGAAGAACCAGCATTGATTGGCCGACTGTATAGCATTCGGCCAATCAATGCTGGCTTTGCATCGAACTTTTACATTCGAATAGCGAGTGGTACTCGATCGAGTACGAGTATTTCGAATACCGTAGTATTCGATTGAATACCTACTCGATCGAGTACTACTCGCTCTCTAATAGCCACTAAGAAGAAAAGAAACACTCAGGATGATTTAGTTCTCTGTGCAGAGTGATTTCTGCTTAGCTCAGTGTTGGTTGTACAGCCTGACCGCAGCGGGGAGGAAAGACCTCCGATAGCGACTCCTTCTCACACTTGGGGTGAAGCAGTCGGTCGCTGACAGTACTGCCCAGTGCCATCACGGTCTCATACATGGTGTGGGAGTTGTTCTCCAGCATGGAGCTCACCACGGACAGTATCCTTCTGTCACCCACCATCTGTACTGGGTCCAGGGGGCTCCCCAGGACAGAGCTGGCCCTTCTGATCAGCCTGTCAAGTCTATTTCTGTCCCTGGCTGGTATACTACTCCCCCAGCAGGCCACACCGAAGAAGATAGCTGATGCTACAACAGAGTTGAAAAAGGATCAAGAAGTGATCTGCATCAGAATTGACACTGTCTTTTATTGAGAGTCAGGGAATGCTTTTGGGCTAAGTTAAAATCTGCTCTTGCTCTTCAGTAAGGTAAATGAAAACCCTACACATTAAAATAAGCCCAGTTTATCCCCAATAACCATTCATTGATTGATTCATTGGCGGTGAACCCCAAAAGTTCCGTGTTTGGGTCAAGCCAAACTTTTGGAAAATTCAAGTCAAATCTGGTCATCCTTATATCTATTTTTAATATATAATAATAATATAGGATAACATTGTGTCTTATCTAGGATAGTAAAGAAGTATGTAGTGGTCTGAATGATGTAACTAGTGGTTAAATCCCAGTCTATCGCCTTGAAAAGGGTCTATGGTAAGGTCCAAAGGTTCTTGGCTACCCAAAGGAAAAAGACGTAAAATCAGCCATGCCAATGTGCTTTCATTTCAGTGAGGTATATACTGGAAACCTTTATATTGAGAAGACAAAAGGATTCATCTTGACTTAGTTCTCTTGAGAAGCCCTTTAACAGACATCCACACATGGTAATGTCAACTTAACCACTTCATGACCAAGGCATTTTCCCTGGGCTAGACCATGTGATGTGGGCATGATAGTAACATTATTGTTTTAAATTTTCCATTAAAAAAATAAAAATTAAAAATAAATTCCCCCTGATACATTAGCCCCAGTGACAGGAGGAATCCAGTCTCCTATCACTTACTGCAGTACTGATCTGGGTCATCTAGGAACCAGGGCCTTAGGGTCATCTAGCAGCCCCTGCAGTTCCTGACCCCAGCAGATCAGCTGGGCTGGAAGAGAAGCCACATAACTGTATCAGTGCTCATTGAGTGCTGTGTGTACAGCGATCTATAAGACAATAAACCATCTTTGGCTTCTCTCTGGGATTTCCTGCTGTTCTAATAGCTGTGTGATCTCGTGCAGCTGTTTAACTCTACAAGAATGTATAACTAAATAATAAACCAAAGCCAAAAGGATGCAGAGGAGTCAGGAACATCACTCAATGAATACTCCAAATCCATATAGTGATGCATTAAAAAATATTCAAATGTAATGCAATCTATAACCAATGGTTCAACACCAATAAAAAGAGCATGTATAGGTAGCACTCAAATAAAACCTATTACAACCACCATAATCACGGCCAATGGTAACTTAGCTTGGCGCACTGGCCAGGAATAAATAATGTAATAAATAATGTAATAACCAGTGTGTCTCGGTCATTACTGAATGGAAGGTCTCCCCATTTAATGTCCCTGTGTTTAATACAATGGCAATAGAGTGTCAATATATTATGAACGTTCCAATGCAAAAAGTTGAAATAAAATTATATAATGATGTTCACGTATTTATTTTTTTAGGTCAGTGACCTCAGAGTGACGTTTTGTGTGCAAGATCACTACCCTTCCCTGTGAGCAATTCAGCCAGCAAACAAAACATCAAAACAGGACATGAATTTGGATGTAGGAGGCATTTATTTCCGATGAATCATAGGAAATTTAGTTTGTCCACAGATTCATTGCATGTAAATACCAGAGATACAAGGAGCAGCAAGTAAAATAAAGTAAAAATATTTTCAGAAATTAGTGTTAATTTATTTTTTTGGCAATTAATAAAATTAGGTGACTGAAGGAAAGATAAATCTAAAACTCATCAATATGTTGGTGTGCCACCACTTAATTCTGTTAGTTAACAAAAGTTACCCTCCCCTATCAAACCGAAACCCCAAGCCTCTTCATATGCATACTCACCACCAGGGGGAACTGTAGTTGGGGATGGTGCATTGTGCAACAGATCCTCAAGAACACTTAGGGATAGTTCACACGTGAACTGCCCGCGCGGGTTTTGACACCGAGAGAGCCGCGGCGAGCCGCGTCTCTCTCTGGTCAAAACCCGCATGCCGCGACCATCGCGGTCGAGGTTTTCCCCTCCGCTGTCGGCTCAAATGAATGAGCCGACATAGGAGGGTGCTGCCAGGGGCGGAAGCCGCGCGCTGAGCCCGCTCGGCTTCCGCCTGAAGATAGGGCAGGTCGCTTCTTTTCTCCGCTAGCAGCAGCCCGCCGCTAGCGGAAAAAAAAGCCTGGCAGTCTACATAGACCACCATTGTAAAGGGGCGGATTTTGAAGCGAAATCCGCTGTCAAAATCCACCCCTTTGCCCACGTGTGAACTAGCCCTTAGGGCCACTACTTTTATATTTGTCACTCTGATGCATCTCTATAATTTAGGTATGGTAATTATTTTTGGTAAGAGGATAAAGGACTTAGTTTTCAACCTTCTTATGTGGATGTACCCAACTTGGGGTGTTGTAATGTAGTTTGGTACTATGTAGTATATGATGCCTTTGTGCTGTGTGATGTTGTGTAATGAAATCTGAAGGAGCGTCCATTTTTTTCTGAAGACAAAGGATTGATATGCCTTTGTATGCAATCAGAGGCATACAGAGAGGTGTACGGATGTACTTCAATGTGTGCCATATTACAATAGGGAGCTGTTATATGGTAATGTGCCTTTAGTGTGACCCTTCCTCCACAAGCATTGTTATCCCAGTTCTGCACAGGCTTTGGCTGTTAATAATGTATACACATGTGCAAAGTTCCGTTTTTTATGATATTACTAAAGATTTTTTTAATTTGTCTATGATGAAAGAGAAACCTGGTTATTTTTCTGGACAATAATTCATTACTGCAGTATGAATGGCTGACTAACAAGAATTTTTCTCTGTCTTACCACTCTCTGCAGTCTGTAAAGGCATGGGGTTCATTAAATCTTCTAGTCATTTACTAAAATGACTGCAAACCAATTATATATAACAGAGACATTAGGAGCTAGGATCATTGACTTTCTGATCTCTAAACTAAGAGCTAATTCTCGGCTCTGAGCAGAAATGTGAATTTGCTTCCTCTTCTTATCTTTGCTCAGGTTTGTCTTGTCAATTGCTGTCTTAACAGAAAGCCAAAAATAATAGTTTTAGGTGCCAGTGCACATTAGATTGACATCCAGTGAACTTACTGAGTATATGTTTTGTATGGTGGTGTTTACAGAATGCATTCAAGAAGATTGACCTCGTTGAATTTTACATTGCCCTATACTTTTTACTCATTGGAGATAAGCTACCTGGTCAATTACAAATTTTCCGAAATTCACATTTTTGGAGTTCATCACCCATAGTGTTGGGCAAATTTGTTCACAACATACAATATTCGACCCAAATATTCCAAATTGTTCATCTGGCGTGCGGCAAACTGTGCCTTCCTCCTATGAGCGCTCTTGCACTGTTCTGTGACATCATACACAGACCTCCCATGGGCCTACACCTACACCTGAAGTCTGAAGACATCTTAGAGTATAATAATTTCACTTCTGGTTCTGAACAAGTTTGGACAGAATTGAATCGGAGGATTGCTTCATCTGAACACTGAACTAAACAAATCTTTAGAGGTTCGCAAATCCTTAGTCACCCACAATTCATTATTATAGTCTGGGATCTCATCAGATAAAGTGGAGGTTAAAGGTAGGCTCATGACTATGTGCAAAATTAATCTTCCAAGATTTACCCATCTTTAGACACCACCAATGGTATCTAGCAGTGGCTATCCTGCTTATTCTATTCATTCAAAAATGTGCATCCTCAACTTAAAGGGGTATTCCCACATCGCATACTCATCAGTCTTTACTGCTGTAAAATCTTCTTTCTTCCTGATTTCTTGCATCATTTGGTGGGAGGGGTTTCACATGCAACCTGCCGTTTAGCTCCGCCCCAAATTCACATGTAGCTCCGCCCACCCATATTGGATCATGAAGTACAGGCAGCAGCAACTCCATTCTGTGTTACATACAGAGACTGTCTGTCTCTGCCATAATGAACACAATTGAATTAGCTAGCCTGATAACTGGGAGAACAGAAGAAATGAAAGCAGCTCCTCTCCCCTATCTGATAGCAGGGAGCTAGGTCGTGGTGTAGACACAGGAATAGCTAGAAACACAGGCTCACTCCCGTGCACTTAGCCCCTCCTCCCTCCCCCCTGAGAGCAGCATATACATCACTTGACTCATGAGCAGATAAGTCAGGGCTATGTCAACAATGAATTGAATAAAGTAAGATAGTGGACAAACAAAGCAGTTTTGCTGAAGCAGTGTATTTAGGAAAAGTCTTACATCCACATTAACAAACAGTATAGATAGGATCTTTGTGATGGGACAACCCCTTTAAGTTGTGTTAAGCAGAGTATGCACATGTATCTTGTCGGTTGAGCTCATTCAGCTGACTATTAAAACTATTAAGCTGTTTACGGTGTATGGCCACCTTCAATAAGTTCTTATGTCTATATTAATAGGGCTTTAAGATGGTGCAAATGCACACTTTCAACAAATTTCTAATTCCCCATGTTCTGATGGCTAGTAGTCTCTTGGGAATGCAGAGATATGGCCTCTTTGGCAAGCATCATGGTGTTGTCGCACCCACAATGTCTCATGTGATATCACCCAGGAGCATGGAAGAGGTCAGAAGGCCACCTACAAGGACCCCAGGAAAGGTGAGCATAAGTGGGCCTCCACTTATTAGTTGCACTGATGTCTTCTGGAAACTATTTGCTCTGTAGAGTCAGAATTAATTTGTGCCTGTGAATTGTATCACGAAAGAAGTTGTTTGTTGCTCATGGTGTAACCTTTTAACATGAGGCATCATCCAGGTTCCCCATGGTGGAAATGGCTGCATATTTAAGTGTCTGTTCTCGCTCTCAGTGAGTGGGACAGCTTGTAGAAGACAACTTGAGGAACTGCTCATGGAGCCATGTGAAGCTTATGAAGTGGAAACATGGTAGGCACCTTGCAGAACAGAGCTGGGTGATTATCTTGTGGCATGGAGTAGACTAATAGCTGTGGAGAGGGGGGCGTGGCTTGGCCATGGAGGAGTGAGGACGCTTGTTGCCTCCGCTCCGTCTCTGGCCCTCGGGGGAACACTGCTTTGCTGCTGACCGGCACAATTCCACTTACCTGGAGATGGGGAAGAACCGAAAGCCTTCCCAGCGGTCCTCTTCTACCCCTCCTGGACCCTCGGGATCTTCATCTATCGCCCGCTTCCTCCGGGTGCCACGCTCTGAAGAGGCCTCCTCCCCAGCCGGATCTAAGATGGCGCCTGTGACTGCTGCTGCTCCACGCGGCCGGCCCGCCGCATCGCCGACTCTCTTCTCCGCTGCCACTGATGATGCAGGTGACCGCTCTCCCGCCTCCGGTGATGACCTGGATGCCCTGCTGCCCGGCGCTCCCCGTCCTCCAGCGCACCTTCCCTGCAGGCCTGCTCTCCTGTCTCCCGGTGTGAGCGACGCTGATCAGGTAGGCCGGGACTCTCCCCTGCCCTCCCTCCTGCCGGCTCATGGCCCGGATAGCTCCTGGCCATCCCTGCCGCCCTCTCCTGCCGCCCCCATGATGTCTCCTGCTCTGGCTCCCATGATTGACGCCCCCACAGTCCTTGCTTGGGGTGAAGACCGGTCTGCCTGGCTCTCTGCTGTGCCCTCTCCCTCACAGTTGGCCTCTGACTCCCTTCCAGATGCTACTGATGTGTCCCTGGTTTCTGGGGCAGTGCCCAAGACTCATTTGGCCCCGGACTGTAACAAGCCTGAGGACTGTGGCCTATACCCCCTGTCTGCTGCTCCCAGGGGTTGTGGCTCCCTCCCTATTGCCCCCTCTCGGTCTCTCCAGGGCCGTCCAGCGGTGTCTGCATCCCTGCCGGTCCCTCCTGGATTACCTTTAGCTCCTGTGGATTGTGGGCCTCAATTTTGTATTGCTAATGACTCTGCTGGCTCTGGTGCTTCCCCGGCCTCCATTGCTGATACTCTTGTGGAATTGCGCCGCCTTAGCGCCCACTTGGCGGCAGTCCCCACCAAGTCTGATATGGAGGACTATGTGGTGCGACTTGAGCAGTCCTACAAATCGGAACTTTCCGCTGTCCGTTCCTCTGTACAACAACTTGAAACCAAGGTGGATTCCCTTGAGGCGGCCTCTGCCTCTCACGAGACTCAGCTTTCCTCCCATGAGGCTACCATTGCTTCCCACACTCAGCAGCTGCGGTTTCTGTCTGATATGTTGGATGACCTGGAGAATCGCAATCGGCGTAATAACATTAGAGTGCGGGGCCTCCCTGAATCCGTTGAGTCACAACATCTGGATGCTACCTTGCGCACCATCTTCAATTCCATTTTGGGGGTCCCCTTGGATTCGCCCATTGAACTTGACCGCGCGCACCGCTCCCTGGGTGCGCGCTCTCCTGGTGATAATAGGCCTCGAGACATCATTTGCAGGGTTCACCGCTATCAGCTGAAGGAGGCGATTATGCGCAAAGTCCGGGAAGCCCCGAAGGTTCTGTTTCAGGACAATGAGTTGCAGCTGCTGCCGGATTTGCCTCGCCTCACCCTGGCTAAACGGAGGGCTCTGAAACCCCTCTTGGAAGTGCTCAACCAGCATCAAGTTCCATATACATGGGGCTTCCCTTTCCGCCTGCAGGTCCGTCATGGTGGCCGTGTTATCTCCATCTCTCATCCGGATGAACTTTACAATTTCGCTTCTGCCTTGGGTCTGCCATCGGTTCCTGCCCTCTCCTGGCCTCCATTCCCTGGTGATCTGCTGTCGGCCCCTCCTGCTCGTCCTCAGCGGCGCTCTAGAAGGCGTCGTAAGACCCGCTCCCCAGAGGGGGCGGACCTGTCTCTGGCTGCTTCTGGCGCTTCCACCTGACTGCTGTAGTGGCTGCTGTCGTTCCTGTTCTTTTGAAGTGGACTGTCTGTCTATTTTTTTGGGCATTTGTGGGAGTGATTCGGGACTTGTTTGACTTATGTCTTTTTCCCCCCTTTTTTGGGGGGGGGGTTCCCATCCTTTCCATGGTGTAGTCCTTTTGTTGGGTCCGCCCTCCTTATTCCTTCTGTTTAGTCATAGATGCCCTAGGTGGCGTTGTGCGGACCCCTGATGTTCTAATTTGTTGGTCAGCGTTTATTCTGTGTCAGTTTTTTCATGGTATTGGTGTTTTCGCCTGGGGCCCGGGGGCGGGGTGCCGGCTTCTTTGTTTGGAAAAGCCCGTTTCCCACCGGGGTCTCCACGCTTTCTGTTTGCGTGGTCTTTGGCAACTTTTTTCTTTGCCGTTTCCCCACCCTTTTTTTTTGTGTGGAGTTCTTCCCTCCACCCCACTTAGTTGGTCTTGTTTGTCTATTTCTCGTTTATTTTCCTTCTCCTTTTTCTTTTCTCATTTGTTTCCCTTGCTTGTTCTTCGTTTGTCCCTTTGTGGTCTCGTTCTTTTTGTTCCTCTTCTTTTTTTTTCCTTGGCCATGTCCTCTATTAACTTTTGTACCCTCAATGCTAGGGGTCTCAATGTCCCCCAAAAGCGTAATCAGATTTTGTATCAGTTGCATAAACAGCGCTCACATGTCCTTGTTTTGCAGGAAACCCATTTTAAGAAGGACCACATCCCGGATATCCACAGCCGTTACTTCCCTAAGTGGTTCCACAGTGTCAACCCAGTTGCTAAGTCCAAGGGTGTCTCGATTGCTATCCACCGTTCGCTGCAGCATGAGGTTCTGGACACCTGTATCGACCCCGAGGGTAGGTTCCTCTTCCTGAAATTGCGCACCGGTGGTACGATTCTCACCGTGGCGGGTTGCTACCTTCCAAATCAGGGTCAGTTGGCGTATTGTAGGTCCCTTATCCGCAGATTGGCAGACTTTAGTGAGGGGGTCGTGGTTTTGGGTGGTGATTTTAATTTTGTTCTGGACCCTCAGGTTGACTCCTCCCCCCCGCGCCCCTCCCACGCTCCCTCGCAATTGCACCGCTTGTTGTTGGCTCTTCATAACTCCCAATTGGTTGATGTTTGGCGCATTCTAAATCCTCAGGGTCGAGATTATACTTATTTCTCCCCGGCTCATAACTCGCATAGTCGCATTGACTTTTTCCTGACTAGCCATCATGCCCTTTCATGGTCCCCGGTAGTTCGTATTGATTCGGTTCTTTGGTCGGACCATGCTCCGGTCCATTTGTCCCTGGACATTCCTGGCCTGTCGCGGCGCCCCTTTAACTGGAGCTTGAATGAGGGCCTTTTGAAAGACATCCCCTGTAAGGAGGCTGTCGGGGAGACCATTCGGAATTTTTGGCTTGACCATGCTCTTGATCCCACTTCTCTCCCTATGCAATGGGAGGCTATGAAGTGCGTGGTGAGGGGGGTTCTTATCCAACACGGCGCTCGTCTTAAGAGAGAGCGAGCCGCTGGGGTTACCGCCCTTTTAGACCGTATTCATGGCCTGGAGCTGTCTCACAAACAGTCTGGCTCCCGTTCAACCTTTACGGAGCTTCTTAATGCGAGGGAGGAACTTCGCGCCCTCTTGGACGGGAAATATCTGCGCTTTAGGGACCGCGTTAAGAAACACTACTATGAGTTTGCTGATAAATGTGGTCGCTCGCTGGCTCGTCGTCTTCATCCGCGAGATTCCCCTGCGTATGTTCCGCGCCTGCGTACTGGGTCGGGTGGTCTTGTTCATAACCCCACTGATATTGCTGCGGAGTTCCGCTCGTTTTATTCAAACTTGTATGATATTCACGGTCATTACGCGGATTTGGACCCATCGGTGCTTAGAGACAAGATCCGACAGTATGTAGCCGACACTGCTCTTCCCTCTCTTTCTAGCTCTGACGCGGAAGCCCTTGAGTCGCCATTTACGTTAGAAGAAGTCGCCGCGGTAATCCAGTCTACACCCGCGGGTAAAGCGCCGGGACCGGACGGGTTCTCTGCTCGCTTTTATAAATGTTTCAGTTCCCTCCTTTCCCCGGATCTGGCGCGGGTGTTTAATAGTGTGGGGGATTCGTCTCCGTTCTCTGCGCAATCCTTGTCTGCCCTGATCACTGTGCTTCCTAAGCCTGGTAAGGACCCTGTATGCCCGGGGAGTTACCGGCCTATTTCCTTAATCAATATTGATGTGAAATTATATGCAAAATTGTTGGCGAATTGCCTCTCTTCCTTCATGCCTGCTTTGGTTCATAGTGATCAGGTCGGCTTTATCCCGGGTCGGGAAGCGCGTGATAACGTTTGCAAAACTGTTCTGGCCATCTCTATAGCCCGCTCCTCTAAGGTTCCTCTTTGTTTGCTCTCAATCGATGCCGAGAAGGCGTTTGATCGCATTCATTGGGGTTTTCTTCGGGAGACCCTTGCACAGATCGGGGTTGGCTCCGGTTTCCTGGGCAAGATTTTAGCTCTTTATGGGAATGCGTCGGCGCGTGTTCGGGTGAACGGAGTGATCTCGTATTTTTTTCTGGTCCGCAATGGTACCCGCCAAGGTTGCCCCCTCTCGCCTTTGCTCTTTACCTTGGTGATGGAGCATCTGGCGGTGGCGTTGCGTCGTTGCCCCGATGTCCACGGTATACAGTTGGGTTCCCGTATGGTCAAGGCGGCACTATATGCGTATGATCTTCTGCTGTATGTCTCTGAACCACGGGTTTCGTTTCCGGCTGTCTTACGTGAATTCTCCCGCTTTGGTGCCCTTAGCAATTTTAAGGTCAATTTATCTAAGAGCGAGGCTCTTAATGTCTCACTTCCCCCTACTGAGGCTGAGTTCCTGTCTCGGTCTTTTCCGTTTCGGTGGCAACCCTCTTCCTTCAAATACTTGGGGATCCGTATTTCTCCTGATCCTGCTTCCTTGTTCCAACTTAATTATCTCCCGCTTTTGGATACTATTACCTCTGATCTACGTTCCTATGGAGCTCGTCTCCCCTCTTGGTTTAGTCGCATTCATGCCCTTAAGATGGATGTCCTCCCTCGGTTCCTGTACCTATTCCAGGCCTTGCCCATCCCTCTTCCCCGCGCTTTTTTAGCCAGGGTACAGTCGTTGTTCGGGAAGTTTGTGTGGGGTTCCTCTCGGAGCAGACTGGGGTTCAGTACTCTTGTCCGGCGTAAATATAGGGGTGGCGTTGGTCTCCCGGATGTGCGCCTTTACTATCGTGCCTCGGTTTTGCTTCGTCTGTTCGATTGGCAGTTCCGTCGCCATGATAAGCAGTGGGTTTCCATCGAATTTGATCTGATTTCGTCTTCGCTTTCCTCTTGGCCATGGATCCCTCCGCACTTTCGTCCTAAATCCCCTGGCCTCTACGTTCTCCCTTCGCATTTTCTGATAGTATGGGATCTGGTCTGTTCTTCTGGCCGCTTGGCCCGTGTCCCGGGCCCTTTGACTCCCCTCTTCGACAACCCTATGTTCCCTCCTGGTTGCTCGGTTGACCGGTTCCTCTGCTGGGACCGAGCGGATTCTACTTGTCTTCAGGAGGTGGCGGGTGATTCTCCGCTCCTTCCGTTCGCCCAGCTGTGTAGTTCTCACCCTGACCTGCGCCTCTCGTGGTTGGAGTACGCTCAACTCCAGTCCTTTCTGAAGCAGTTTTCGCTCACTCCTCGCCTCTCTTCTCCTCCATTAGCCCTTGAATCCTATGTCGGGCGTCAGACCTCCCCCTCTCGTGCCCTTTCGCTTCTGTATGATGTTCTCCTCTCGGATGTCACTGCGGAACTCCCTCCCTACGTCGCCGCTTGGAACGCCGACCTTCCTGTGGGTTTGTCATCTGCGGATTGGGACCGGTCCTTTTTGCTCTCTCACAAGCTGGCCCTCCCTTGTAGTGCTCAGGAGAGGAATTATAAGATTCTGTCCCGGTGGTATAGGTGTCCAGTGCTTCTCCATAGGATTTTTCCCGCTGTTCCGGACTTATGTTGGCGCTGTGGCTCAGCTAGGGGTACTATGTTGCACATATGGTGGGACTGTGACGTTCTGCGCCCCTTTTGGGACGCGGTGTTTTCTTTGTATTCCAGGGTCAGTGGGCGCTCGGTGACTGTCTCTCCCCAGCTGGCACTTCTGTCGGTTATCCCTGGTAAGCTGTCGGAGATTAAGAAGGACCTCCTGGGGCACTTTCTCGTGGCCGCCAGGACCGTCATCCCCAGACACTGGCGCAGCCCTACCCCTCCCTCCTTGATTGAGTTCCTCCAGGAGTTCCTTCTTATTCAGCGGATGGAGACCTTGGTGGCGGAAGATTCCCCTGACTATTCCAAGTTTGAACTTCGTTGGCGTCCCTGGGTTATGTTCCAGGAGTCGTCTGCCTTCTCTTCTGCCTTTGCTTGAGTGTGACATGGCCGTCTGTTTTCTTCTCCTTTTCTTCTTTTCTTCTTTTGCTTCCGTTGTGGTTCTTTTAGTCTTCGTCTTGTGTTTGTTTGTTTGTTTCTTGTCTATTCCTTTTCCCTTTTTCCCTTTCTCGTTGGGCTGTATTTGATTTGTGCGGAGGGGGGTCTTTTTGGCCTCCCTGTCCGCGGACTGTTATGTTCTTTCATTATTGCTCGACTTCATGTTTGTTGTTTGTTCTGTATTATTTTGAAAAATCTTTAATAAAACCCGTTTAAGCATAATAGCTGTGGAGAAGATAGTTGGTCTATGAGCCATTGTACCCTAAGGGCATTCACGAGCAGAGGGTAGGGTCCTATGGAAGTAAGCAGTGAACCCCGTTGCCAACACAAATGGGTTGTTCACCAAAACGGCATGGAATCTGCTGTTGTTTGTTAATTGTTGACTACAATTCACTGATGAGTTCCATATTCTGTATGTGCAACATCCAACTCAGTAAATAAAGCTTCAGTGAGGAACTGAGAATCCTGTGTGTCCATGGGCGGCTTCAGGTGACACAGAGAATAGCTGTCGGAGTTCAGAGATGATTGGCTGGGGATGGTGGGGATGGTTGGCTGTGGAAGAATGTGGTGTTGGCTGCACTGAAGCCATGGGAGGGCAGCCATATTGCCACTGCCCAAGTGCAAGTGGCTGCCTGTCAGAGTCTTTATATCGCTATCATATCGGCATAAGGTCCACTGTATACAAGGATAGAAATGAGTTAACCTTTCAATATTCCTTTTGTTTTCAGGCTCAGTGGCTTAAGTTCATTTCAGGTCAACAAGTAAGGTGTGCTTAAGGAAAAACACCTTACATGGCCCACTTTGGGTATAACAAAGTGGGCCATGTAAGGTCGGCTTGCACACCGAGAGAGGTGGTGGTCACATCTACCCAACCACTAGTGATTCTCATCTCTGATAGGAAACATAACTTCATGTACCACGTACAGACGGCGATGAGGGGGTAAAGTCACTGATTCCATCCAGGAATATCCGTGACTGCCAAGGCTCCTCTGGAGTGGGGGTGCTAGAAGCGCTATCAGAGAAGTTAAAGTGTCCACCTATTGATGTATTGTTGGGGAATGATTTGTCGAAAATTATTTCTGCCCAAAAAATTGTTGATAAAATTTTTTCAAAAGATTTCCTTCAGATCGAAACCTGAAAGTCACAAAGTGAACAGAGAACATAGGACTGCACCCTTTAAAGTCAAAGAAAAACTAAAAATGTTCTGTGTTCAGACCGCCAGTATCAAACATAAAAACACAGAAAAATACTTACATTTTACACTTTATTGAGTTTTCAATATCACGTTCTTGCCCCATTATGGACAATAGAAAATAGTCACTGAGTTACACCGAGAGCGTGTTGTTATTTCAATGAAGAATAAAAATCCAACATAACAGCTCGCTATGAAATAGGATTAAAAGACCAAAAGAATAAAAAAAACTTTCAAGGTAGAATCATATTTGCAGTTTTGGATCCAGCAGGAAGGAGAGGTATTATACAATATTGTCCATTTGTTTCTAATTCATGGCTTTCTTTAGCTATAAAACGAATGTACCGTGCAAAACTCGTGCAAAAGCAGAAAAAAGCAGATTTGTCGCATCCAGGCACTGCTATAAAAAAAGTCAAAAAGATCCTTGAAAGCTATTATGTATCTGTGCAGCATTGATATATATTGTAAAGCCTAGAAAATACTATTGACTAATACTAATGTGCTCTTAGAATGGAAAACCTCCACAATGTATCACTCAATGGAATATTCTCTGCTCGACCCGATCCAGTCACATCTCATCCCCAAACTCACTGAAGTCATTACTCCAGCCCTAACCCATCTCTTCACCTATCCGTAACCAATGGATCCTTCCCCTCAGCCTTCAAACACGCCACTGTCACTCCTATACTTAAGAAACCGTCCCTCGACCCGTCCTCTCCTGCCAACTATCGTCCCATCTCACTGCTCCCGTACGCCTCAAAACTTCTTGAGCAGCATGTCCACTCCGAACTCTCCTCCTATTTCTCATCCAACCTGCTCTTTGACAGACTTCAGTCAGGCTTCAGACCCCGGCACTCCACTGAAACTGCCCTAACAAAAGTCACTAACGACCTGCTAACCGCCAAAGCCAAGCGCCATTACTCTGTCCCCCTCCTCCTCGACCTCTCCTCTGCCTTTGACACAGTTGACCACTCCCTCCTGTTAGAAATTCTCTCATCCCTTGGTATCTCAGACCCGGCCCATTCCTGGATCTTCTCATACCTCACCGACCGCACATTCAGCGTCTCCCACTCGCACACCACCTCCTCACCTCGCCCTCTCTTTGTAGGTGTCCCCGAAGGCTCCGTCCTAGGACCCCTCCTGTTCTCCATCTACACCCTTGGGGTGGGCCAACTCATAGAATCTCATGGCTTTCAGTACCACTGCTATGCCGATGACACCCAAATCTACATCTCTGGACCAGACATGACCTCCCTGCTGGCCAGAATTCCAGATTGTTTAGCGGCCGTAGCCTCCTTCCTCTCCTCCCGCTTTCTCAAACTCAACATGGAGAAAACAGAGTTTATCATCTTCAGCCCATCCTGTATGGCCCCTCCACCTGACCCATCTATCAAAGTTAATGGAACCACAATTACCCCTGTCCCACAGGCCCGATGCCTTGGGGTAACCCTGGACTCTGACCTATCCTTCAAGCCACATATTCAAGCCCTCAACACCTCCTGCTGCCTCCAGCTCAAGAACATCCACTGAATCCCCTCCTTCCTCACCCAGGAAACTACCAAGATACTCGTCCAGGCCCTCATAATCTCCCACCTAGACTACTGCAACACCCTTCTCCATGGACTCCCAGCTAACATCCTCGCCCCCCTCCAGTCCACCTTAAACTGCACTGCTCGCTTAATACACCTCACCCCCCGATCTTCATCAGCTGCTCCCCTCTGCCAGTCCCTCCACTGGCTACCCATAGCCCAGCGAATTGAGTTCAAGCTATTAACGCTAACATACAAAGCCATCCACAACCTGTCCCCTCCATATATGTCTGACCTAATCTCCCACTACCTGCCCACACGTAACCTCAGATCCTCCAATGACCTCCTACTCCGCTCTGCTCTCATCCGCTCCTCACAAAACCGCGTCCAAGATTTCTCCCGTGCATCCCCCATACTCTGGAACTCCTTACCAAGACACATAAGACTGACCCCCACAATCACAGGCTTCAAGAAGGCCCTGAAGACTCACCTATTCAGGAAGGCCTACAACCTCCAATAACACTATCACCGCACTGCCATCTGTACAGTCTCCCCCTCTCCTTCTGTTTCTACCCCCCTTCCCTCATAGATTGTAAGCCCTCGCGGGCAGGGCCCTCTATCTCACTGTGCCAGTCAGTCATTGTTAGTATTATATCTACCTGTATATTCTGTGTATTGTATGTAACTCCCAATTGTAAAGCACCATGGAATTAATGGTGCTATAGAAATAAATAATAATAATAATAATAATTCTCTATGGTGCCTCTATGTAACATGTCTCACTCTCCGAGTTTCCTTCTTCTATGTGACCATGTCCTGGCCCCAGAATCGGGTCCCGTCCCTTGCAACACAGTCACATACATGGCAAGAGCAACCTTTCCTCTACATCTCTAGGTCAAGTCCTTATTTCCCTAAGTGGGGGACATTTTGGATAATTTCTAGTCTCCCCTCAAGAGAGAAGGAAGAGAAGGATCTTCAGCATATTGACATTCACAAATGTGATGCCTACAAGTGTCACGAGCCTGTGTCCTCCAGTCTCCGCAGAGGGACTGACAGAATTTAGGCCTGGGCAATACATATAACAGTACATAGGAACAAAACTGACATCAACTCCAACAGAAATATGAACAGAACTGGAGGTGACACATTGTCACACTTTAGATGCTTTATTACTTCTATGCACATCCTTTTAAGGGGTTGTCTGGTCCCAAATCAATTTTTCATATTGACCTATCCTATGGATAGGTTATCAGTATATGATCTGTGGGGGTCTGACACCATAACCTTGCCCAGATCAGCTGTTTCGGCAGTGTTGGATATCACATTAAGGCTCTTCTATTTAAGCAGCCCCGTACACTATATAGCGGTGGTTTTGGAGAAGTGTAACACAGCTTCTATTTGAATAGCGCATGCGTACCCCATCCACTGCGGTATCTTCTTGAGCTCCTTATAGAAGACTTTTCCTATGGATAGGTCATCAGTATTTGATCTGTGGGGGTCTGACAGCCAAACGTCGCATGGATCAACTGTTTTGGAAGTGTTGGGCACCACATTCAGGCTGTTTACTATATAGCGGTGGTTTGGGAGAAGTGTAACACAGCTCCTATTTGAATAGCGCATGCGTACCCCATCCACTGGGGTAACTTCTTGAGCTCCTTATAGAAGACTTATCCTATAGATAGGTCATCAGTATTTGATCTGTGGGGGTCTGACATCCAAACGTCGTATAGATCAACTGTTTTGGAAGTGTCGGGCACCACATTCAGGCTGTTTACTATATAGCGGTGGTTTTGGAGAAGTGTAGTGCGGCTCCTATTTGAATAGCACGTGCACACCCCATCCACTGCTGTAACTTTTGGCGCCACTCATAGATGACTCATCCTATGGGTAGGTGATCCGTATGAAAAATGTGGGGCTGGGCAACCAATTTAAGCTGGTGATACCCCCTTAGCACCGTAGGCCAAATACTCATTTTCTACATAGTGATTACTTTCGACTCCGCATTACGAGCAAGTTGAGTGTTCATGGGAGTGATGAAATTCACATGTATGATACTTTCTTCCATCATCTGCCAGGGTAATTTTGGATCAACCTCCTATATACAACACATACATGAGCCAGTCCTGCCATAAAGCAGCAGGTTTAGCCAACTTTACTCGGATATCTATGGCCACCTTTATACAAAGTTGCAGCAAGAAGAGCAATATAGTGTCTCCGTTGTGTATTTTCTACTTTTGAGCAGGAAATGAACCATTAGATGATTTCACTTGGATACTTTTCCTTTCGTTTAATCTTTAAATCTAATCTAATTAAAGCGATCCGAAACCCATATAATTAACCCTTCAGTCTATTATCTACATGACCTCACCTATAACAGTCATTAAACGTATTAGCCGCACGGCTCCATCGGTTTCCACCAGGCCTAAACTACCTCTAGATGATTTTATTACAGATGAGCTTAGCAACACAAGGAGTTTTATTTCAGCAGCAGATTTGATAAGGGCCCCATGTGTCCATTAATGGGTTTGTTTTACGGGCATCATCATTTCAATAAAATCTGAATCGCTGAACCCTGCACTTTGTACTATACGTTTTTACATTTATGGAGGCTAGATCTGTAGTCATTGAACAGTATACCTTGTAAATAGATATTACATTTGTTCTAAACACCTTCAGTCAGGGAAACCTTTCTAGGTGTTCAGTCCTGGACTTCAAAAGTGAAGGACGATAAAAGTGATTGCCATGTATTTCCCCGCTCACATTTATGGATTACCGGTAAGGGTTAAACGTGTAGATGTAGCCTTCGCCAAAGGAACGTTTGTGGTGCTAAGCAAGTGTTCGTTTTGGTCTATGACATTTTTCTATATAAGGTAGCATACAAAGTGTATGGGTGGCCATACTAGGCAAATAGGGCTAGTGCAAAGCAATGTGGTGCAAAACAATGTGTTTCGCTAATGCTACATCTGTATGGTATCGGCAGTGATCTACCGAGGACTAAGGATATGACAAGTTTTTAATCTAGAATTTAAAGACACAAACAATATTTATCCTCTATCTATAGATTGCTGATCACTTGGGGTCTGACTGCTGAGACCTTCATTGATCCAGAGAACGAGGGTCATGTCATGAATTTAGCCATGTGAAAAGCAGACGAACCCCTGGTGGGTGATTGTCTCCAATGCTTCCATTGAAATAAATGGGAGACACCAGTAATACGAATGCTTTACCTGCAACTGCATTCACAATTGGGGTGAACCAACTATTGCCAAAATTGGTGAGGATCTCAGTTCTCAGTCCCCACCAATCATCGATTTATCCACTATCCTATGGACAAGGGTAAGATATTGTTCATAGCTAGGGTTGAGCGATCAGGATCGGAAAAGATCGGATAAATTTCACAAGTAAATTTCACGATTGCGATCGGATTCCGATCCTGCCTAAAAAGATCGGAAACAGAATTCCGATCCCAATCGCTCAACTTACCTGCACAGATCCGCTGCCGCTCCCCGTTGTTCTCACTCCTCTTTTCTCTACTTCACATGCTGCAGAGCACCGTGCACGCTCCCACCTCCCAGGCTAGTGTTGCAGATGCTGGGAGAAGGCATCAGTAACAATAGCCTGGGAGGCGGGGGCACGTACGGCGCTCTGCAGGCATGTGAATGAAAAAAGAGGAGCGTTAACAAGGGGGAGTCCAGTGAATAGGATCGTTATTAAAATCAGTTTTTTGTTCATTAAAAAATCCAATTGACTTGCATTGGGATCGGAATTGTGATTGGGATTGGGTTCAGATGGAAAATGATCGGAAATTGGATTTTAAAAACAATCCTGAAATCTCAAAGATCAGCTCAACCCTGTTCATAGCATAACTCCTTTACATTTTAGATTAAAATCTTATCAGATCACTGAGGGTCTGACTATTAGGACCCCCAGAAATCAGGGGGACAGGTAACAAAAGACTATGGCAGCCCCGGCAGCCCCATGGAAGTGAAGAGCGCCAGTCACACAAGTGCACTGATGCTTTATTTATTGACATTCTGTACCAAATATGCGCCAGATATGGACATAACATAATCCAGAGCTCAGCTGCAATAATACATGTTGACCGATGTGTCAGATTTTCCGGAGTGTTCCTTTAATAGCAAGCATTCTAAAAATTGCTGAAGCATTCACATGTCAAACACGTCAAATCCACTGGATTGACAGGCCCTATTTCCAGTCCTGTCAGCTGAAATCCATTTCCTCTGCATGTACAATCTGCATCTTATTGAAAATTAATAAAAGTAATTTAGAAATATAGATTTCCTGTTACCACAATAACTATAAACCTATTATTGAAATATGTATTTCCTTGTGGTTATAGGAAACCTTTAATGTGTTCCCAGGACATAGTCCAGTAGTGCTGGCTTTCACGGCAGTATCTGTGTCACTTATGAGGAGTAGCAATGTCCCTATAATTTGTGTCCTGAAGGTCTATTATAATAACAACATATTAGATTATAAGCAGAAGTATATATATATATATATATATATCCTAGTAAACATGTACATTTTTATACATATATATATATATATACAGTCCTATGAAAAAGTTTGGGCACCCCTATTAATCTTAATCATTTTTTGTTCTAAATATTTTGGTGTTTGCAACAGCCATTTCAGTTTGATATATCTAATAACTGATGGACACAGTAATATTTCAGGATTGAAATGAGGTTTATTGTACTAACAGAAAATGTGCAATATGCATTAAACCAAAATTTGACCGGTGCAAAAGTATGGGCACCCTTATCATTTTATTGATTTGAATTCCCCTAACTACTTTTTACTGACTTACTGAAGCACAAAATTGGTTTTGTAACCTCAGTGAGCTTTGCACTTCATAGCCAGATGTATCCAATCATAAGAAAAGGTATTTAAGGTGGCCAATTGCAAGTTGATGTCCTATTTGAATCTCCTCTGAAGAGTGGCATCATGGGCTACTCAAAACAACTCTCAAATGATCTGAAAACAAAGATTGTTCAACATAGTTGTTCAGGGGAAGGATACAAAAAGTTGTCTCAGAGATTTAACCTGTCAGTTTCCACTGTGAGGAACATAGTAAGGAAATGGAAGACCACAGGGACAGTTCTTGTTAAGCCCAGAAGTGGCAGGCCAAGAAAAATATCAGAAAGGCAGAGAAGAAGAATGGTGAGAACAGTCAAGGACAATCCACAGACCACCTCCAAAGAGCTGCAGCATCATCTTGCTGCAGATGGTGTCACTGTGCATCGGTCAACTATACAGCGCACTTTGCACAAATAGAAGCTGTATGGGAGAGTGATGAGAAAGAAGCCGTTTCTGCACGTACGCCACAAATAGAGTTGCCTGAGGTATGAAAAAGCACATTTGGACAAGGCAGCTTCATTTTGGAAACAAAAATTGAGTTGTTTGGTTATAAAAAAAGGCGTTATGCATGGCGTCCAAAAAGAAACAGCATTCCAAGAAAAACACATGCTACCCACTGTAAAATTTGGTGGAGGTTCCATCATGCTTTGGGGCTGTGTGGCCAATGCCGGCATCGGGAATCTTGTTAAAGTTGAGAGTCGCATGGATTCCACTCAGTATCAGCAGATTCTTGAGAATAATGTTCAAGAATCAGTGACGAAGTTGAAGTTACGCCGGGGATGGATATTTCAGCAAGACAATGATCCAAAACACCGCTCCAAATCCTCAGGCATTCATGCAGAGGAACAAGTACAATGTTCTGGAATGGCCATCCCAGTCCCCAGACCTGAATATCATTGAACATCTGTGGGATGATTTGAAGCGGGCTGTCCATGCTCGGCGACCATCTAACTTAACTGAACTTGAATTGTTTGTCCAAAATACCTTTATCCAGGATCCAGGAACTGATTAAAAGCTACAGGAAGCGACTAGAGGCTGTTATCTTTGCAAAAGGAGGATCTACTAAATATTAATGTCACTTTTCTGTTGAGGTGCCCATACTTTTGCACCGGTCAAATTTTGGTTTAATGCATATTGCGCATTTTCTGTTAGTACAATAAACCTCATTTCAATCCTGAAATATTACTGTGTCCATCAGTTATTAGATATATCAAACTGAAATGGCTGTTATAAACACCAAAATATTTAGAACTAAAAATGATTAAGATTAATAGGGGTGCCCAAACTTTTTCATAGGACTGTATATATATATATATATATATATATATATATATATATATACATATATATATATATATATATATATATATAAATATATATATATATTCTGCATAATTTTTTTATAGGCCGTTAGGGCATATATTTTTTTATAGGCAGGTAACGGGCCCTATTTACTTACCGATCCCGGCTCTTGCTCTCGGCCTCCTGCGCTTCCCCTTCTGTGGAGGCGGCTGTGAGCAGGGGCATGGATTGGTAAGTGAGGTCACAGGCACATGAACCCCACAAACATTGCTATCATTTTACTCGGGGGCTCTTTTAGTGTAAGGATTGAAAGGCTAGGGAAGGTGAAGGAACATAAAAAACACTGTTATTTACCTCTCCTGTGCTGCGGCAGGCTTCGGGTCCATTTGGTGACATTATGCGGTCTGGGGTCTGAAAAGACTGCAGAGTATAATAATTGTTCATGGGTGATCCACAATATGGCATAATACTGTGTGCAGGGGCCACTATGGGGTATAATACTGTGTGCAGGGGCCACTATGGGGCATACTAATGTGTGCAGGGGCTACAGGCACGGATTGGTTTATAACAGGGCGATTTGGGATACTAAACGTCAGGTCTTTAAGAACCTGTGGGTGGTTTCATGTCCCAAATGGACCTGACAGATTCTCTTTAAACTGCACCAGATTTTCTAAAATCTCTCATGCTGTTTGAAAATCTAGAATACACTTAGAATGTCTAATCTAACTTTATACCATTTGTTGGCTTAGTTTCTGAAAACAATTTGGCATACAATTTGGTGTAGAATGGCTGAAATTTTGGAACAACTTCTTAAATTTTGTAGCAACTTTTGTCTCCAGGTTAGCATATTAAGCCACAACAACAAGCCACACCCACATGACATACAAGGAGCATAAACTGGTACAAAGTTTCTACAAATGTTGAAAATTAGGTGTAAAGCACATATACCAGTTTTATGGCACAAATTACACTACACTGGTGCATATTTATTTGTCTATCTGCCCCAATGTGCACTGCATTATATAACATGACCCTAAGGGTGCACATAATCTTTCACCACTTCTGCATTTTGGTCTAGTTTGACTGGATTTATTTAGTTTGCTTGCTTATACGCCACCAGCGCTCTACAGATATTGTCTATACTGTCCCATATATACATTCTCTATCAGTATGTCTCCTTGCAAATTTTGTCCTTGGTCGGATTCGAACTCAAGACTTCAGCGCTACAAGGCTCCAGTGCTAAATGGAGGGACTTTGGATCATGTCCTACTAGGTACGAATATTTGTGTTAATTCATAAATGGCTTGAATGTCTGTCTAGAAGCCAAGATGATGCTTTGGTCTCTTACGGATGAGCAAACAAAACTTTTTAGCAGCTAAATTGAATGTAAGAGCGCCTGACACCTTGGAAGACGATCGGTATGGGGGATTATTTTAGCCTTTTAATTACAAGGTGTGATCTAAGTCGGAGAATAATTTCTTACTTTCCAATGAGCACATTATCTAATAATAATAATTTATCACCGTCTACATACGAAGGAAAGGGAACAGTTTCTGGAACACACCAAACCTTACCGAAAATCACCACTTGCACATTATTTTGAAAAAATCTGATTTATAATTTTGAAGAATTTCTGAATTGTTCAAAATTCTAAATGACTTTCTTACAGGGAACAACTTCTGAATAGGAGGAGACCAGTTCTATAGATGATACTCTATAGTAAAAGTTTTGCATTGGGGCCAGAGAGATTCATTCTTTTTTTTACTGTTTTAGTTATGGGCCATTTTTCCCATGTTCAAAATTGGGCACATTTTTTTTTTTGTACATATAGTTTGGAGAGTTGTAACATTTGATTTTTTTTTTATTTTTTTTTTTGCATTTTTTGGTTATAAAAAAGGATTTGTTTTATGTTATTTTTATTTTTGCACTTTTTTCCCCGCTTTTTTTTAATATCTTGGAAGTTTAAACAAAAATACCACAAGTTGCTGTTTAACTTTTTAAATTGATCCTGGCATTATTATTTTTATTTTATTTATTTAATGTATTTTTATACATTGTGCCCCCCATGAGCTCATAATAGACTTTTGAAGTACATTTTAACATGACTAGTGTTGAACGAAATAGTATTTGATCGAATACCTCGCTCCCATAGGAATGCGTGTAAGTGGCAGAACACCAAGGGGTTAAACGCATCAAATATTCACTGTGCTTAACCACTTTGTGTTCGGCCGCTTACACGCATTCCTATGGGAGCGAGGTATTTGACGAATACTATTCGTTCATCTCTAAACATTACTTTTTGATACATTAGTGCTAGTCACAGGTGGAATACAGTCTTGTAAAATGTATTACAGAGATGATCTGGGTCCTCTAGGGCCACCAGATCACATGACTGCCTGGACATAAATGGTCAATGGGTGGTCAGCATTTGGTTCATATGTCTTTTAGTACTTGGAGATCTATTCTTCACTAAGCAGACAAAGCTTGAACAGATAATTTGCTAGATCCATGAAGCCATTTCTAGAGGAGTTTTGGATTTTACTGTATACTCTTATACAGCTAAAGCTCCCTCTAGTGGTGGCTGAAAGCTGCCATCATGTTTTCTTTGAAATCATTGTCTATGGAAGGGACACAAATTTACTATAGAATTTCGGATCTAAAAACACATGATGAATAAGGCCTGGTTCACATCTTCGTTTGGTATTCCATTCAGGGAGTCCGCTTGGTGACTCCCTAAATGGAATACCGATTGCATTAAAAAGCGGTGAGCAGTGAAAGCACACGGACCCCATAGACTATAATGAGGTCTGGGTATTTTCCGTTCGGTGTCCGCACAAAGTCATGCGGAGAGAAAAATACTTTAAGAACTACTTTTCACTCTGCATGGTTCGTGCGGACACCTAGCGGAAAACACACAGACCCCATTATAGTTTATGGGGTCCGTGTGCTTTCATTGCTCACCGCTTTTTAATGCATTCAGTATTCTGTTTGGGGGTCCCCAAGCGGACTCCCCGAACAGAATACCAAACACACATGTGAACCAGGCCTAAAAGTGGAAAGACTCTAATTATGTCATTGGAAATGTAAATCAACCAAAAATCCAGCTTTTTTTTATTTTTTTATTTTTTATGAGTCTCATCACATGATGTTTGCTACTTGAAGACATTTCCCCTGTATATGACATAGGATGATCAACACATGATTTGCAATACTCTGTCGTAAGGTGTCTACCAAATACAATATGGGTGAAATTTATTATGCTTGAGCAACAGTTTTCTGGCATAGAAGGCAGGACAAAGTTGCAATCTTATGTACTGTACAAGTCAGAGGTTTTTATGCAAAAAATGGCTACCTTTTTCACTTTTATGCCTCCCTCATCATTTCCTGAAAAGGGACTTGGTGTGGCAGAAACATAGCCCCATCAGATTTATGATCATACATAATGCCTGAAATCTATGCCAGCTCAATAGGCGCATGGCCCTGACAGAGTATGTGCCAGATTTATGATGAGGCATGCTGTCCTGTATATATTACTGAGCTGTTGGTGTCCCTTGTATCACTACTAGGGGTGACCGTCTGCCATATGCAATGGCTCCCTAGATCATCACATCAGCAGCTGGAGCAGTATGTCGCTCCACAGTAAAGCCAGGATACTCGAACCTGAACACTGTTAGATCCCAAATCTGAATTTGTTGCTAAAGACCACGTTGCTCCAGTCCATAGCAGTTAGGCGCTTCTTGTTCACAAAGGCAATGTTTGCTGGCTGTCATTAGCATGACATGTAATAAGTACCATGACACCAAATATACTTAAGTGCCCAGAAATGGCCCTGGTAGAGACAGAAATGTGTAATGAAGGTGCAATATGGATGGTGGACTAAGAAACTGTGGGAGCTGCTCATGTCGTTTGGTAGATCAGAGGATCCTCTCTACCGGTGATCTATCTGGGCGTCCAGAGACTGTTTACTGGGTGTGTGTGCCGTCACACAAATATTACACCCAAGACCTCCTAGCACTCATTTCAGAATAGCCTAGAAGACAAGAAATACATTGATATGACCAACTTGCTTCTCTTAAACCAATGATGTCCAGATGTCAACCTAAGGGAAAGTTCACAAGGGTTTTTTTGGACCGGAACCTCAGGTTCCGTTCCAAAAAACAAGTAGCCACAACTGAAAGCTGATGCACTGCACCGGAATCCAGCCATGTACTATACTCCGGATTAGGCCCAATGAATGGGCCTAGTCCAGAGGAGGGTGTGTCTTCAGGCCGAATTGCCAGGCGACTTGGCCTGAAAAATGAGCATCTTGCTTCTTTTTTCCGGCAGCCAGAAGAAACGGCTACCAGAAAATGAGCGGCTCCCATTGATTTCAATGGGAGACGACTTTTTGGTCAGGATTTTGAGGCGGATACGGCCTCAAAATCCTGACCAAAAATCTCAGTGTGAACTTGCCCTAACAATATGTCTTTGAGTGCGTCTTGGAGGCATGTATAGAAGTCCATGATCTCTCATCAAAAAGTACACTACCCAAAAGTAGCCTTTGAGAGCCTTTTTATAGGGCAGCGGGAAGCACTTTAATGCCCACTTATGGTGGGACCAACTTATGTGACATAACTATTCATACTCTTCTATCTGAGTGTGTTATTTTTTATTTTTTTTGTGAACGAGTGAAAATTTATTGTAGCCTACTCTAAATATTGGCATCAAGTTGCATTTTTGGTGCTTGGCTGATCTTGGGCCAAAACTTTTCCTAAAAGTTGGTGTGTATGGGTTTTGCTAGGGATGATGTGGCTTTATGATATGATTATGCAAATGTATCATTATTTATAAAATACAGCTCACGTCTATGTCTCGATGGCTTAGAGTTGAGATTTGGGGACACAGAGCCACAAGATACACCCGCCTGATGTGAGTCTTAATAAATTAGATGCATCTTCAATTCACCACCCAGGAGGATCATGTCTGGCGAAGGAAACTTAAGCTACTGAATTTAGTAACTGGAAAAAAATTGTGTGTTAATCTTGTTGGATGGAGTGTAAGTAAAGCAAAAAAAAAAAAAAAAAAGGAATGAAACAAATTTATGGTGATCTTTAGAGACTATAAAGGATTATCAGGTTAATGATGTGGCAATAACAATGACCTAATGGGTTTGGATAATTCGTTTGGATCAAGTCTACAGTAGAACATGAAAATTTAATAAGAACAATTGTACTGGGCAGTGTGCCCGGCCGTGGACTGTCACATGGGCAGGAACAAGTATTATATCTGAAGATTAATCAATGTAAAGGGATTAATGTCAGCTGTCAGGTAATTTTTAATGGAAATGTAAGAACATTTTAAATGTCTAATATCAATGCAAAAAATTCCATTGTGAGGTTTTATTATGAGCAGCTGATCTGCATCTGTAAAGTTCGCATTAAAGTATTATAGGGGCAGCATTCATTCGCCGTTTAAGTGTGCTACCACGCAGTGTCGGTATACTCATTAACAGTACAAGGAATGAAGGTAATCAGCATTGAATACACTGTCAGGAATATTACTGGGGTGATGTCAGGCAAACTGCTGGGTTTATTACAACTTGACTGCGGGGAGCGCCAAGGCGTATTAAACATGAACCTACATTGTATCAACAATTCACATCAAAGAACATAAAATGGTAAAACCTCACTTCAGTTGTGAACTTAACCTAAGACCAGCATGACTCATCCCAGATAATCCTCTGATGACTCCAGGCTTTACAGGGGTTATCCAGTTTTTAAAATATATGGGCCAAATAATAGGGTACATCAATACAAAACACTTCCTAATCTATATCCTGTTTAAATTCAGACCAGTTTGTCTGATTTATTTTCAGGTCATTAAGCTCAGCTGTGATGTTTTGTTTGCAAGCTCACTACCCCTCCCTGTTAGCAGTTCAGCCAGAAAATGAAACGTCACAGTAGCACACGATTTTCTTGCCCCTTGAAGCCACTCAAGGGAGGGATTTATTGCTTGGTCAGATAGGTGGAGGAGAGCAAAGACAAACACTGTGGTACAAGGCAGACCCTATAGCAGGGAGGGAATTTGTACACTGCGGAGAGCGGAGAAGGGAGGGGTACACAGAGAGTGAGGGTAGACAGATGAATCATGGGAAATAGTTTGTTCACAGATCGATTCTCTGCATGTAAATAACAGAGTTAAAAGGAGCAGCAAGTAAAATAAAGCTAGGCAAAGGATGCAC
This sequence comes from Leptodactylus fuscus, assembly GCF_031893055.1. Taxonomy (NCBI): domain Eukaryota; kingdom Metazoa; phylum Chordata; class Amphibia; order Anura; family Leptodactylidae; genus Leptodactylus; species Leptodactylus fuscus. The sequence goes on along the minus strand of NC_134265.1, from coordinate 325,517,096 downwards.
AAGGGAGCAGAGAGTATTTAGCACTGCTATGGAGGGATTTGCAGTTACTTTTTGGAAGCTGGATAATCCTTAACACCATAATGGCTCCTAAAAATCCAGCAGAAGACAATCCCATCACTTGTCACTAGAGATGAGTGAACACTATTCGAAACAGCCGATTCGAATAGCACGCTCCCATAGAAATGAATGGAAGCGGCCGGCACGCAGACTTTGTCGCGGGGGGCGTGCTGGCTACGTCCATTCATTTTTATGGGAGCGTGCTATTCGGACGGCTGTTTCGAATAGTGTTCGCTCATCTCTACTTGTCACTACAATCTATATTTTATGGGATGATTTCTAGACAACCTATTAGATCTCAGTGGTGATTGGTCTGCCCTGTGTTGACAATGATAGCAACAAAGATTACAATGCAAGTGAAAGTGGTCATGCTCATCTTCTGTGCAGATGGAGATAGAGTCCTCGGAGTCATGTCCTCTTTTGAGCACAAGGAACCCATGTCCAACATTGCCTAAGACGGGTGAAGAGCTTAGTTCTTACTACCTAAGCACATAAGAGTAAAGTTATCCATTTATTGTATGTGTCTGGTGGTGTGCTGAGTGATGCTCCAACACAAGATGACTGACCAGGCAAGTGGCACGTGTCAGGGTCTGGGGTTGCTAGGTGGGGTGGCATAGACACAAAAGTCCAGATTCTTTAGTCCAAAAACAAAGGTAGAGTTTTATTTTCACTCAAAAAGGTAGTGCAGCAACAAAAGGAAACAATACAAAAATAAATCCCTGCCCGGCTAGGCTCTAACTAAACATACAATAGGTTACTTCACCTAGAATAACAGAAATCGAAAAACCAGTAGACTCATTCAGGACATAGCTCCAAAAATATGACCTCTCTCTTTCACTCTCCAGCCACGCTCTGACATAGTGTTGCTGCTGGAGCAACTTCTTAAGCATCCTTGACAAGGAGACTCTCTGCAGCTGAGTCGCTGCTGGAACATCCCCAAAGTGTGGACTGGAGGGGGGTGGAATGACAGGTCCCACTACCAACCTACCTGTCATTCCTAAAAATCCAGCTCAATACTGAGCATTTACTAAAATGCTCAGCAGACGAAAGTTGTCTGCTGAGAACAAACATTCCCGGAGTTTTTCATCTCACCCACCTGAGTAGTCTGGGTGAGATGTGCACCCCCTCCATTACCTGAGCAGCCATCGGCTTACACATGTTAATGTCTAATACTTTCACTCACAGAGGAAATAAAACCATGCCAAAGATGCTGAGAAGTCTCTTGATACCCTGTCCCCATTAGGAATAAAACATGTATGCTGGGCAAAGTTATGCATGTGTATGGTGGAATTGTGAGGTATTCAGTCAATGGTTATTAAAGGTGCATGAGAGCAGCCTGACAGTAGTCATTTGGATAGATAGATAGATAGATAGATAGATAGATAGATAGATAAATAGATAGATAGATAGATAGATAGATAGATAGATAGATACTAGATAGATAGATAGATAGATAGATAGATAGATAGATAGATAGATATTAAAGATAATCTTTCACCAGTTCCAACTATTTCCATTCTTCAATAGGCACTGATCCTGGCTCAGTTGGTATTTTTTCTCTAGTCCTCACCAATCCTGAACAATCTTTTCTGTTTCAGCATATTTATTCTCTGTCAGGTGGACACTACACAGATAGATAGAGATAGAAAGATAAATATTAGAAATATATATATATATATATATATATATATATATATATATATATATATAGGTTGATATTTTATAGATAGATAGATAGATAGATAGATAGATAGATAGATAGATAGGTGATAGATATTAGATAGGAGATAGATAGATAGATAGATAGATAGATAGATAGATAGATAGATATTTTATAGATAGGTAGATAGATATATATTTTATAGATAGATATTAGAGATGAGCGAACACTAAAATGTTCGAGGTTCGAAATTCGATTCGAACAGCCGCTCACTGTTCGAGTGTTCGAATGGGTTTCGAACCCCATTATAGTCTATGGGGAACATAAACTCGTTAAGGGGGAAACCCAAATTCGTGTCTGGAGGGTCACCAAGTCCACTATGACACCCCAGGAAATGATACCAACACCCTGGAATGACACTGGGACAGCAGGGGAAGCATGTCTGGGGGCATAAAAGTCACTTTATTTCATGGAAATCCCTGTCAGTTTGCGATTTTCGCAAGCTAACTTTTCCCCATAGAAATGCATTGGCCAGTGCTGATTGGCCAGAGTACGGAACTCGACCAATCAGCGCTGGCTCTGCTGGAGGAGGCGGAGTCTAAGATAGCTCCACACCAGTCTCCATTCAGGTCCGACCTTAGACTCCGCCTCCTCCGGCAGAGCCAGCGCTGATTGGCCGAAGGCTGGCCAATGCATTCCTATGCGAATGCAGACTTAGCAGTGCTGAGTCAGTTTTGCTCAACTACACATCTGATGCACACTCGGCACTGCTACATCAGATGTAGCAATCTGATGTAGCAGAGCCGAGGGTGCACTAGAACCCCTGTGCAAACTCAGTTCACGCTAATAGAATGCATTGGCCAGCGCTGATTGGCCAATGCATTCTATTAGCCCGATGAAGTAGAGCTGAATGTGTGTGCTAAGCACACACATTCAGCACTGCTTCATCACGCCAATACAATGCATTAGCCAGTGCTGATTGGCCAGAGTACGGAATTCGGCCAATCAGCGCTGGCCAATGCATTCTATTAGCCCGATGAAGTAGAGCTGAATGTGTGTGCTAAGCACACACATTCAGCACTGCTTCATCAAGCCAATACAATGCATTAGCCAGTGCTGATTGGCCAGAGTACGGAATTCGGCCAATCAGTGCTGGCCAATGCATTCTATTAGCCCGATGAAGTAGAGCTGAATGTGTGTGCTAAGCACACACATTCAGCACTGCTTCATCAAGCCAATACAATGCATTAGCCAGTGCTGATTGGCCAGAGTACGGAATTCGGCCAATCAGCGCTGGCTCTGCTGGAGGAGGCGGAGTCTAAGGTCGGACCTGAATGGAGACTGGTGTGGAGCGATCTTAGACTCCGCCTCCTCCAGCAGAGCCAGCGCTGATTGGCCGAATTCCGTACTCTGGCCAATCAGCACTGGCTAATGCATTGTATTGGCGTGATGAAGCAGTGCTGAATGTGTGTGCTTAGCACACACATTCAGCTCTACTTCATCGGGCTAATAGAATGCATTGGCCAGCGCTGATTGGCCGAATTCCGTACTCTGGCCAATCAGTGCTGGCCAATGCATTCTATTAGCTTGATGAAGCAGAGTGTGCACAAGGGTTCAAGCGCACCCTCGGCTCTGATGTAGCAGAGCCGAGGCTGCACAAGGGTTCAAGCGCACCCTCGGCTCTGATGTAGGAGAGCCGAGGGTGCACTTGAACCCTTGTGCAGCCTCGGCTCTGCTACATCAGAGCCGAGGGTGCGCTTGAACCCTTGTGCACACTCTGCTTCATCAAGCTAATAGAATGCATTGGCCAGCGCTGATTGGCCAATGTATTCTATTAGCCTGATGAAGTAGAGCTGAATGTGTGTGCTAAGCACACACATTCAGCTCTACTTCATCGGGCTAATAGAATGCATTGGCCAGCGCTGATTGGCCAGAGTACGGAACTCGACCAATCAGCGCTGGCTCTGCTGGAGGAGGCGGAGTCTAAGATCGCTCCACACCAGTCTCCATTCAGGTCCGACCTTAGACTCCGCCTCCTCCAGCAGAGCCAGCGCTGATTGGCCGAATTCCGTACTCTGGCCAATCAGCACTGGCTAATGCATTGTATTGGCGTGATGAAGCAGTGCTGAATGTGTGTGCTTAGCACACACATTCAGCTCTACTTCATCGGGCTAATAGAATGCATTGGCCAATCAGCGCTGGCCAATGCATTCTATTAGCGTGAACTGAGTTTGCACAGGGGTTCTAGTGCACCCTCGGCTCTGCTACATCAGATTGCTACATCTGATGTAGCAGTGCCGAGTGTGCATCAGATGTGTAGTTGAGCAAAACTGACTCAGCACTGCTAAGTCTCTGCATTCGCATAGGAATGCATTGGCCAGCCTTCGGCCAATCAGCGCTGGCTCTGCCGGAGGAGGCGGAGTCTAAGGTCGGACCTGAATGGAGACTGGTGTGGAGCGATCTTAGACTCCGCCTCCTCCAGCAGAGCCAGCGCTGATTGGTCGAGTTCCGTACTCTGGCCAATCAGCGCTGGCCAATGCATTCTATTAGCCCGATGAAGTAGAGCTGAATGTGTGTGCTTAGCACACACATTCAGCTCTACTTCATCAGGCTAATAGAATACATTGGCCAATCAGCGCTGGCCAATGCATTCTATTAGCTTGATGAAGCAGAGTGTGCACAAGGGTTCAAGCGCACCCTCGGCTCTGATGTAGCAGAGCTGAGGGTGCACAAGGGTTCAAGTGCACCCTCGGCTCTCCTACATCAGAGCCGAGGGTGCGCTTGAACCCTTGTGCAGCCTCGGCTCTGCTACATCAGAGCCGAGGGTGCGCTTGAACCCTTGTGCACACTCTGCTTCATCAAGCTAATAGGATGCATTGGCCAGCACTGATTGGCCAGAGTACGGAATTCGGCCAATCAGCGCTGGCCAATGCATCCCTATGGGAAAAAGTTTATCTCACAAAAATCACAATTACACACCCGATAGAGCCCCAAAAAGTTATTTTTAATAACATTCCCCCCTAAATAAAGGTTATCCCTAGCTATCCCTGCCTGTACAGCTATCCCTGTCTCATAGTCACAAAGTTCACATTCTCATATGACCCGGATTTGAAATCCACTATTCGTCTAAAATGGAGGTCACCTGATTTCGGCAGCCAATGACTTTTTCCAATTTTTTTCAATGCCCCCAGTGTCGTAGTTCCTGTCCCACCTCCCCTGCGCTGTTATTGGTGCAAAAAAGGCGCCAGGGAAGGTGGGAGGGGAATCGAATTTTGGCGCACTTTACCACGTGGTGTTCGATTCGATTCGAACATGGCGAACACCCTGATATCCGATCGAACATGTGTTCGATAGAACACTGTTCGCTCATCTCTAATAGATATTAGATAGGTGATAGAGATATTTCAATAGTTTTCATATTTTCAAACAACAAATGATACAGCTCAATATCCTAGAATCCACCTTGCAGCGACTCATATAGGCAAATGCAATTACAGACAATGACCCCAATTACTTAGATCCAAGCCCTTCATTAATATCTGTAACAATAAAAACACCCAATAAAACCAAGGACTCAGAAAGTACCATCACCAAGTCCAAGCTACGTTGCTTAAGCCCTTGTAGAACCTCATAAATCACCGGCCTAGGAGCAGAAAGACTTTTCTTTTAGCCTTATTTTTCCATTTTTTTCCTTCGGGCAGGAGAAAGCCTCCCCAGAGTCTCATAAAGGAGCCCTGCTCCAAATTACTGAGCGCCGGCTGTATTGTTCCCCATTGCAGGAGGTGAAGCTTCCCTTTGGCAGCGATGTGTTTTTCAGACTATCTCATTCATAGTTATTATTCGCAGTACAATGGGAAGGTTCTTCATAATCACCTATCACTTGAGAAGGAAGAGGAAAGTTAATTGCATTGCACCAGGCAATAATTTCCCGGGTTATCTCCCTTCACAGTGGTTCTACTTCTCCTACAACAATGGTATAAAGCCTCATTAATCACAGGTGTATTCCACGTGTCCTATGTCATTTATCACACCTTTTAGATACAGTTGCAATACAATGCCGAGTGATTTAAAGACAGAACTGTAACAAGTCCTATTGTTTTCAGATAATACATGCAGGGACGTGGTCATTAATAGTAGACGCTCGCTACAAATGTGTAAGATTCTGGAATATCTCTCCCAAGCTGAAGGCGGAATAGGACTCATAATCTCCTGAAGAGTTTCATTTTATTATATAAGGAGCCTATAATATTTTATATGCATTTTATGCAAGCACGATTCGATCTAGCTGTAAAATGTCAAGTCCCAGGTCATTAGATACATTTAATAAAGCGTGCCGTAGGTAAAAAAAAAAAATACTGTAAAATAGGATAGCAACGCTATAGAGGTTGAGAGTACTGGGGATGTCTAACTAGCAAGAGTGTCAAGAATTCTTGTACAGGTTAAAAGACTGTCTGAGATGAATAACTATTTAAAGGGGTTTTCCTGCACCTTAGCCATGCTTCTTACTGATATCCTATCCACAGAACAGGTCACCAGTATCTCATCTGTGGGGGTCCGATACCTGAACCCTGCATGGATCAGCTGTTTTGACTGCCGGACACAGTATTATGCCCCATAGTGGCCCCTGCACACAGTATTATGCCCCATAGTGGCCCCTGCACACAGTATTATGCCCTATAGTGGCCCCTGCACACAGTATTATGCCCCATAGTGGCCCCTGCACACAGTATTATCCAATATTGTGGCCCCTGCACACAGTATTATGCCCCATAGTGGCCCCTGCACACAGTATTATGCCCCATAGTGGCCCCTGCACACAGTATTATGCCCTATAGTGGCCCCTGCACACAGTATTATGCCCCATAGTGTCCCCTGCACACAGTATTATGCCCCATAGTGGTCCCTGCAAACAGTATTATGCCCCATAGTGACCCCTGCACACACTATTATGCCCCATAGTGGCCCCAGTACAAAGTATTGTGCCCCATAGTGGCCCCTACACACAGTATTATGCCCCTTAGTGGCCCCTGCACACAGTATTATGTCCACTCTGGACACCCATGAACGATTATTAAACTCTGGGGTCTTTTCAGGCCACAGAGTATAATAATCGAAGACCCAAGGGGGAAGGGGGGTTACAAACCACCACAAACAAACCACTGTCGCTTACCTATCCCCGGCTCCACTGCAGTCCCCTGTGGTGTGGGCCATCTTCCTTGACGTTCAGACGTCACATGATCCGGGACGCAGGCCCCAGTCATATGACATCAAGGACCTCACAGTAGTAGGCCCGAAGCCTGCCAGGAGCTTGGAAAGGTAAGTAACACAGTTTTTTATGTTCCCTTACCTCTCCCGGGCCTCTGATTTCAGACCCCTGAGTATAATAATAGTGTTTGTGGGGCCCGTGGCATCACTTATCGATCCCATCTCCTGCCAGGATCTGTAAGTAAATAGGGCCTGTTATGGTAACAACCTATTTTAAAAAAACGCAGCGGTAGTGGCTATCGCTGGGCCCCTAATGTCCCGGGCCCTGTGGCAGCTGCTACCCCTGCTACCCCGGTAGTTATGCCACTGGTAGAGAGGATTGTTTAATATGCCAACAAGCAAGATCAGATTCCACAGTTTTCTTGTCCACCATCCAGACACAGGTGACACCTTCATTACATACCCCTGTCTGTACCAGACTCTTAGCAGAAGAAAATTTGGTGTCTTGCCACTGACTATCAGCGACCATTGCCTTAATATACAGTACAGTGATATTGTGTATGGGAAATCTGTATATCCTATCAACTTGTATTCCTCCATGTCAATCCATATGTCATGTTATATTCAGACTCAAGATGACCCAAAAGGGTACTAGAACCTACATTCAAATTAATAGTTTTCCCCATATGAAAAACAAAAAAACTTTGCAAGTCTTCAGTAGGTGATACCTTTTTTAATGGCTAACTCATAATGAGTTAGCCATTAAAAAAGGTATCACCTACTGAAGACTTGCAAAGTTTTTTTGTTTTTCATATTTCATAAGCACTGGTTAATACGGTACCAAAACAAACATTTTAGTTTTCCCCAATAAACGTCTTCTGTATTGTTATCACTTACATTTATCATCTTTACATTCACACACAGAAAATGTCATTCCATTCCAACATTTCCTTCCTGGTGCTTAATTTTTTTGTTAATATTGTCAATTTAGTGTTTGTTTGTTTTTCTTTGAGAGACAATTGGCTGAAATATTTTTTCATTTTTTTGTTATTCAGGTAATGACTAGAGATGAGTGAACAGTAAAATGTTCGATATTCGATATTCGTTTCGAGTAGCCGCTCAATATTCGAGTACTCGAATCGAATATTGAATCCTATTATAGTCTATGGGGGGAAAATGCTCATTTCAGGGGTAGGCAACATTCTATCAAATTATACTTACCAAGTCCACGAGAGAGGGTCGGGCCGGATCCTCCGAAAAGTCTTCTCTGTGCAGCATCCCCACGGCATCTTCCGGCTCTGAATTCATTCTGCCAGGCATCGGGCCTGGTCAGAGCCGACTGCGCATGCACGCACTACAAGAAAATGGCCGCTTACAGTCAAAGCGGCCATTTTCTTGTAGCGCAGGCATGCGCAGTCGGCTCTGCCCAGGCCCGATACCTGGCAGAGTGAATTCAGAGCCGGAAGACGCCGCGGGGAAGCTGCACGGAGAAGACTTCTAAAGGTAGGAGAAGAACCAGCGTTGATTGGCCGACTGTTTAGCATTCGGCCAATCAATGCTGATTCTGCATCGAACTTTTACATTCAAATAGCGAGTGGTACTCGATCGAGTCCGAGTATTTCGAATACCGTAGTATTCGATCGAATACCTACTCGATCGAATACTACTCGCTCATCTCTAGTAATGACCTTGAACACCTGAGCACACCGACCATACATAGGGGAAATCTCTTGTTGTCTGCTATACGAATTCCGCAAGGTTCGTCCATCTCACTACCATGTATTGCAGTTGCCATAAAGCCCATTAAATGCATTCTATGGCCAGTATGGACCTTACAAGTATGTCCCACCAAAATGGCCGCCCTCAAAGTAGGTTTTAAAAATGTAAAAAATAAATAAATGTAACCTTAAAATACCTTGTTTGACCTCTACAAATCTAACATACGGAACTAAAATTCCATCCGCAAGACATTTCCTCAACACCTTTTCGGAAATGGAACAAAAAATAGTATCCCTTGTTGTAACCTGTCCAACAGACAAAGAAAACCGAATATAGTCTCAAGTGACCAAAACCTATTTTCCTTGCCAATAGACACAAAACTAAACACCGCGCCCTGTTGAAAATATCTTCTGCGAGGATAACTTATATATATATATATATATATATATATATATATATATATATATATATATATACACTATGGTAGGCCTTAGGTTTTATCCGTGAGACATCCTCCTACCAGACTGCTCCCTTTTCCTCTACTACGTACCAATGTTTTCTTTAAATATGAATACGTTGTAGTGAAGAACCAACAACTTTGTAAGATATATGGTTCTGGAGAACAATGCAAGGAAAGTCTTGTTTTCGCTGGAGTGTGCCCATAGAATTTCCATCATATTTCTTTCCACAGGAAAAACTACTTACGATTAAGCCGCTATATAAGAAAGTCATTCATTATTATGTCAAGTTGTAAAGTGTTTACTACGGATGTACGACTAGAATGTGGGAAATCTGCTCACACGCAAAGATTATTTGGCTCATAGGCAGGAACATAGTGCCATGGAATTCTCCGGTCGGCCAAAGCACAATGGTGGACCCCAAAGCCCCCAAACAAGATAACATCATTAAGTCAGTCAGTCACTTGCCACCAGGGTATATTTATTATGGGTTCCTAAATAACAATTAACCTGATTATTCTTATGGATGACACGTCAAGTGTGCCTAAGTTTACATCCACGTGGTCTGTATGGAAGGTAGTAGCCAAAGTAACCCTAAAATCAAATCACAGAGCTTTTGTCTTTATTCCTGATATCAAAGTGTATCACAGAATGGAATAAACCTACTAGAAAAATAAAACTTAACTTTTAATATAGTAATAAAAGGTGGACATACCACCAAAAAGTGAGCATCTAAGATGGCGTTAATGTATCTACAAATAGCTTGTGGAACTAATCACTGAGACCCTATCATACTACACAAGGATATAGCATGAAAGTAAGGGGTTAATATGTCCACAACTCCTACACAAGATAGTGTATCAATAAGGCCCTATTGTAACAGCCCACAATACACATATAATATCAAAGGGGGTATATGACCCATAACAAATACAAATACAAAAAAGGCTTTATTGGCACAACCGAAAACACAATTGGTATTGCCAAAGTAAAGAGTGGTTGGGGTGAGTGGAGGTGGGAGTGGGTGGTTTGGGGGAATAGTCCTTGGGGTCTCTTCGTTCTTGTTTGGGACATGTGGGTATGGGTGGGTGTAGGGTGCGTGGCTGATTAGGTGGTGATAAAAGGGTTTACTAGTCTTTTGGGGCCTTATCTTCCTCTCAGTTGATGTCAGGTGGACACGTATTGGGCAGCGATCTCCACAGTGGACTCCTCTTCTCCCAATATGATGTAGAGTTTCCTCTTCTCATCTGCAGATGTGAAGTCTGGGATGTGGGCAGAGAGTCTTTGGAAGTAGACGGCCCTCACAGCTGAGTATTTGGTGCAATGTAGTAGGAAATGGGTCTCTTCTTCTAGGACCCCAAGGTCACAGTGTTGGCATTGTCTGTTCTCCCGTGGCTTGTACGACTGCTTGTGCCGCCCCGTTTCAACCTCTAGGCTGTGGGTGCTCAGTCTGTATTGGCTCAGGGTTTGTCCGTGTTTGGGGTGGGGTATTTTTTCCAGGTACGTGGCCATGGTGTAGTTCCTTTACAGTGACTGGTATACAGTGAGTTTCTTGGAGTTATTTATTTCATTTCTCCATTCTTCAATGTACTGCTTTTTGCTTTCGTCTATGGTGGCCTTTATTTGGGCCTTGGTCATTGCCTGTTGGTGGTTCTGGTAAACTTGTAAACTGGTAACTTGTCAGATAATAGAGGTTATGGGTCACATACTCCCTTTGATATTATATCAACTGCCCCTATTACCGAGATATCACTGGTTTTGTCAATTTGCAATAAGCTTTTTGGAGCAAAGTGGGCGTTGACATTGGTCCAAAGAGGTACAGTGGGGAAAAAAGTAGTCAGCCACCAATTGTGCAAGTTCTCCCACTTAAAAAGATGAGGCCGGCCTGTAATTGACATCAGAGGTAGATCTCAACTATGAGACAAAAAATGAGAAAACAAATCCAGAAAATCTCATTGTCTGATTTGGAAAGAATTTATTTGCAAATTATGGTGGAAAATAAGTATTTGGTCAATAACAAAAGTTCATCTCAATACTTTGTTCTATCTCCTTTGTTGGCAATGACAGAGGTCAAACGTTTTCTGTAAGTCTTCACAAGGTTGGCACACACTGTTGTTGGTATGTTGGCCCATTCCTCCATGCAGATCTCCTCTAGATCAGTGATGTTTTGGGGCTGGGCAACAAGGACTTTCAACCCCCTCCAAAGGTTGGTGGCTGACTAAATACTTTTTTCCCCACTGTAAGTGGTATCACCCTAATTTTTTCACATAATTCATTTGCATATTGGCAAAAGATGTGATATCTCAGTAACCAAGACACTGATTAACAAAGGAAAAACACTGTTTGATTTAGGTGACCATAACCTATCTATCTGTCCGGCTGGACCAATATGTTGAATTTTGGTGACAGACTCCTTTTACAAAGTACTCTTTAGAGTCACCTGATATCTGACTTGTCTTCAGGGATTTTAAAGAGTAACTTCTAGTTTAGTTTTTTTTCTTGCTATTGTGTTGGAGGTGTTTGGTAAACATTTTTTTTATATACTTAACCTATCTAACTTTTTAATAGTGAAAAGACTGTAAAATAACTGAGCAGTTACCAGGGAAATTACATTTCTAGTGCCTGTGTATTCAGATGTAGCATTTGCCAAAGGTGGTCACATAAAATTGCTTTATCTCTGTTTTTCATGTAAAATGGCTATATCTCTGGTTTCCATGTAAAATGGCTATATCTCTGTTTTTCATGTAAAATGGCTATATCTCTGATTTTCATGTAAAATAGCTATATCTCTGGTTTTCATGTAAAATGGCCATATGTCTGATTTTCATGTAAAATAGCTATATCTCTGGTTTCCATGTAAAATGGCTATATCTCTGGTTTTCATGTAAAATGGCTATATCTCTGGTTTTATATCACCTATAAAAAGCTTCTGGTATCATATGAAAGCGGAGATATGATAACGTAGTACTAGCTACTAAACAACCTGAGATATCACTAGTTAAAAACACAGTTTGAGCTTTATATGAAGCAGTCCATGCTGCATATACAAATCACATTCCCAGATGGGTTTTTAACTAGGGATATCTCCAGTCCTTTTATAGACAGTGTTGTATTCTTTGCACAATATTAAAGCTGGGAATCTTGGGGAACTTTGAGCAACACTTTAAAAATGGGACTAGTGACAGTCATGTAGTGTCAGCAACATTGTGAGATGAAGAACAGCCCAAGTTATGCAGATGTCAGACAGTTACTAGCTCCTATGTAGTGTCTTATGGTGCGAGCCACAGGACCCTTCACATCCAGGCTTTAAATGTATGTACTACATCACTGTATTGTCACTATGAGATGTGATATATAAATTGGCACCATATATACAACAGCATAATCTCGATCCACTATATAGTCTACATTATTCAAGGATACATATGAGGAAACTGTAACAAAAATAGCGACATAACACAAAAGTAGTTATCCTGTGTATAGGATTAGAGTTGTGGAGCAAAGAGCCGTCTCTGCCAGAGACAACTAAGTAATTTATCTCCATTAGGCCTAACTAACTAACCTTGCCACAAGCTCTCCTCATACGAGTACATGCGCAGTGCACAAATAGTTAAATGTGACACTCAGTACATGGCACCAGAATGCTTCATCTCCTGTGCAGATAGCACGCTGTATGAATACTCACCAATGTGGAAATGATTGTGCTTATTAAGATGAATTCCTCATTACACTGGCCGCCTTGTCTTTGTTCATCAGCCATTAATGATAAGACGGCAGATCCACATTTCTAATCATCGCTTTTCATTCATTTCAAGATGTTTTGTAGAGGTTTGCTTAGAACTAAAGTCACATAAAAGCAAAAATAGCCGACAGTAGTGTTTACATGTCATGTTATAGAAATCCCATCAGATTTTAGTAAATCGTGTAATCAACTGGAATTAACGGGTGGAAACTTGCTAATCCCTGTGAGGTTCAGGTTTCATCTTATTTTTAGTACTATTATTGTTATTATTATTGATACTGCTATTATTATATCATTATTAGTATTATCACATTATTATTATTATTATTATTATTATTATTATTATTATTATTACTATTATCATCATCTTTTACACAAGGGGCCCATATACATGTCATACTGCTTTATTTATCTCCTATCTATCTCTCTATCTATCTATCTATCTATCTATCTATCTATCTATCTATCTCTAAAACTCAAATAAGATCAAGTCACTATCAGTATCCACCTACTTAATTTGTCTACTTTAAAGGGTTGCCCAGGCAAAAATGGACATTGAATTTATGGTAGTAATAGGCCAGGGGAGGTTAAGAACTCACCTTTCCCCATTGCCCTGGTGCCTACCAGCATGGTCCGGATTTCTCGGTCAAGTACCAGTCACACATGACCGCTGAGGTGAGGTGTGATGTACCTACCTGGACATCACAGATCTTTTCCTGAAACCTGCTGAGGTCAAACAGTGGTTTCAGCGCAAGGGATCCATGACGTCACAGCCAGTGAGCACTATCACTTTGAGAAGACGCCGGAGCAGCAGGACACCGGAGCAGTGGGACAGGTGAGTATGATTTTTTTTTTTTAAATTTTTCACCTGTCCCGGCATATTTAAAATAAAAAAAAAACAACTGCCTGGACAACTTCTTTAAGGCTAAGGCTCCACATAGCGAGACGCAGCAAACAACATGGTGGAATTGCATTCTGTTTTTTTTCACAGCCTTTTTTTCACAGTTTTGCTTTGCGCACTTTCTGCTTATATTACACCTACATGGAATACGCCAGTCAGGCATAGTTGACTTTTGAAAACATTGTTTTTGAAAAACGCAGCTTTTGCGCTGTGGATTTTTTTGAATGCAATGTGTGGATGGTATTAGCCAGAATCCCATCAACTTTACACAGAGCATTTTTTTTTTAACACAGCATATCAATCATGGCCAAAGCACTGCCATGTGGGGCCCTCAACTTATAATCATTTAATAAATTAACCCCTTCCCGACATGCGCCGTAATAGTACGGCGCGTGTCGGGTCTGTAACTATGGCGACCGCCCGGGAGCCGGGCGGCCGCCATAGCCGCCGGGTGTCTACTGCTTCAAGCAGTAGACAACCGGCTCTCATGCCTCCGATCGGTCCCCGGACCGATCGGAGGCATTAACCCCTCCGGCGCTGCTGTCAAAGGCGCCGGAGGCGCCATCTTCCCGGCGGCGCATGGGCGCCGCCATTTTGGCAGGGATCGCCGGCTCCTGGAGCATGCTCCAGGGCCGACCCCCCGTTGCCATGACAGCCGGGAGCCTTGTTAAGGGCTCCCAGCCAGTCTGCAAATTCTCTCTTTTGCAGGCTGGTGTATGCAGGGGGTCTAATAAATGCAAAAAAAAAATTAAAAAAAAAGTAAAAAAAAATATAAAAAAATATAAAAAGTATTAAAAGTTCAAATCACCCCCCTTTCCCTAGAACAGATATAAAAGTAGTTAAAAACTGTGAAACATATACATGTTAGGTATCCCCGCGTCCGAAATCGCCCGCTCTACAAATCTATACAAATATTTTTCCTGTTCGGTAAACGCCGTAGCAGGAAAAATAGTCAAAAGTGCCAAACCGCCGTTTTTTCACTGTTTTAATTCTGATAAACATTTGAATAAAAAGTGATCAAAGCAATAACATTTCCCGAAAATGGTAGAACTTAAAAGTACACCCGGCCCCGCAAAAAAAGACGCTCTATGCATCCCCGTACACTTACATATAAAAAAGTTACGGCCGTCGGAATATGGCGACTTTTAGAAAAAAAAAATTTTAACACCGTTTTGGAATTTTTTTTAGGGGTCAAAATGTAAATAAAACCATATAAATTTGGTATCCCTGGAACCGTACTGAAACACAGAATATAGGGGACATGTCATTTTGGCTGCACAGTGAACTCCGTAAAACCAAAGCCCGTAAGAAAGTCGCAGAAATGCATTTTTTCTTCAAATCCACCCCATTCTGAATTTTTTTCCTGCTTCCCAGTACATTATATAGAATAATTAATGGTGGCATCATGAAGAAAAAATTGTCCCGCAAAAATTAAGACCTCATATGACTCTGGGAGCGGAGAAATAAAAAAGTTATGGGGTTTAGAAGGAGGGGAGTCAAAAACGAAAAACGAAAATCAAAAAATGCCATCGGCGGGAAGGGGTTAAGGAGGACCTTTCACCACCTCCATCTACTCCACTTTGTATGCCTTGGTTCCTGAGTAGAGATGAGCGAACAGTAAAATGTTCGAGGTTCGATATTCGTTTCGAGTAGCCCTCAATATTCGACTACTCGAATCGAATATCAATCCCTATTATAGTCTATGGGGGGAAAATGCTTATTTCAGGGGTAGGCAACATTCGATCAAATTATACTTAGCAAGTCCACGAGTGAGGGTCGGGCTGGATCCTCCAAGAAGTCTTCTCCGTGCAGCGTCCCTGCGGCATCTTCCGGCTCTGAATTCACTCTGCCAGGCATCGGGCCTGGGCAGAGCCGACTGTGCATGCCCACACTACAAGCAGACATGCACAGTCGCCTCTGCCCAGGCCCGATGCCTGGCAGAGTGAATTCAGAGCCAGAAGACGCCGCGGGGAAGCTGAACGGAGAAGACTTCTAAAGGTAGGAGAAGAACCAGCGTTGATTGGCCGACTGTATAGCATTCGGCTAATCAATGCTGGTTCTGCATCGAACTTTTACATTCGAATAGCGAGTGGTACTCGATCGAGTACTACTCGCTCATTTCTATTCCTGAGCAATCAGTGCGGTTAGTTTTTGTGCCATACAGTCCTATGAAAAAGTTTGGGCACCCCTATTAATCTTAATCATTTTTAGTTCTAAATATTTTGGTATTTGCAACAGCCATTTCAGTTTGATATATCTAATAACTGATGGACACAGTAATATTTCAGGATTGAAATGAGGTTTATTGTACTAACAGAAAATGCGCAATATGCATTAAACCAAAATTTTACCGGTGCAAAAGTATGGGCACCTCAACAGAAAAGTGACATTAATATTTAGTACATCCTCTTTTTGCAAAGATAACAGCCTCTAGTCGCTTCCTGTAGCTTTTAATCAGTTCCTGGATCCTGGATAAAGGTATTTTGGACAAACAATTCAAGTTCAGTTAAGTTAGATGGTCGCCGAGCATGGATAGCCCGCTTCAAATCATCCCACAGATGTTCAATGATATTTAGGTCTGGGGACTGGGATGGCCATTCCAGAACATTGTAATTGTTCCTCTGCATGAATGCCTGAGGATTTGGAGCGGTGTTTTGGATCATTGTCTTGCTGAAATATCCATCCCCGGCGTAACTTCAACTTCGTCACTGATTCTTGAACATTATTCTCAAGAATCTGCTGATACTGAGTGGAATCCATGCGACCCTCAACTTTAACAAGATTCCCGATGCCGGCATTGGCCACACAGCCCCAAAGCATGATGGAACCTCCACCAAATTTTACAGTGGGTAGCATGTGTTTTTCTTGGAATGCTGTTTCTTTTTGGACGCCATGCATAACGCCTTTTTTTATAACCAAACAACTCAATTTTTGTTTCCAAAATGAAGCTGCCTTGTCCAAATGTGCTTTTTCATACCTCAGGCAACTCTATTTGTGGCGTACGTGCAGAAACGGCTTCTTTCTCATCACTCTCCCATACAGCTTCTATTTGTGCAAAGTGCGCTGTATAGTTGACCGATGCACAGTGACACCATCTGCAGCAAGATGATGCTGCAGCTCTTTGGAGGTGGTCTGTGGATTGTCCTTGACTGTTCTCACCATTCTTCTTCTCTGCCTTTCTGATATTTTTCTTGGCCTGCCACTTCTGGGCTTAACAAGAACTGTCCCTGTGGTCTTCCATTTCCTTACTATGTTCCTCACAGTGGAAACTGACAGATTAAATTTCTGAGACAGCTTTTTGTATCCTTCCCCTGAACAACTATGTTGAACAATCTTTGTTTTCAGATCATTTGAGAGTTGTTTTGAGTAGCCCATGATGCCACTCTTCAGAGGAGATTCAAATAGTAGAACAACTTGCAATTGGCCACCTTAAATACCTTTTCTCATGATTGGATACACCTGGCTATGAAGTTCAAAGCTCACTGAGGTTACAAAACCAATTTTGTGCTTCAGTAAGTCAGTAAAAAGTAGTTAGGAGTATTCAAATCAATAAAATGATAAGGGTGCCCATACTTTTGCACCGGTCAAATTTTGGTTTAATGCATATTGCGCATTTTCTGTTAGTACAATAAACCTCATTTCAATCCTGAAATATTACTGTGTCCATCACTTATTAGATATATCAAACTGAAATGGCTGTTGCAAACACCAAAATATTTAGAACTAAAAATGATTAAGATTAATAGGGGTGCCCAAACTTTTTCATAGGACTGTATATGTTAATTCAGCCGTCTACTATCAAATGGGTGGCCTCAGGCAGGAGAAAGATCAGAAATCCATTTTAGGTGAGGCCAAACAGTTGGGAGTAGTAGTCACAGATTGAAGCGTGTGAGACTAGACTAGTAACATGTCTAATCACATATGTTCACACTATGTGGCGGTGTGACTTCTGAAAATGGTGATAACCGAGAGTGCCCTAAAAGGTGTATAAAATTAGTTTTCTAAATCTGACAGCTCATTTATTGCCGATTTAAAAAAATTTTTTCTAGGAAATGTGGGTAAGTTTGATATGATAGAAGTTGATGTCAAAAGACTGTGCAATATATACGATATCGTAATTGCCTAGATGAAGATATGGATACATCTTAAGACATGAAATATGGATTCTAGCTGCAACGGAAGAGGACTTTGACACATTCTGGTCTCATGGCTCCTCCAAAGAGACTGTAACATATACCATATAAGACATTTTTTACTGCAAATAAAATTGAGCGAAAACTCAATATTTCAAAGGTTGCATTATGCCATGGTAGGACCAGCATTGATTTTCCTCTTTTACATTGTGTGGTTAAACAAATTCTATAAAGGGACGTGTTATAGGCTGTTGCATGCCATCATCCAGTTCAGCAGATTGCAATCGATAAATGCCTCTCTCTCCATAACAATGCGAACCTAACAAAACTCTCCATAAACAGAACTTGCCTTCTGTGTTGCTGACATTTCCAGTCAATAATGACTTTGAAAAATGACATTTAGCTCAAAATCGATAACTCATAACCCCAACAGTATTGTTTTTGCCATATGTATTTGAAATGAAATATATGTACACAAACTTCCAGTTATGAAAAGTCTCCCTTTTTGACCTAAAAAAAAAATGGTTGTCCTGAGGCGAAATAACTTTGGATGACCAATTTTCTTTAAGCATATAAAACAATGTTGACGTACTGTGATAAGGTATGCCCTGTGTTTATGATGCTTGAGCGTAGTCACCTTTACTAACAGTAAATGTAGTGTTAAAGGGCCATGTATAGGAAATTCAGAATATTAAATTGTGACTTTAGTAGCAAAACCGATGCATTTATAGTGGTTATGAAATATCTCAAGTAAAAAGGTATGGCTCTAGTTAACCCCTTCCCGACATGCGCCGTAATAGTACGGTGCGTGTCGGGTCTGTAACTATGGCGACCGCCCGGGAGCCGGGCGGCCGTCATAGCCGCCGGGTGTCTACTGCTTTAAGCAGTAGACAACCGGCTCTAATGCCTCCGATCGGTCCCCGGACCGATCGGAGGCATTAACCCCTCCGGCGCTGCTGTCAAAGGCGCCGGAGGCGCCATTTTCCCGGCGGCGCATGGGCGCCGCCATTTTGGCAAGGATCGCCGGCTCCTGGAGCATGCTCCAGGGCCGACGTCATGTTGCAGTGACAGCCGGGAGCCTTGTTAAAGGCTCCCAGCCGGTCTGCAAATTCTCTCTTTTGCAGGCTGGTGTATACAGCCTGCAAAAGAGATGATGCTCTTTTGCAATGCATTGCAATGCATTAGCATTGTAATGCATTGCATTAGTGATCAGACCCCCTGGGGTTCAACACCCCTAGGGGGTCTAATAAATGCAAAAAAAAAATAAAAAAAAAAAGTAAAAAAAAATATAAAAAAATATAAAAAGTATTAAAAGTTCAAATCACCCCCCTTTCCCTAGAACAAATATAAAAGTAGTTAAAAACTGTGAAACATATACATGTTAGGTATCCCCACGTCCGAAATCGCCTGCTCTACAAATCTATAAAAATATTTTTCCTGTTCGGTAAACGCCGTAGCAGGAAAAATAGTCAAAAGTGCCAAACCGCCGTTTTTTCACTGTTTTAATTCTGATTAAAATTTGAATAAAAAGTGATCAAAGCAATAACATTTCCCGAAAATGGTAGAACTAAAAATTACACCCGGCCCCGCAAAAAAAGACGCCCTATGCATCCCCGTACACCTATGTATAAAAAAGTTACGGCCGTCGGAATATGGCGACTTTTAGAAAAAAAAAATTTTAACACCGTTTTGGAATTTTTTTTAGGGGTCAAAATGTAAATAAAACCATATACATTTGGTATCCCTGGAACCGTACCGAAACACAGAATACAGGGGACATGTCATTTTGGCTGCACAGTGAACGCCGTAAAACCAAAGCCCGTAAGAAAGTCGCAGAAATGCATTTTTTCTTCAAATCCACCCCATTCTGAATTTTTTTCCTGCTTCCCAGTACATTATATAGAATAATTAATGGTGGCATCATGAAGAAAAAATTGTCCCGCAAAAAATTAAGACCTCATATGACTCTGGGAGCGGAGAAATAAAAAAGTTATGGGGTTTAGAAGGAGGGGAGTCAAAAACGAAAAACGAAAATCAAAAAATGCCATCGGCGGGAAGGGGTTAAAGAAGACAGCTTAAGAATGAAGGTGTCTAAAAAATATTTTCAGTGTCCCAAAGAGAAGATGAAGGGAATTGCTGGTTGAGCAATTCCCCAGTGCTGCCGGTGAAACCAGGGAAGGAGGGTAAAACAGAGACAGTGAGTCCTAAACTTGACCCAACCCCTGTCCCTGCCTACTTTCCACAACTGTGCTAATGACAGGGACAACTGGGCGACAGTCCCTTTTCTGAATAAGTGTTATACAGAGCAGGACAAAACAAAAAAACACAGAAGTAGAATCAGAAAGCCAAGGGCAAACCAGAGAGAAAAAGCAGTACCAAATCATAATCCAAAAGAGTAATAACAAGGGAAGCCAAAGGTCAGAAGTCAGTAAATACAATATAATACAATAGCAAGCATGTGAGAGTTGATGACCTGTTTATAGGAAGTCCAGAACCCACCCCAGACTTGATTGGCAGACAGGCTGTCAATCCCAAAGGTAAGACTAAGATTAACTATTTGAGGAGCAGAAGGAAACAAGGTGAAAGAAATAGGTCTGGTGGAAAATCAATTAAGATAATGAGAGAATAGAGCGGTGTTCACTTAGAGCAACAAGAAACTAAGGGCTAGTTCACACGGGGCTAAAGGGGCGGATTTTGACAGCAGAATCCATGTCATAATCCGCCCCTTTCAATGGTGGTCAATGGAGACCACTAGCTTTCCTTTTTCCACTATCGGCAGCTGCCGATAACGGAAAAAAAGAAGCTAGCTGCCTTTTCTTCAGGCGGAAGCCGCGGCGCGCTGAGCCGCGGCTTCTGCCTAGAGGCAGCACCCTCCACTAATGGCTCATTCATTTGAGCCAGCTGCGGAGGGGAAAGTCGCAACCGT
The DNA here is from genome assembly GCF_031893055.1 of Leptodactylus fuscus. Taxonomy (NCBI): domain Eukaryota; kingdom Metazoa; phylum Chordata; class Amphibia; order Anura; family Leptodactylidae; genus Leptodactylus; species Leptodactylus fuscus. Next base: position 325,496,295 of record NC_134265.1, on the reverse strand, counting down.
GATGGTCGTAGCAGGCGGGTTTTGACCCGAGAGTGATGAGGTTGGTCGCGTCTCTCTCGGTGTCAAAACCTACCCCACCGCCCCACGTGTGGACGAGCCCTAAAACAAGAAATCATAACTGGACACTCCTCCTCCGCTGCAGCGTGTGAGCAGAGAGTGGCGCAGAGACCTGAACAGGCAGAGACGTTACAGAAGACTACAAAAATGATGATGGTGTTTGCCTGTATATACAGTGTTAATACCACTTTATGTATTGTACATGCATTTGTACCTTTAATGGAGCAAACCATTTGAGCTGAGGTGTGACCTGATGGTACCCGTAGATTAAAGAGGTATTTTCACTATTTTCACCAGTTCTAGTTCTTAGCATCGTCTAATAGGCACCGCTCCACTGATTCCAGCACAGATACATTTTTGCTATTCCTGAGCTACAAGAGCAGTTACTTTTGGTGCCTGATGTGCTATTTAAGCTCTGTAATGTCAGGTGGGTGGTGTCAGGCAGGGTGTGTGTCAGAGCTCCAATCAGAGGCAGCCAGTGTCAGAGCTCAGAATCACACCCCTTGTCTGCTCCTGCCTGACACCGCCCTCCTGACAGTAGAGTCTAAATATCATATCAGACACCAAAACTAACAGCATTGATTGCTCGGAAAAGATGGGGGTTAGAGAGAAAAATTCCAACTGTACCAGAATCATTGGAGTGATTCTAATGCAATTTTTTTAAGATGATATGTATCCTTTATAGAACAGTTGTCTGTAGTAGAGAAGTCTTTGGGTCCCCTTAAGGCCCGGATATGACCGCTACCCCAAATATCTATATTGCTGCAGTCATTCTTTAGTATTCCTCCAGAAAAAAGTTAGCCTTAATAAATTGTTGCATCTCCGATTCTGAAATTGTTCACTGAACAACACTATTTCATCTGTTTTCTAAATTAAAAATATCTCTTGCTAGCTACTGTGTCACATCCTACTAGACAGAGTTTCATCAGCCGCGATGGCGGGAATCGAGTGTTACATTATTGCCGTCCTAAAAGCAGGAGAATTATTAAGGATCGTAAATGAAACTGTCAATAAGTTAAGTCAAGAAAAATTAATCAACAGCAACTTGTAAAAAATAAAAATCTGATTGACTTTTTCTTGTACTATTATCTGCAGCAGAACAACAAGCGGAGATTGCGTAGAGATGAATGCGGAGGGAATGGGAAGATTTCTATTTTAATTACAGACAAATTTTTGTAACCCATTAAAATGATATTCGGAAAAATGGACTGTAAAGTATATCGCTGGAATACTGAAAATCCCATTTGTGTTTAGAAAAATCTTAACATTAATGTTTTGTATTGGATAAAATATTGAACTCTGGGCAATATAAGGAATTAAGCTTTATTTTACTTCTATATTTCATTCTCTGTACTGCAGAAGGTCGGAATAAACAGTTTTTGTGAAGTTTTATGTAATTCATTGTAATATACTATTTCATCACATTGACATTACCTGATAGGACAGACATTAGGCACATTGCCATTGCATGGAACAACCCCTTGAAGGTAGAAAGACCATGGGGAAGATTTATGTATAGCGAGGGTGTTTTTGACCTCAATACATGTGTTTGGAGCCTTGATTTAAAAGTGTTCAAGGGCGATGTCACGTTACTAGTGGTACGGGAGCAGGAGTCCAGTAGTCAGGTAAGGCAGGGGAGGCTGGGGACAGCACACGGACAGCCCGCAGGGGGCTGCAGTTGCAGTCTGGAAGCAGATACGTAGAGACCAGGGTAATAGTCTGTCGTATCTCAGGAGCTGAAGTGAAGCTATAGACAGCTTGCGGCCTGCAAAGGTGAAGTTCCAATGGACTGAATGTAGATCAACAAGGAGGTCTCCTGGGTGTACAGCAGTGGCGTAACTAGGGGTAGCGGCTGCCACAGAGCCCAGGACATTAGGCGCCCGGCGACAGCCGCTACCGCTGCATTTTTTTTAAATAGGCCGTTACCGGTAACGAGCCCTATTTACTTACCTGGCAGAGATCGGTAAGTGACGCTGCGGGCCCCACAAACTCTATTATTATACTTTTAAGACCCCCGAGTATAATGATCAGAGGCCCGGAAGAGGTAATGGAACATAAAAAACACAGCTACGTATTTTTCCACGTTCCTGGCAGGCTTTGATCTTGTTGTGTGATGTATCTGACGTCACATGACCGGAACCTGCGACCTGGGTCATGTGACGCCCATATGTCATTAAAGATGGCCAACACCACCGATGACTTCAGCGGAGTCGGGGATAGGTAAGCGACAGTGTTTTTTTTATGTTTGTATCCCCCCCTCTTGGTCTCTTATTACTATACTCTGGGGTCTGAAAAGACCCCAGAGTATAATAATTGGTCATTGGAGTCCAGAGTGGGGCATAATACTAGGTGAAGGGGCCACTATGGGGCATAATACTGTGTGCAGGGGCCACTATGGAGCATACTACTGTGCACTGGGGCCACTATGGGGCATAATAGAGTATGCAGGAATGCGGCGAGGGGGGGGTAGTAGGGTCGGTCAAGGTCTTTGGTGTCTATGTCGGTCAGGGGGAGGCCCCATGTCAAAAGTTCGCCACGGTACCCCGCCACACCTACGCCACTGGTGTGCAGCCTGTACTCAGTAAACTGAACACAATACTAACACAAAGCAGGAAGTGTCAGAGTCACACATATATATATATATATATATATATATATATATATATATATATATATATATATATATATATCTTTTGCACTTGAGAAAGGTCCCAGTGTGGACCGATACGTGGTGTACTGCTTTTTCCAATAAAAGGACATTTTCCATCCGTACAAGTTGCTGACAGACCGGATTGTATATATGTATATATATATATATATATATATATATATATATATATACAGGCCAATCAGGGTTAACTGAGGGTGGGTTCTAATCAGTGGTAACAGGTGATGAGCCTCAGGAGTAGGTTCAGCACTATAGTCCAGCAGACAACTATTCAACAAACTGAATAGCTCAGTAAACAAGGAGACACAGGACAAGGTTCCAGGACACAGGTTCAAATCCTGACAGGCGAGATCTCTTTGATCAGTCCAGAGAATGGGGGCTGTATGGCAGAAGGCTCTGGCTCCAAATCATGTAAGGTGGATCCTGTGCCTGCCGATCTGAGAGGGAAACAAGAGTATGAGGCATCAAAAGTACTTTTAACCCATTACGGCTTAGAATGGTGGATGTTGGTTATTTAAATATGGTGGGCGCTCATCGTGGGTATTAACTTCCCCAGCACTTCGATCAAAGCAGACCGAGACGCCATCCTGCCAGTGGCATCTGGGCGCTGACATTTTGCTGTGGATCACCAGCATGTGGAGTGAGATATGTGGCCTGTTGGCCAGCACGTGTCCTGTCGGCATAGTAGCTGGGAGCCTATTGAAGGCCGCTTTATGCAGCTTGCCATACAAATGCTGATATTTTGCAATACAGCGCAATGTATTAGCATTCTAATGCATTGCATCAGTGATTAGACCCCATGGGGTTCAAGAACCCTAAGGGGTATAATAAACATAGAAAAAAGTTTAAAAAATAAAAATAAAAAATAAAATCACAATTTCATTCTCCAAGTATCCAAAAATACACATAAGGTGGTCCCAACACATGTGAATATAAAAAAAATAAGTTTACTCAAACATAATACATCTTGGGACAGCACCACAAAAGATGACTCAGATCTGTACTATCCTATAAACATTTTGGACGCTCAGTGTTATCCTCAAGACCTGTGTAACTCAGAATTATAGGTGTTACATATACCCTATGAAAAATAAAGTATTGGGATGGTGGAAAGCAAAGAAATTGAGCTGAATGTTTGCGCCCTTTGTGCCTCCAAAGCTTCACCCAAATCCTTATTATATGACCATCTGAATTGACCTTTACAATATGGTTTCTACTAGTGATGGGCAAACCTCATGAGATTTGTTTCATGAATACTCATGAGGTTCTCCCTCAAGTCTTGCGTTGGACTGAACTTACTTGGTCCGAACTGTAAGTGTGTCACAGCTTCTTTGGCTTTCCCAGTGATGGTAGTTGCCTTGCGTAACCTCTCAGGCCTATGAACATGACACTTTGACATTTTGATTACTGCCAAAGAAGACCAGACACCATGTCAGAGCCCAGGAAACGTAAGGAATGGATGAGTGGTTTGTTATTTTTCTACACCTTCCCTAGGACTCTGCTTTTTATACTCTTGGATAAGACCAAGAGTAGGATGTACGTCCCAAAAATCTTGGGTTTGGCTGAACCCAAGGTCCAACAAACTGGTTTTGTTATGAAAAGTTTTGCTCATCTCTAGTTTCTACATTGTAGCAGCTTGTTGCCGTGATTTCCCCCAGGGTCTTCCAGGGTAGGAAACAACTGGCAAAATATTATTATATAACTAATACATATGTTCATACACTTCCACTTTTCTTCTATATCTTTGCGTCTAATGATGATATATTCATGTGACGAGTATTTCTATAGCATCCTCACCCATTGGTATAGGTTGTCGGCAGAATTTCTGTATCCAACTTTGTTTTCTTCTGAATTTTACATGAGAACATTCACAGTAAGTGGCACTTTTAATTTGTTTATCTGCATTACTTTTTTTGTTCCATCCTTAGTTTTTTCTTTTCAGTTTTAATTGGTTGTTTTTCACCGTGTCTTGACACTGATGAATCTGAAATCTGCATAATTTCCATTGAACTGACATAGCTACAAGAACCTATTTCATGCCTGATTAAATCATTTGTCTGAAGTTGTCCAGAAACATATAACACTATTACATGTCCCACTTTTTCCTACATTACAGCGAGGTTTTTGTCTTGAATTTAGTAAATGCATTTTTGAGATTAGAAACAAAATTGAAAAAAAAAAAAAAAAATCACAAGTACTGGATGTCAAGTTGTTAGAAGTATTAGACCTTTTAATTGCCAAACGAATTGTTACATGTTGTGTATTATTTTAGTCTTACATTGTTCAGCTGTTATCACAGAGGAAAACTACCGCTGACCAAACACTTTTAACAGGAAAATGTGGAATTTCACGGAGGCCAAATAAAGCAATGGACCATTGTATAACACAGATCCATGAGTGAGAGCTGCTTTTTATTAAAGGGGTTGTGCAGTTCATTTTAATTGATGATCTCGGGATAGGTCACTGTCCAGTTCTAAGGATAGTCATCAATAAGAGATTACCACCACTGATCTCATGTTAGACAAGGCCATGGCACTCATGTCGGACCACTCATCAATAGAGGGGAGGTTTGTTTCCTTCCAACATCTGGCCATATTGGACCTAGTTACAGTTAGACTATGGGGAATCAAGGAAGCTTCTGGACTGATCCAGGACAGAAGGGCCAGAGCAGGCAACCAAGCTACCACATGTCCTAGTACAGTGTTAATGAGATCATGGACTGGTGTCCAGAGTTGAAGAATCATGGTGCATTCCCACCAGACTTGGAGAACGGTATCCATTGCAAGACATCATGTATTGAAAGATGAGAATTCCATTTTGGTTAGGTGGTTTGGGGTGAGATTCCACCTGTATAAGAATTTTCTTGTAGGCTACAAGTTATAGGCACATCTGGAGAACTTGTTGCTTAAGCTAAAAAGTAATTTTCATTGGTGTCAGGAGAACCAGGAATTCAAGTCTGGTGAGAAATACAACATTGTGGGAAGCAAGGGATCCAAGCAAAGCAGTGAGAACATTTGGGCAACACTTTTGTCACTTTAGAAGTATGGCTGAAGAAGAGTTTAGAGGTTACGGGCTAGTTCACACGTGAGTATAAGGGGAGGTTTTTGACAGCGGATTTCGCGTCCAAAACCTCCCCTTATAATGGTGGTCTATGGAGACCGCCGGGCTTCTGTTCTCCGCTAGCGGCGAGCTGCTGCTAGCGGAGAAAAGAAAGGACATGCCCTTTCTCCAGGCGGAAGCCGCGCAGGCTCAGCCACGCGGCTTCCGCCCCCGGCAGCTCCCTCCTATGTCGGCTCATTCATTTGAGCCGACAGCAGAGGGTTAAGCCGCGACAGCGATGGTCGCGGCGGGCGGGTTTTGACAAGAGAGAGACGCGGCTCGCCGCGTCTCTCTCTGTGTCAAAACCCGCGCGGGCAGTTCACGTGTGAACTAGCCCTAAGGGAGGAGGATATGAGAGGATACATCTTAATTTCAAGTACTTAAAGGGATCCTATCATTAAAACTCTTTTTTTTTTCTCACTAACACAGAGGAATAGCCTTAAGAAAGACTATTCAGTATAAATCCCGGGTTTCGTCGGTATGCAAATGAGTGCTCTTGCAGCACTGGGGGTGGGCCCCAGCTCTCAAACAGTACTGAGGGCGTCCCCAATGCTGCAAGATAACTCTCCAGTGCTGCCTCCGTCTTCTTCAGGAATGTCACAAGAAAATGGCCGCCATTTTCTTGTGGCCGGCAGGCATGCGCAGTTGGCTTTGCCCTAGGTCCGAGGCCTAGAAGTTTGAAGCCTGCAGCGGAAGAAGACGCAAAGAGAGCCTGTTCCTGAAGAAGATGTAGGTGGTGCTCGAGAGATCTCTTGCAGCATTGGGGACAGCCCCAGTGCTGTTTGAGCGCTGGGGCCCGCCCCCAGTGCTGTGAGAGAACTCATTTGCATACCGACGAAAATCGGGATTTCTACTGAATGTCAGCGTGGAGAAGACATCTAAAGGTAGGAGAAGAATAGCCTTTCTTAAGGCTATTCCGACGTGTTAGTGAGAAAAAATTGAGTTTTAATGATAGGATCCCTTTAAAGAACATTTGGTGAAGAAATTTGTCTGTAATATACTTGAACGTTTACATTCAGTTCCCTTCATTGATATCTTTTAGGAAGGTTAAATATTGTTTTTCTCTATGTCATCCAGGAGGCCAGATCTGAACAGACCTCAGAGAATAATAATAGCATTTTCTGACAGGACGGAACCAAAACCTGTAGGTGGATGTCACGAGTATTCACAAGGTTAGCCCATCACTAACAACAACCAATTAAAATAAAATAAAATAAAAAAATTGGAAAGGTTTTTCTTTTTTATTAGGAAGGGAACTTGTAATAAATAATGACTGTCTAAACACTTTTCTGCTGCCAATACAAGTTAGAAACTGTTAATAAAAAATATTCAGCCGATATTGAGTTTCCTTTTCACAGCTTTATTTCTGAACCACTTGTCTTGTCCTTGTGACCTGTACTATTATATTATCTTCCCATATCTATGTTTCCTGTGTTATGATGTCTGTTTGGAATCTTGAGCTGCTATTGTTAATTTTATAGAAATAAGTACAGGCTCATAATGGATTAGAAGATGAGCTCATAATAATTCTTTAAGGGACATACTGTAAGATATACACTCACCGGCCACTTTATTAGGTACACCATGCTAGTAACGGGTTGGACCCCCTTTTGCCTTCAGAACTGCCTCAATTCTTCGTGGCATAGATTCAACAAGGTGCTGGAAGCATTCCTCAGAGATTTTGGTCCATATTGACATGTTGGCATCATACAGTTGCCGCAGATTTGTCGGCTGCACATCCATGATGCGAATCTCCCGTTCCACCACATCCCAAAGATGCTCTATTGGATTGAGATCTGGTGACTGTGGAGGCCATTGGAGTACAGTGAACTCATTGTCATGTTCAAGAAACCAGTCTGAGATGATCCCAGCTTTATGACATGGCGCATTATCCTGCTGAAAGTAGCCATCAGATGTTGGGTACATTGTGGTCATAAAGGGATGGACATGGTCAGCAACAATACTCAGGTAGGCTTTGGCGTTGCAACGATGCTCAATTGGTACCAAGGGGCCCAAAGAGTGCCAAGAAAATATTCCCCACACCATGACACCACCACCACCAGCCTGAACCGTTGATACAAAGCAGGATGGATCCATGCTTTCACGTTGTTGACGCCAAATTCTGACCCTACCATCCGAATGTCGCAGCAGAAATCGAGACTCATCAGACCAGGCAACGTTTTTCCAATCTTCAATTGTCCAATTTCGATGAGCTTGTGCAAATTGTAGCCTCAGTTTCCTGTTCTTAGCTGAAAGGAGTGGCACCCGGTGTGGTCTTCTGCTGCTGTAGCCCATCTGCCTCAAAGTTCGACGTACTGTGCGTTCAGAGTTGCTCATCTGGCTACCTTGGTTGTAACGGGTGGCTATTTGAGTCACTGTTGCCTTTCTATCAGCTCGAACCAGTCTGGCCATTCTCCTCTGACCTCTGGCATCAACAACGCATTTCCGCCCACAGAACTGCCGCTCACTGGATGTTTTTTCTTTTTCGGACCATTCTCTGTAAACCCTAGAGATGGTTGTGCGTGAAAATCCCAGTAGATCAGCAGTTTCTGAAATACTCAGACCAGCCCTTCTGGCACCAACAACCATGCCACGTTCAAAGGCACTCAAATCACCTTTCTTCCCCATACTGATGCTCGGTTTGAACTGCAGGAGATTGTCTTGACCATGTCTACATGCCTAAATGCACTGAGTTGCCGCTATGTGATTGGCTGATTAGAGATTGAGTGTTAACGAGCAGTTGGACAGGTGTACCTAATAAAGTGGCCGGTGAGTGTATAACACTAGTACATTTTTGTAGATACAAAACAAGTTTTAAAATGAAATAACTATAAAGTATATCATGCAAACATATACTGTTACAAAAAAAAATTCTTCTTGTGCCATCAGTTCTTATATAATATCTTGTTTCAAGCAGTTGCTATGTAGCTATTAGTCTCCGTTCTCACGGAGTAATGCGACGCTTATTTAGACACGTATACACGAGTCAGAGCGCGGTGCTTCAAAACAGATCCCATTGGTTTCCATGGGTGCCGGCTTACACCAGGGAAGGTGGGAGGGTATATGAATTTTCAGTGCGTTTGCCTCGTGGCATTCGATTGTAATCGAATACCTCGAACGGTCTGATATTCGATCGAATATCAATTCGATTGAACTCCGTTCGCTCATCTCTAGTCATCAAGGCTAAGTGTGGGCCAACACCATATTGAATTCTAGCATTACCGATGGAGGGCGCCACGAACTTGTAAGTCATTTTCAGCCCGGTTTTCGGATACTTTTGATCACATAGTGTATATCAAAACAAATCTTGTGAGGTTCGCTCATATCTAGTAACAATTTGGCACTTGAGTTATTGGGAGAGGGGTTCCTGACTGACTAGTCTCCAGAGGCATAAAGACATGTCATAGAGACTAGAGATGAGCGAACAGTGTTCTATCGAACACATGTTCGATCGGATATCAGGGTGTTCGCCATGTTCGAATCGAATCGAACACCGCGTGGTAAAGTGCGCCAAAATTCGATTCCCCTCCCACCTTCCCTGGCGCCTTTTTTGCACCAATAACAGCGCAGGGGAGGTGGGACAGGAACTACGACACCGGGGGCATTGAAAAAAATTGGAAAAAGTCATTGGCTGCCGAAATCAGGTGACCTCCATTTTAGACGAATAGTGGATTTCAAATCCGGGTCATATGAGAATGTGAACTTTGTGACTATGAGACAGGGATAGCTGTACAGGCAGGGATAGCTAGGGATAACCTTTATTTAGGGGGGAATGTTATTAAAAATAACTTTTTGGGGCTCTATCGTGTGTGTAATTGTGATTTTTGTGAGATAAACTTTTTCCCATAGGGATGCATTGGCCAGCGCTGATTGGCCAGAGTACGGAACTCGACCAATCAGCGCTGGCTCTGCTGGAGGAGTCTAAGAGCGCTCCACACCAGTCTCCATTCAGGTCCGACCTTAGACTCCGCCTCCTCCATCAGAGCCAGCGCTGATTGGCCGAATTCCGTACTCTGGCCAATCAGCACTGGCTAATGCATTGTATTGGCGTGATGAAGCAGTGCTGAATGTGTGTGCTTAGCACACACATTCAGCTCTACTTCATCGGGCTAATAGAATGCATTGGCCAATCAGCGCTGGCCAATGCATTCTATTAGCTTGATGAAGCAGAGTGTGCACAAGGGTTCAAGCGCACCCTCGGCTCTGATGTAGCAGAGCCGAGGGTGCGCTTGAACCCTTGTGCAGCCTCGGCTCTGCTACATCAGAGCCGAGGGTGCGCTTGAACCCTTGTGCACACTCTGCTTCATCAAGCTAATAGAATGCATTGGCCAGCACTGATTGGCCAATGCATTCTATTAGCCCGATGAAGTAGAGCTGAATGTGTGTGCTAAGCACACACATTCAGCTCTACTTCATCGGGCTAATAGAATGCATTGGCCAGCGCTGATTGGCCAGAGTACGGAACTCGACCAATCAGCGCTGGCTCTGCTGGAGGAGGCGGAGTCTAAGATCGCTCCACACCAGTCTCCATTCAGGTCCGACCTTAGACTCCGCCTCCTCCAGCAGAGCCAGCGCTGATTGGCCGAAGGCTGGCCAATGCATTCCTATACGAATGCAGAGACTTAGCAGTGCTGAGTCAGTTTTGCTCAACTACACATCTGATGCACACTCGGCACTGCTACATCAGATGTAGCAATCTGATGTAGCAGAGCCGAGGGTGCACTAGAACCCCTGTGCAAACTCAGTTCACGCTAATAGAATGCATTGGCCAGCGCTGATTGGCCAATGCATTCTATTAGCCCGATGAAGTAGAGCTGAATGTGTGTGCTAAGCACACACATTCAGCACTGCTTCATCACGACAATACAATGCATTAGCCAGTGCTGATTGGCCAGAGTACGGAATTCGGCCAATCAGCGCTGGCTCTGCTGGAGGAGGCGGAGTCTAAGGTCGGACCTGAATGGAGACTGGTGTGGAGCAATCTTAGACTCCGCCTCCTCCAGCAGAGCCAGCGCTGATTGGCCGAATTCCGTACTCTGGCCAATCAGCACTGGCTAATGCATTGTATTGTCGTGATGAAGCAGTGCTGAATGTGTGTGCTTAGCACACACATTCAGCTCTACTTCATCGGGCTAATAGAATGCATTGGCCAATCAGCGCTGGCCAATGCATTCTATTAGCTTGATGAAGCAGAGTGTGCACAAGGGTTCAAGCGCACCCTCGGCTCTGATGTAGCAGAGCCGAGGGTGCGCTTGAACCCTTGTGCAGCCTCGGCTCTGCTACATCAGAGCCGAGGGTGCGCTTGAACCCTTGTGCACACTCTGCTTCATCAAGCTAATAGAATGCATTGGCCAGCGCTGATTGGCCAATGCATTCTATTAGCCCGATGAAGTAGAGCTGAATGTGTGTGCTAAGCACACACATTCAGCTCTACTTCATCGGGCTAATAGAATGCATTAGCCAGCGCTGATTGGCCAGAGTACGGAACTCGACCAATCAGCGCTGGCTCTGCTGGAGGAGGCGGAGTCTAAGATCGCTCCACACCAGTCTCCATTCAGGTCCGACCTTAGACTCCGCCTCCTCCAGCAGAGCCAGCGCTGATTGGTCGAGTTCCGTACTCTGGCCAATCAGCACTGGCTAATGCATTGTATTGGCGTGATGAAGCAGTGCTGAATGTGTGTGCTTAGCACACACATTCAGCTCTACTTCATCGGGCTAATAGAATGCATTGGCCAATCAGCGCTGGCCAATGCATTCTATTAGCGTGAACTGAGTTTGCACAGGGGTTCTAGTGCACCCTCGGCTCTGCTACATCAGATTGCTACATCTGATGTAGCAGTGCCGAGTGTGCATCAGATGTGTAGTTGAGCAAAACTGACTCAGCACTGCTAAGTCTCTGCATTCGCATAGGAATGCATTGGCCAGCCTTCGGCCAATCAGCGCTGGCTCTGCCGGAGGAGGCGGAGTCTAAGGTCGGACCTGAATGGAGACTGGTGTGGAGCGATCTTAGACTCCGCCTCCTCCAGCAGAGCCAGCGCTGATTGGTCGAGTTCCGTACTCTGGCCAATCAGCGCTGGCCAATGCATTTCTATGGGGAAAAGTTAGCTTGCGAAAATCGCAAACTGACAGGGATTTCCATGAAATAAAGTGACTTTTATGCCCCCAGACATGCTTCCCCTGCTGTCCCAGTGTCATTCCAGGGTGTTGGTATCATTTCCTGGGGTGTCATAGTGGACTTGGTGACCCTCCAGACACGAATTTGGGTTTCCCCCTTAACGAGTTTATGTTCCCCATAGACTATAATGGGGTTCGAAACCCATTCGAACACTCGAACAGTGAGCGGCTGTTCGAATCGAATTTCGAACCTCGAACATTTTAGTGTTCGCTCATCTCTAATAGAGACATGAAGCTCCTGAGCTCCAACGCAAATTCTCTTCTAGGTAGGTCCCCCAAATGTTATATATCATTTATAGATCTGGTATCCTCGTTTTGGGAAGAAACACTTTATGGTTCCCCTAAGCCTCCAGGACCAGGGCGCAACTGCACCTTCAGCTAGTTTCTATATAGAAATTCCCCAGTTTCAGCAGTTCTTTGTTGGATATAGCAAAGTCTTTTTCATTTCTTGGAGTTCTGGTATTGTTCTTGATGTCTATATTCAGTCCTATTTGTAGTCTTTTTGCTTCAGTTCTGCTCCAGTACCACCATCACCTCTTTATACCATCATCTGTGAATATTTCCATGTGGTTCCCCATCTAGTAATAGCTCCTATTTTCCTGCATTACCTGTTATCTGTTGAGTTGATATGTGCTTCTTATTATTTTTCCTTCTGAAGGTCCAATTGTCACCCAATTCATCCCTACTGTAAGGGCTACTTCACAGGGGGCACAGTATGGCATATTTTGGTACTGATTGTGATGCAGGAAGCTGCGTCAGAATAGGGCCAAAATGTGCCTGCCACGACTGTCGCAGCTTCTGACAATCGTTCTGGAGTAGGCCCAAATGATTAGGCCTAGCTTGGAGTTTGCTGCCGCGAGGTGGGCACCAGGGCTGAATCAGCCACAGAATCCACCTGAAGAAAGGGCAGCTCGCTTCTTTTTCTGTGAGCGGGAACATGTCACTCATGGAAAAAAGCAAGTTAGTGGTCTCCATAGACCGCTCTTGTGAGGGGGCGGATTCTGATATGGATTCAGCGCCAAAATCCGCCCCCTCTTGCCCCGTGTGAATGAGCCCTAAGTCCCGGAGGTAACTGAGTACTGGCCGATATTGTTACTACCTGGGAAACACAACCTGAGAAGTCCAGATCTGACATCTGATGTCCAGTCTGCGTCACCTCTCAGGATAGTATGGTTGGTAGAACATCAGTATAAAACAGTAGGAAGTGAATAGAATGTAAGATATCTCTTAAATTTTTTCCATCCCAATGATGGCAATTTACAGGCAATTTACATTTTACAAGAGCTGTGATAATGATAATTTCTGATCATTGTGACACTAATAGTATGCCATTACTACAGAACTGCATTAAAAGAATATAAAACCTACAATTTTATTACAGTAAATATAATAAAAAGTTACATATTTAAGTAGATATTATATTTATTTCACATTTAATAACTGTTAGATGTTTTATAATGCATATTTACAGTACGTTGTTAAATTGTAAAATCCCTATTTCTATGTACTACCTACAATTTACTGAAACATTAAGAAAAATTGCATATGTATACTGTAGCTTGGCTTGCCTTAGCTGTTCAACTTTCTCCTTCTATATTTGCTATTATACAGTCACTGTTCAGAAGCTCTACACTCACTGAGAAACCATTTCAACTATAAGGAATACAAGTACTCAGAAGATCAGTCTTTCTGATGGGCCTTAATACACAGTCCAGAAGATCATGTAGAAGTTGACATCGGGAAGTAGGGAAGAGTGAATCTATTAGCACTTTCCACCCCCGTATTGGTTCGGGGATTGCCGTAATGGAATGCCAATGCAGAGCATCAGTATTCTATTGCAGCTTTTACATGCATATTAGATACACATGACTAGGCCTCATAAGCAGGGACTCTGGAGCCACAGAATCCTCTGCTAATCAGTCACAGAATCCATTCTGCTACGATCTCTGCCTCCCACTTAAAGCAATGGGAGCCAAACTAATGGGTGGAATCTTTAATGGGTTCAGGGGCGGAATCCACTCTCAAGTGTCTTGCAGATTCCTAAGTGTGAATCTAGCTGTTAGGATTCAGATGCAATGTACTGGTCTTGAGGAGAGCAGCAGCAGAAATGGACTGACAACTGCGAGAAGTAGAAAATGCTACTTAAAGGTAATACACTACTGCGAGCCAAGACTGGCCTCAGACGCCTTCACCAGAGCTCCTCACAAGAAGAGATGGACTTTCGCTGATTCTCAAGACCGAAGTTATCACCAGAACAACAAGTGTATAAAAAATAAATGCACTGCAGCAGAAAACAAACACCAAATCCACAAATTACTCACAGGGACAGAGATAACAGAATAGTTCCCAATCATGGGTCAGCAGCTGAAGAGGGCAACAAGTAACCAAATCATGAGACAACAAAGACAAATCCAGAAAACTAAGCTAATAGTCACAACCGATCGCAAACAACAGAACAAAATTGCAAGACAGAGAGGAATTCAAGAACATAGCCAAAGGTAGTATTAGAGCAGTCAAGTTAATGTCAGGAGCCAAGAAAGAAGTTGCAAGCTAATTAGCTAGCAAAGCTGGGTGATGAGGGAGTGGTTTATAAAGGCCTGCTCAGGAAGCTTCTGTATGTTGATAGGGCAACATTAAAGCAGCAACTACCAATCCTAACAGAAAGTTTCCTTATGTTGACTTGAAAACCTTAAAACAACAACAACAAATGTAACATTCCTGACACTAAATGTGGTGCGAAAAAAAACCCAGAAAATTGTATAGAGTGCCACTGTGGAAGGATGCAACACAAAAAGTAACTTTAGGCTGGAAGGCCATGTTTATTGAGTTCCAAAGACAGTGGAGCCAGTGTCTTCTTCAGGCCACTAATATATATAGAAAAACAAAAATACTAAAATTAAAATCAATGATCAAACATGATAAAACTTAATTGGTAAATAAATACATACATGCATAGATAAATAGACAGAACAGTGGTAATAGTCATTATAGAAAGTCTCATAATAGATATCACATATCAGGTATAAGGGGGTATGTTTGTCTCAGCAGGCTCTAAATAAAGACAAAAAAAGTGATAGATTGTATGTTCAAGTCCAGTTCTAGGTAGGCTAAGACAAATAACTGTGGACATGTAGAGAGGTGGGGGTCCCAAAAACTAGATCCTAGTGATGCACAGACCTAAAGTGGTAAAGTGGTAGTATGCTGATGAGATAGGAATAGCCCCATGAAATGTGTCATAGGTGACAATAAACACATGGTAGCGTAGGTCCCAATTTACAAAAATTTGAAAACTAATATCATTGAATAATAAATAAATAATTAAATATACCATATAAACAGAAATGAATACACGACAAATCAAATTTCTTTAGTGGATGATATTTGGCCACGGCGTTTATTAAGGTAACTTAAATAACAATAAATAATTCAGCAATAAATAATTTTTTACATTAATAATTAATGAATTAAAATCATTCCATTCAATAAATAATTTAATAAATAACCAAATTAATAAATAAAACTACTCAATAAAAAGCAAAGTCCAATCGGCATAAGCTGATCGACTAACCCCCTTCAACAAACACCATGACATTACTTGTTTTCCCGGCCTAATTCATGGGAGAGAGGGCTTGAGCTTGATTGAAGGTCTTCTTCACGAATGGCCCGAACAGCTGACTGAGCAGGTATTTATGTAAAAAATTCCCGCCACAAATTCCCTAACTGCAATCAGCTGACGAGGTCTTCGAACAGCTAATCATTAGCCGCGCCCCTTTCGAAAGTTCTCGAAGGCCCCCTCAGTTGAGCTGGAATGACCTCAGTTTAACCCCAGTTGCCTGAGGTGATTAGAAAAGTTCGGGAGATTAACCCTTTCAAAATATATACACTCTTCATGAAGTAATTTCCTGAGGAGAAAAAATATTCTTTTAATTAATAAATTTAATAATTTATGCTGGTACCATGCCACCATATGTCCCCCGAGCAATTAATGCTCCTGGGGGGGGGGGGGGGCTTCATTCTATGGAATAACTAGTTGTTAGAGATGAGCGAGTAGGTAAATACTCGGTATTTGATATTCGTTTTGAGTAGCCCCTCAATATTCGACTATTTGAATTGAATATCGAATCCTATTATAGTCTATGGGGGAAAAAATTCTCGTTTCAGGGGTAGGCAACATTCGATCAAACTGAACTTACCAAGTCCACTAGTGAGAGTTGGGTTGGATTCTCTGAGAAGTCTTCTCCGTGCAGCGTCCCCATGTCGTCATCCGGCAATGAATTCACTCTGCTAGGCATCGGGCCTGGGCAGAGACGACTGCGCATGCCCGCACTACAAGAAAATTCACGCTTACAGTCAAAGCGGCCATTTTCATGCAGCGCAGGCATGCGCAGTCGGCTCTGCCCAGGCCCGATGCCTAGCAGAGTGAATTCAGAGCCGAAAGACGCCGCGGGGACGCAACGAGGAGAAGACTTCTAAAGGTAGGAGAAGAAACGGCGTTGATTGGCCGACTGTATAGCATTCAGCCAATCAACGTTGGTTCTGCATCAAATTTTTCCATTCGAATAGCAAGTGGTACTCAATCGAGTACGAGTATTTCGAATACCGTAGTATTCTATCGAATACCTACTCGATCGAATACTACTCACTCATCTCTACTAGTTGTGGATCCCTGTAAGGGCTTCAGTGTAATGCTAGAAAAGTGATACAGAGCCATAGAGTTCCAAAGCCATTGCTGGACACCTCCTGCTGTAAGTAACTCTTCTCCTTCCCTCTGGGTGAACTTGATGGACATCCAACTTTTTTTCGACTATACTAAATAGCATTGTAAGATGTGGGAACAGAAGGTGATAGACAACAGAGCAGCACAGGCTAGCACTATATATTACCTAATACTGGAAGGCCATTCTTGAAAACTAGGGCATCAATTTACTAAAAAAATATAAAAATCTAAAGTAAAAAATCTATAACACATAAGGCAACCTTTAGATTTTCTTTATAGCCGCTCCCATTGTGGGCCCTTACACTTTATAGCTACTCCAAAAAATACTGCAATATACTGTACAGTATAAACATGTCTGAACTAACCTTTTACTATTGTCTAAACAATTCGCTCTACAAATCTTTTCTTAAAAAATATGGAAAGGGCACAAACAAAAGTACCGTATAACCTGGCATTGTCTCATGCTATATATAAGCAAGAGTAAAGGAGATCAGCATTTAGATTAAATACATTGAGTTAGAACCAAAAAGTCAAAAAGATTACCGCACTCACGAAAAATGTCAGCAAAGTCCATGCAAGCCAACGGTGCTAGGCAAGACGATGAGGAGGTTTAGCAGTACAGTACATTCTTACAATTATTTCACTTTGTGTCTATCAGTACATGGTTAGAATGGTTGCAAAGTTCATACATTAAAGGTCAGTGTATTAAATAAATGCCCACCGTGGTTTAATAGCACTTAGCAGCACTCAAGGCTATAGTCGCAGGTCACTAAGTGCTTTACCACTACATTATTAAGATTTGCTTCCTTTTCTATATATATGACAAAGTAAAATGCAATTCACAGCTAAATAAAAAAAAAATGGCAAAATTGAGAGAGACTATGAAACCGTAAATTACTTACATACAATACTGTGTAAAACTTTTAGACAGCTATGGAAAAAGTGAAGAGTAAGAATGCTTAAACCCTTCCCAACATCCGCTGTACTAGTACAGCAGATGTCGGGTGTTTAACTATGGCAGCCGCCTGGGAGTCTACTATAGATGATCCCAGTTGGTTCCCACACTGATCGGGGGCATTAACTCCTCCAGCGCCTCAGTCAAAGCTGAATGAGGTTCTATTTTCCCAGCGGCGCTTGAGAAAACATCGCGCCGCCATGACAGCAAGGAGCCTTGTGAAGACTCCCCAGCCTGTCATTCACTGGCTTCTATTGCAGGCTACTCTATATAGCCTGCAATAGAAGCCCCGGTATTTTGTACCAAAACATAGCATACAGGTGACGTCATTTTGGCTGCATAGTGAACGCCGTAAAAACGAAGCCTGTAAGAAAATCGCACAAAGGCACTTTTTCTTCAAAGCCACCTCATTCAGAATTTTTTCCAGCTTCCCACTACATTGTACAGAATAATTAATGGCAGCATCATGAAGAAAAATTTGTCCCACAAACATTAAGACCTTATATGACTCTGAGAGCAGAGAAATAAAAAAGTTATGGGGTTTGGAAGTGGGGGAGTCAAAAACGAAGAATGAAAATCAAAAATTGCCGTTGGCGGGAAGGGGTTAATAGAAGTATTAAATGGTCAGTTTTCAGCCAGTATAGTCTCATTTCATAGACCATGTCATTCTGGACCATAATATAATGCAATGTGGCTGCTCTCAGCCGAACAGAGCATACTGCACAGGTGTCTGATGTCAAGTCGAAGAAGGAAGGGGAGGATGCAGAAGAAGATAGAGGCGGCGCTGGAGTCGGTTTTCGAGCAGCAATGGGGACGCCCCCATCGCATCTCCTGCACTGGGGGACGCCCCCATCGCTGTGAGACAACTAATTAGCATACCGGTACAAACCGGTATTTCGAACGAAGAGATCACTTCCAAAGGTAAAAGACGAATAGCCTTTCTAAAGGCTATTCTGACGTGTTACCTATAAAAAAAAAATTTTTAATGGTAGAATCCCTTTAAGGCAAATGTCAAAGATTGTCTTGAACCACAGTCTACATGGCTGAGTCAAGCAGGACCCTTATTTCTCCATTGTCCCCGCTCAATCTCATCCTTCCATTGACAACAATGGGAGGCAGAATCTGGGCAGGATCAGTCCCCAAATCAGCACCAAATTCCTACGTGACAACAGCCCCTTATAGTGATGCCAAGCTGGTGAGCTGTCCAGCAACACTAAAATAAGCAGGTTGGGGGGCTGCCATAGGATCGGGCTTGAGCCCCAGCACTTATGATCACTTAAAGATGTCAGTAATGGGTTAAAATTACACCAAATTCATCAAGGGCTTGTGACTACTTGATGAATTTGGTGCCATCTAATTGATATTCGATGAAGTGGTAAATTAAGTGAATTTTCGACGCATTTGATGAATTCACCCCCCATTGTATAAAACACAGCTTTGCTATAAAGATACCACATGGATCAAAACACAAGATCACTAGAGATTGCCTCATATTTTGATGTTGCACTTGAGTCAATGAAGGTTTGTGCATCGTCTCCAATGTAATTGTCTCTTTCACAGATTAGACTGGAACACTCTATTAGAGACAAGTGAAAACAAATGGCCGCGCTCCGCTATTTATAACCTGCCGCAGTCATTTACTTGGAAGGGTTTCGCTCTGAAGCCGCTGCCTCGCTATATGCTTCATTTTACTAACATTTCATTCCGGTTAACCAGGCATAAAATCATTATTAGCAGAAATTATATTAACATTTATTCCAACTGTGTCATCTTTTAATTAGTTCTCTTAATCCCCATAGGAGCCATTACTTAATGGTAATTATAGCCACGCCAGATGAGGGGCTTTGTGGTTGTCTCGTACAAAGCAGACACTTGATTTCTTTATTATTTATGGGATCATTTCTATGTAAATTCTTCTCTGTTTTTCTCTGATGTTTGATATGCAGAGAGTAGATTTCTCATATAAACTATTAGGCTGGGAAAACACTGGGCGTAATAGCAATGCTGCAATGTACAGACATAGCAAAGCTTAACTTGATGCTGATAACTTGTTGCAGCGTCGTTTCACGGGACCCTGAAAGAGCTGAGCTACAATGGGGGTTTTGTATCTATTAGAAAGGCATTTATCTATTGTAAAGCATTTAGGAATATGTTTCATGGCCATAGGAGGCAATAGTCTGGAGCCAACTCATTGAGGTCTATGGGAGAGTTTTCTAGACATGTTCTGTGCAGGGAAGGAGTTAATAAGCTGTGAGATTACCTATTTTCAGTAATGGACGCAATGATGGATGTTATATGGTGTTATCTTCTGTTGTAATTCAGTTTGTGACATAGATGAGGTGACTGCTGCACCCCCTTTCCCCCCCAGAATTGGCAAGTGTCAGGCTATTTTTAAACTTAAAAAGTGACAGGACATATTCTACCAACAGGTAGGTATGAGGGCAGGTTCAGTAAGTAAAGGAAGAAGGCTTTGTAGCCGAAACGTGCGTAGGGGCCTGGTGTGTGGGCTGGTCGGCATACATGCATGCTGTATCTATGGGTATGTAGAAAAACTTTTCAGCTATTATGTTTCCTGCTCCATGCAGTCTATCCCTTACTGGTGTTTTGATTGACCATATGCATTTGCTCTGTGACTATTCCACCCTTGCTGGCTGGACTAGCCAGCTATGAGTATATAGATATGACTGTGGGTACATCTGATATCTGACATATTCTATACAAATTGGATTGTCCCTTTTTGCACTAGCCATGAATTTGTCACTTTATGACATATGGTAGGGATCATCTAATTATTTTTTACTTTGCCTAACTTTTTCAGATGCATTGGAGCATTTAACCCATTGTTTGATGCATACACACCCTTTACTTACTGAACCTGCCCTCATACCTACCTGTTGGTAGAATATGTCCTGTCACTTTTTAATATGTTGTCCCTTGTCTTTTGTAATTAATAAATAATAAATTTTATGATTATTGGTAGCATTTTCTTTCCGTTTCTTTTGTTTACCCCTTGTGTTGGGTTTGAAAATGCATGTATACTATGATCTCATACTGGGTATTCTCACTAGATGTGTCAATTATTGATCTTTTATACCCTGTCCTCATGCTTGTGTATTTGTTATTTTTAAACTTAGTGGCCAAAGTGAATTTTTACATGGGACTCTGTCTATCTGCTTTTTGCTGCAGTCCATCTATCCGTTGTTCTGGTCCTCCAAAGGACCCGCACAATGGTTAAGTGACACTAGTGCGACACTAAAATCAGCATTTGGAATGTAACCAGTCTACTCCATCAGTTACTTTGTAACTTTTTATGATGAATCAAATGAAAGCTATATTTTATATTTACTCCTGAATCATCGTCTCTTAAAGTTCATAATCTCGATGCCTACAATAATGCCTATAATAATCTCGACAGGTTTATGGAGAATATGGGGGCATTCTCTGATGAGCAAGTAAAACACTTTAATCAAGATTTACTGAATTTTGAGCATTGCTACCGAGGACAGTAAAACGAAAACATGATGGGAGATTACATTTGGGGACTTGTTCAAGAAAATGACTTACAGTATAATATCATGACTCTTACAATATTGTATAATGACATTATTTTTCTATGACATTTTGTTACTGTATATGAAGCTAGACAGCTGAATATAGTCGTTATTTTTACTAATATCATATTTCGATGTCCTGGTCATAAAAGCAAAGTTAATTAATATTATTATTTTCTGTAATGCCAACCTATGCACTGTTAGGAAATAACATTTAATGAACAAGGACAAAAACTGTGAAACTCTGAAAAGATATAGTTCATGGGTGTGCAACTGTGGGGCATAATAGAGCTTGAAGGGTCCACTGTGGCCCCTGTAACCCGTATTATGCCCCACAGTCTATTGTTCCACTGTGCGGCATAATATAGGCTGCAGGGGCCGCTGTGGGATATTATAGGGGTTGGGTGTGTGGGGAAGTAAGAGGTCAAAGATGTCTGTGTTTCAAACTTTACAGTCAAGTCACAGCTGGAATTAGTGGTCATGGCTGTCCAAAGGGAAGAGACGGGAAATGTGGAAATACATCTCCCGTGAGTATTACTGCACAAAATATTAATGCATTGTATTTATTGTAATGTTACCACTAGCACCCCCCCGCTGTCTGAGGCGGATGATCAAGAGACTCAATACGGGGTGGGGGGGGGGGCGTCTTTTGATCATCCACCTCAGGCAGCAGAGAGGCTAGCTTCACCACTGATCAGAGAGCTCACTTGTATATGTGTATCAGCACTTACGGCTTCCATATGTGTCTCTTATTTCAAGCAGGAGCAAACAGAGGTTTATTCTGCTGGATTCCATAGGATAAAATGTGGCACGCTTGAAAGAACACCAAAGCAAGAGATATCTCCATGCACATGAGTTTGACAGAGCCCCTGTGCGATCCCAAACAAACTGGCTGCCAGTGTGCATGACTTCCTAAGCTGTGTTCACACAGGGGCATGTATTATTTGTAGGAATGCTTTTCATAAGAAAAATGTGATGTCTGATTTGGAATAAATGGGGGGGGGGGTATCAACCCATGTATGTTAGCTTTCTGGCATAGATGTGTGCTATAGTGGCATATCTTTGCCACATGACCTTTTCTTGTGCCAAACATGCACCACTTGCCTGTTTATCATTTCTTGTGAAAAGGATTGCCTGGGGTGGAGAAGCCTCGGCCTAACATATTTCTATAACATCCCAAAAAAACATACCCTTATATCAGAACAGTGGGGTCTGACACTCAACACCCCCACAGATCAGCTATTTTCAATAGTTGAGTCACAAAAAATGGGGCAGGAAGCAGACAGCGCCATTCTCTGTGTAGTGGTTATCCCAGGTACTGCAGATAAACTGTATCTGAAGCAGAAAGCTGTAGATAAGATGTGATTCATTTCAACCACTACAAAGATGGCAGAGCTGCCTTTTTCCTACTTTATTCTATGTGTATTAGCTGATCGGAAAGGGTGCTAGTTATTTTTTTTAAGTAATTTAAGTTTTCTCTCTCTCTTTTTCATTGTATTCTTTTTCTGCTTGGAGAACAGAAGGGTTTGGTCTCCTAATGGGAAATGCGTAACCATTAAGCATATAGTAAAAGGCGATAGGACTGATAATCTTGTGAAGAAAGGGGTTAATGTGGCTACAAGATGTAAGATACAGAACATTATTATGTGTTCTTCAGCAATAAATAGGAGAATTCAGTATAAGCAGAACAAAGCCAAAGGTCATATTTATATGTACCACTTTATGTAACTATATAGAGTAAAGAAACATCAAGGTTCTCACAATGACTGCTCATGACAACTGCAGTAATACAAAGATTTCTAAATGAATATGAATGAAAAGCAAAATGCACATTGAAAGCTGTAGAGAAGCAAACATGAGCGGCAGCCGACAAGGCAAAGCCACTATATAAGAACACAGCCCAGCATCTACAATTGTGTCTCATCTGCTAAGCTTTACAGCCGCTGAGACACAAGGCGTGTGGTTTCCTATCTTTATTCTGTCTGCTCTGACTTTATGACCTTTTTGAAACATTTTCAAAACAAAATGTTACCACAATAGAAGATTTAAAGGATATCTCCACTACTGAAAAAAAAATCACCGATATTGTCAGCAAATGCAAAAAATATGTGTTTCTGTAATAGATCCTCATGATCTTTTTTGCTGACCATTATGGGGCCCATGGTGGCAGGTGACCTGGCCTTCACTTGCTTCTCCTGCTTTCCATTTTTATTATTATTACTGTTATTATTAATTGACGAACTGACTCAAAGGTGTTAACTATCATTGTAGTCCTGTCCGTGATGATAATGAAATGACTGATAGGTTAGGTTTTTTTAATAAAACCAAACAAATAGAAATTTGTCTCAGGTTTCTACAGACTGCAGAGTATAATAACACTTAGAAGCCCACGGGAAGATGAAAACCAATCACGGCCTCTAGTGCTCTCCAATGCAGCTGAGGGCACCGCTGAGGCCTTCGATTAAGCCACCAGCAGTGGAATGGTTGTGCTGGGCCCATGATGTTACCGAGGAGGCCAAGAAAAGCTGAGGATGAATTTTTTAAAATTGATTAAAAAAAGAAAAAGAAAAAAGCATAATGAATCATAACAAAATGAAGTGTATTAATTTAAAAAATTACCGGTATTTTTTTTTTCATAAAACGGTATTTATCCTTTCTTCACCTGTGTTTTATTGTTAGAGTTTAATCTGGCAAATGACTAAAAAAAATCATGCATGCAGGACTTTGTCATCCACTATTATTATTTAGACTCAGTGCATCATGAACTTCCTGGTGTTGGACATTATTATATTAACTCCATGGTGCTGTAGATTATTATATTAATTCCATGGTGCTGTACATTATTATATTCATTCCATGGTGCTGTACATTATTATATTCATTCCATGGTGCTGTACATTATTATATTAACTCCATGGCCCGGACATCAGGCACGCCCTCCTCGTGGGTTTGTTCCCTCGCACTCAGGGATTGGAGAGCGAAGGGAGGGGGCGGAGCCAGGACAGGCGGGACTTCCAGGCTCTGTCTATTTAGAGCAGAATTGAAGCAGAGACCAGCGTCGATAGTTTAAGTAACGGGGCTAAACCCTCATGGTCCCGTGAACTGCGGTTCTTACCGCACATCTATCCGATCACATACTTACCTCCTGATGAACGATGTAGTGAAACGCGTCGAGGTTTAATTATTAGTTTAGAGGGGAATATTTAGTGAGGGTGTATTTGTCTGGCAACCCTGTCCTTATGGATTGACGGGACGGGGTATTATTAGCCGAGGCTAGAGGACCTAACTCACTGGTCATTTATCCATGTATCTATATCTTATACATTGAAACATAGTGTCTGTAAGGGCAGGAGTCATCATTGGAGCTGTTCAATAGTAACAGAGGGGTAGTGCACTCTGTATTGGGATAGTGGTGACTATAAGAAATGTTTTGAGGGATTAGTCCCACTTATCATGCACCCCCCATATAGCTCTTTTGTGCATTTGTAACTCCTTGGCCCCCTTACACTACCAGCTATTTTTATTTAGGGGGATTTGCGTTGTATAAGAAATTAGTAAAAGTTTGTTTGTCATCCACTATTATTATTTAGACTCAGTGCATCATGAACTTCCTGGTGTTGGACATTATTATATTAACTCCATGGTGCTGTAGATTATTATATTCATTCCATGGTGCTGTACATTATTATATTAATTCCATGGTGCTGTACATTATTATATTCATTCCATGGTGCTGGACATTATTATATTAATTCCATGGTGCTGTACATTATTATATTCATTCCATGGTGCTGTACATTATTATATTAATTCCATGGTGTTGTACATTATTATATTAATTCCATGGTGTTGGACATTATTATATTAATTCCATGGTGCTGTACATTATTATATTAACTCCACAGTGCTGTACATTATTCAAATAATTCTATGGGACTTACATACAAGTACAATACTAACAGCAACTAACTGATACTGTGAGAAAAAGAAACTAAATAAAGCACTTAGACATTTCTCTTCTGTTAAATCCACTCCTGACTCAAAAAAATTAAGCAAAATCTGCAACAAAAAATTGTATTTTTCTATGTGCAAAATATGACGGGGTACCTTATGTGCTGATCAGCTTCCAAAAATGGGGCAAGACTTGCATGCTTCGTGTCCAAATTGCAAAAAGGGGACGTGATGTGCAACAAAATGGGGTAATGTCACATCCCCAAAGGGGTGGACTGTTAGGGAATCTGGATTTGCCTAGCTTTGTGGATTCCCAAAGGTCAGGCAACAAAATTTGTAAAGTATATGTGTGAGGACCTAGTACTAGATTAAAGAAGCTTAGTAGCCATATATCAGAAAACCGCTCCGAACCCATTATATCACTGGCTTCTAAGATCAGGATAACAATAGTAAGTCTGGAGAGCGACGTATCAGTCTATCTCCTCGTCCTGTCTCTATGTGATTGAAAATAATACTGCGGCTTTAAATGAAATCTACTAGAAGGAACAGATTTCCTTGTGGAACCCTAATAATAACAGGCTTCTAAACCTTCTATTAAATGTTCCTTCCATATGCAAACTTTCCGTTGTGTTTGTCGTATTGGCTTTGACTCAAGTCGCTGCCTGTTACATTTTAGTACGAAGCCTTGAATTTGCGCATAAAGTGTAACCTTGAAAACATTGATGTGCACAGAGTTCTGAACAGAGCTAATGGATACAATTGCCAACAATTACCGCCGCCGTGATTGCTACACCACTGACCTTGGTGACATTCTTACAGTGTAACTTATTATTTTAAAGATGATGCTTTAATAGCAGGAAAATCTGTGGGAGGACTCCCTGTGTATGTCAAACATTGCAGCACACTTTCTTTAAGTGACAGTCCATTAACCTTTTACCAAGAGACCTCATCTAGGCTTAATTTATGTGGAGAGCAACGAGCCAAGATAGGGATTGCTTGGTTACGTAATGACTTTCTCCATATCTTTATTAATTAGACTGGAAGGTGATGTTTAGTGAGAGGACTTGGGAGATAACAGAACTACCCAGAAGAAAAGTAAATGTTTGAGATACCTACGACATCGATCAAAAATGGAAATTTTACATAAAATGAGCTCAGGGGCATAGAACAAAAAGAGTGATTTCTCAGAAGTGATCACAAGGGGAAAACACTGTCTGATTTAGGTGGCCCCAACCTATCTATCTGTAGGCCTGGGTTCTGGTGACAGGCTCCCTTTAATAGGGAGCATTCCCTGTGCTCTCCAGTGACGCCTCCATCTTCTTCTCTGGACTACCTCTTCTCCCGCGTCACCTTCATCCAAAAGTGCCAACTGCGCATCTGGTCCATTGCCCATTTTCCTGTGGCCAAACAGGATTGTATCTGGAGTATCTTTACACTGTAGTCTACATTTATGCCACCTTTTAGCTGGAATACTTTGAGCCCAAATTTTTCAACACTATTTTGGTGCATGATGGTGCATTTAAGCCGTACCCCCTTTTTAAGAATCTACACCCACATGTATAACCCGACAAATTTAGTCCAAACTAAATGCGCCAAGATGTGCCAAAGATGTCAGTGATATGCCGTGCGACGCCAGTGTCTAGTCATAACTAGAGATGAGCGAACAGTAAATGTTCGAGGTTCGATATTCGTTTCGAGTAGCCCCTCAATATTCGACTACTCGAATCGAATATCGAACTCTATTATAGTCTATGGGGGGAAAATGCTCGTTTCAGGGGTAGGCAACATTCGATCAAATTACACTTACCAAGTCCACGAGTGAGGGTTGGGCTGGATCCTCCGAGAAGTCTTCTCCTTGCAGCGTCCCCGCGGCATCTTCCGGCTCTGAATTCACTCTGCCAGGCATCGGGCCTGGGCAGAGCCGACTGCGCATGCCCACACTACAAGTGGACATGCGCAGTCGGCTCTGCCCAGGCCCGATGCCTGGCAGAGTGAATTCAGGGCCGGAATACGCCGCAGGGAAGCTGCACGGAGAAGACTTCTAAAGGTAGGAGAAGAACCAGCGTTGATTGGCCGACTGTATAGCATTCGGCCAATCAATACTGGTTCTGCATCGAACTTTTATATTCGAATAGCGAGTGGTACTCGATTGAGTATGAGTGTTTCGAATATCGTAGTATTCGATCGAATACCTACTCGATCGAGTACTACTCGCTCATCTCTAGTGATAACCACAACAGAAAATCTGAAAAATTGGTCTTAAAACGGCAGTGACAGCAAAAATGGACGTCCTATGAAGTCCTAATACAACCTGTATAGAAAGAAAACTGATGACAAAGGCAAGATGCAAATTATGATGGGCAGGTATAGTGTTATTCCTCGTGTACGCACAACGGCTTATTCTGAAAACTCAATGGAAATGACAGATACATGGATTGACATATGGTCCCCAACTGATGAATTGATTTTTTCTTACTTATATGGCACCATTATATTCTGCATTGCTTTGTAGAGATATTGTCAGAACTGCTCACAATCTATCAGTATGTCTTCGGAGTGTGGGAGGAAACCAATGCAAACATACTTGGAACATCCTTGTAGATGTCATCCTTGGCTGGATTCAGAGAGGACTCCAGTGCTGCAAGGCAACAGGGCCACCATTTTTTTTTAAATCACTGTATGTATGTTATCTATACAAGCGTGTTATTTCACTACTACAAGTAGGTATATATATATATATATATATATATATATATATATATACACACACACATATTTTGGGTATACATATCATTTGTTTTCACCATAAGGACAATTCACTATGTCCCGTAATACTCAATTATACGTACTTGATTGCCTTTTATGATTAAAACGCAGTCAATACCGTACATAGTCCTATGTATAAAGAAAATGTTATTGAATTGCTTTTTTTATTTCTTGTCAAATATAAAAGTATGACAAATATGTTCCTGACAGCATCTTTTCATTGCAAAGTATTTCTGTTTTGCTTTAAAAAGTTCCCTTTGTATTTCGGTCTTGTAAAGACAGAAGAATAATTCATGCATTGTGCATCTGGCCTACCATTCACAAACACAAAGACAAAAAATTCAAAGAAGAGCCTTAAAGAAAGAGAAAGAGAAGAAAAGAATTCCAACAAATAATAAAAATAAAAAATAAAAAAAATCACAACTGAATTTTCAACATGAAAGTGCCTGTTTGGATGTTCCATGTCAGTCATTCAAACCACATACACGGCTTTAGCATATGACGGATGGAGGAAGTTCATCTAGAGTTACCCACACACTGACATGGACTGCTCTCACTGTATCAGTGTGTATACACAGAGCCCTGTCAATCACTCAGTGTGGGCGGGGTAAGCAGGACTCTTACTATCTCTCTAGGAGTCCTGTCAGGATAACCTCTGCTTTTTCACTTTATATTTATAGATAGGTAACTTTATTCTATTAATTGATGAAATTATATTTACAGTAACTGATTGATAAAGGGAGAAGATGTCAGACCTATTATGTACGGAAGATAATTATGATATTAACTAGAGATGAGCGAGTAGTACTCGATCGAGTAGGTATTCGATAGAATACTACGGTATTCGAAATACTCGTACTTGATCGAGTACCACTTGCTATTCGAATGGAAAAGTTCGATGCAGAACCAGCATTGATTGGCCGAATGCTATACAGTCGGCCAATCAACGCTGGTTCTTCTCCTACCTTTAGAAGTCTACCTTTGTTGATGCCAGCCAGTACATTGAATGTTGACACTTTAAATATGGTGCCCATTCAGTAGCAGAGTGAGTGACATAACCGCCCCATTAGAAGTTGTAAGCTTTTAGGAAAGGGAAAATTTCGTCAGTAGGGATGGAGGAACCAATTTGTCACGAGCCAGGCTTGACCAGAACAATTAGGGATTAATTTCGAACTAACTAGAATGACCACTGTGACATGGGTTGAGGTAAATTATTATACTATTTTAGACATCTATCAAATTTCTATCTCTCATAAAAAAAATAGCCCTCAAATTGGTGAAGTAGTATTTTAGCTCAGTGTTCAGAGATGTTCGTTGGAGCTTCAGTGTTGAATTTAGCTGCTTGACAATTCTTGGTGCCCACCTCTCATCCCCTATGTTGATAAATTGCTTACATATACAGGATCACCTTTACTGGATGCTCTTTTTTTTATCACATCCTTCCCGTTATACTGTTGGGTGAGCAAGAACCATAACATTGGAAGTTTTTGAAGTATTGGTCCGATCTAGTCTTGCATTAATTACTATACCTTGTTGAAGTAGCCCACACCACTCAAAGTAACATCCTTGCCCGTTCACGCTTCGGCGACATCCTACAGTGCAGGAGCTGTCTCCAACCAAAATCCTTGTTCTAGGTTCTTCTTGTATTGTCTGAACTCTGTCCTATTCCTTCCCCTCTGTAATTGGTTTTCCACCACACCCATCTCCATCACCTTGGTTTCCCCCTGTCCGTCTGTCCCTCTAAGGGTAAGTTCACACAGAGTTTTTTAGTCAGGATTTTGAGGCCGTATCCATCTCAAAATCCTGACCAAAAAAACAGCTCCCATTGATTTCAATGGAAGCTGGTCAGTTCTTTTTTCCGAGAACCGTTTCTTCCGGCTCCCGGAAAAAAAGAAGCGAGATGCTAGAATTGCGAGGCGAAATGGCCTGAAGATACTCCCTCCTCCGGACCAGGCCCATTCTTCAGTAGCAGCTACCTATTTCTTGGTCCGGAACCTGATGTGGCCTCTGCCTCAGGTTCCGGACCAAATAATCCTGTGTGAACTTACCCTAATAGTTAATGTTAGCCTTATCTGTGTGGTTGACAGCCTATCTTCCTTTCAAGTCTAGGATGGGCTCTTCCTTCCTATTTCTTGTTTGCTCACATTCACCTTGGTGCTTGCTATTGCCTTTTGTGCATGCTGGCTTTCTCTGTTTATTATCTCTTCACATATTTCTGACCTCTGGCTTTATTTGTGACTATTCTCTCAGATTTTGATTCTATACTGCTCTGTTTGATTGGTATCAACCCCCTGGCTAGCTGACCTCCCTTTGTGTTTGTCTTGTCTATGTTCTGTGCCATCACTTATATCTAAGTTGTCCTCTGTCACCTAAGGTAGTGGGGCAAATAGGCAGGGAGAGAGGAGGGTTCAGCTTAGCGCTCACTGTCTTGTCATCCCAGGGTTCACCAGCAGCTACTGGGGAATTGCTCATCTAGCAATTCCCTAACAGGGGGTCATATAGGAAAGAAGAACCTGATCAATCCAGGTCAGAGTCACAGGAACCAAGTACTATGGGTAAAAGAAAGGAACCACTATGATCAGCAGCAGACTGAAAGCAGAGAAGTACATGTTTCAAATATGAACTCACTTTAGGAGCACTAGGAAAAATAGGGGGTACTGATATCTGCATATACCTAAAAAAAATTGTATGTGTTATTTTAATCAGTGGCTACGATATATATTTATCTAGTTCCTTTGTCCACTACATTTTGGAAGTGCATCTCCAACAATATCCATAGATGACTAGTGGGTATGAGGGTTTCATCATCATTTTGTCATTTTGGATGCTTTGCTATTCTTCTTGTGGAATTACAAAACAAAGTTCTGACTGAGCCTCTAATGCATAATGTGAACAGACCTCTTTCATACAAATTAGTACAGACCTCCCTTCCGTGGACAAGATGATCCGGATATAAGGTCAATTATTTTGTAAAAAAAAAAAAAAAATTTTTTTTTTTTTTTAATATTAAGGAAAAAGTTGATTTTGCTGAACTTTTTTCAATGAGAAGGTTTTATATTAATGCAGTTTAACTATTACATTAACTTAATGGGTTTTTTACTCTGCTCTAAGCAAACTAAATGTGGCGATAATAATGAGGTACTAATGCTGTCTTTCTGCAGTCTCCACGGAATCTTTACAGCTTTGCTTATCTTCTGCATCATAAAACACCATAATTTAGTGTTTAAACATTTCTTTAAGGAAGAAAAATGTCATATTTCTCCAATATCAATCTGTATAAAATCATTACAATATTGTGGATACATTCTTAAATGTCACGTTTTGCATGCGGTAAATGGATGAAAGTAATGTATTGGGTAACTGGTTCTATTTTCATACTCATTATATATCTGTATATTTATACATCTAATAGATACATTCTATGTATTAAGTGTCTATTACGGTTGGTAGCAGACTCAGGCCTCAGCTTATAGCGGTATTATATAAATATATCCTCCTTGCTTTTAGTCAGGTAGAACATATACAGTCCTATGAAAAAGTTTGGGCACCCCTATTAATCTTAATCATTTTTAGTTCTAAATATTTTGGTGTTTGCAACAGCCATTTCAGTTTGATATATCTAATAACTGATGGACACAGTAATATTTCAGGATTGAAATGAGGTTTATTGTACTAACAGAAAATGTGCAATATGCATTAAACCAAAATTTGACTGGTGCAAAAGTATGGGCACCCTTATCATTTTATTGATTTGAATACTCCTAACTACTTTTTACTGACTTACTGAAGCACAAAATTGGTTTTGTAACCTCACTGAGCTTTGAACTTCATAGCCAGGTGTATCCAATGATGAGAAAAGGTATTTAAGGTGGCCAATTGCAAGTTGTTCTCCTATTTGAATCTCCTCTGAAGAGTGGCATCATGGGCTACTCAAAACAACTCTCAAATGATCTGAAAACAAAGATTGTCCAACATAGTTGTTCAGGGGAAGGATACAAAAAGTTGTCTCAGAGATTTAACTTGTCAGTTTCCACTGTGAGGAACATAGTAAGGAAATGGAAGACCACAGGGACAGTTCTTGTTAAGCCCAGAAGTGGCAGGCCAAGAAAAATATCAGAAAGGCAGAGAAGAAGAATGGTGAGAACAGTCAAGGACAATCCACAGACCACCTCCAAAGAGCTGCAGCATCATCTTGTTGCAGATGGTGTCACTGTGCATCGGTCAACTATACAGCGCACTTTGCACAAGGAGAAATAAATTCACTGAGATATAGATACAATTATTCCTTTTAACAAAGTGCACTGAAGGGGGATAGACACATCCACCATAGGAATATTAATAAATAAAACTTACTTTTATTAGATATGCTTTAAAAACTGGACACAAACAAAAGTATAAAAAAATTTACTTGCTTCCTGGAGTAGAGGGCATGTGATCCTATGCGGCTGGGCTGCCACAAACACGTTCGGCATGGCTTATATCCTTTTGTCCATTACATCTACATATCTATGTGTTTAATTCAGATCTAGTGTATTGATGATCTATACCAATAATACACAAATAGAGATCCTGTAGACTTTGATGAGGGTGATAAATCACCATTACACTTTTCTTGCAATTGGGCGACTGGTTGCCAATTACCCTAGTAATGTTACACTTACCCCTTGAGCCTATATCCATCAATGTACGATCACACCTAGTAATGGGTTTAAAACATGTAATACATTAATATTAATCAATAA
This sequence comes from Leptodactylus fuscus, assembly GCF_031893055.1. NCBI lineage: Eukaryota > Metazoa > Chordata > Amphibia > Anura > Leptodactylidae > Leptodactylus > Leptodactylus fuscus. Next base: position 325,463,615 of record NC_134265.1, on the reverse strand, counting down.
AGTAAACATCTAGTGCTTGTAGAGAGATGAGACTGTCTAATACCTCCTAACGTTGCGTATTTATAATTGATACTTGAAATAACGTTTCCATTATACCAGTACGGGTTTTAATATAATTGTTGATACTTACCTGATTTACTGGGGCGTCGTATATAATGTATCAATTATATGCACGTAGTAGGGTGGCAGTGATGATGGTGGAAATCTCTATGTTTCACATAGAATGATGTCTATTGATGTATACATACTGTAGTGTTAATTAAGTAAACCTAACAAACACTTTAGGAAACCAGACATTATTAGTTACTAGAGATGAGCGAACACTAAAATGTTCGAGGTTCGAAATTCGATTCGAACAGCCGCTCAATGTTCGTGTGTTCGAACGGGTTTCGAACCCCATTATAGTCTATGGGGAACAGATACTCGTTAAGGGGGAAACCCAAATCCGTGTCTGGAGGGTCACCAAGTCCACTATGACACCCCAGGAAATGATGCCAACACCTCTGGAATGACACTGGGACAGCAGGGGAAGCATGTCTGGGGGCATCTAACACACCAAAGACCCTCTATTACCCCAACATCACAGCCTAACAACTACACACTTTACACACTCAATACCACCTCTCTGACAGTAGGAAAACACCTTGAAACATGTGTATTTGGCACTTGCAGTGAGGAGAGCTTGTCACCAGCAGTGAATTTGGCCCTTGTAGTAAGTTGAGGTTGGCACCAACATTTGTTTTGAAAATCAGGGTGGATTGAGCCTCTAACCAGCAGAGTTTGGGCAAATTCATGGTGGAGGGAGCCTCTAAACACCCCAGTTTGGGCAAATTCATGGTGGAGGGAGCCTCTAAAAACCCCAGTTTGGACCAATTCATGGTGGAGGGAGCCTCTAACCAGCCCAGTTTGGGCAAATTCATGGTGGAGGGAGCCTCTAAAAAACCCAGTTTGGACCAATTCATGGTGGAGGGAGCCTCTAACCAGCCCAGTTTGGGCAAATTCATGGTGGAGGGAGCCTCTAACCAGCCCAGTTTGGACCAATTAATGGTGGAGGGAGCCTCTAACCAGCCCAGTTTGGACCAATTAATGGTGGAGGGAGCCTCTAACCAGCCCAGTTTGGACCAATTAATGGTGGAGGGAGCCTCTAACCACCCCAGTTTGGACCAATTCATGGTGGAGGGAGCCTCTAAACAGCCAAGTTTGGACCAATTCATGGTGGAGGGAGCCTCTAAAAACCCCAGTTTGGACCAATTCATGGTGGAGGGAGCCTCTAACCAGCCCAGTTTGGGCAAATTCATGGTGGAGGGAGCCTCTAAACAGGCCAGTTTGGGCAAATTCATGGTGGAGGGAGCCTCTAACCAGCCCAGTTTGGACCAATTAATGGTGGAGGGAGCCTCTAACCAGCCCAGTTTGGACCAATTCATGGTGGAGGGAGCCTCTAAACAGCCAAGTTTGGACCAATTCATGGTGGAGGGAGCCTCTAAAAACCCCAGTTTGGACCAATTCATGGTGGAGGGAGCCTCTAACCAGCCCAGTTTGGGCAAATTCATGGTGGAGGGAGCCTCTAAACAGGCCAGTTTGGGCAAATTCATGGTGGAGGGAGCCTCTAACCAGCCCAGTTTGGACCAATTAATGGTGGAGGGAGCCTCTAAACAGCCAAGTTTTGGGAAATTCATGGTGGAGGGAGCCTCTAACCAGCCCAGTTTGGACCAATTCATGGTGGAGGGAGCCTCTAAACAGCCCAGTTTGTGCAAATTCATGGTGGAGGGAGCCTCTAAAAAACCCAGTTTGGACCAATTCATGGTGGAGGGAGCCTCTAACCAGCCCAGTTTGGACCAATTAATGGTGGAGGGAGCCTCTAAACAGCCAAGTTTTGGGAAATTCATGGTGGAGGGAGCCTCTAACCAGCCAAGTTTGGACCAATTCATGGTGGAGGGAGCCTCTAAACAGCCCAGTTTGGGCAAATTCATGGTGGAGGGAGCCTCTAAAAAACCCAGTTTGGACCAATTCATGGTGGAGGGAGCCTCTAACCAGCCCAGTTTGGACCAATTAATGGTGGAGGGAGCCTCTAAACAGCCAAGTTTTGGGAAATTCATGGTGGAGGGAGCCTCTAACCAGCCCAGTTTGGACCAATTCATGGTGGAGGGAGCCTCTAAACAGCCCAGTTTGGGCAAATTCATGGTGGAGGGAGCCTCTAAAAAACCCAGTTTGGACCAATTCATGGTGGAGGGAGCCTCTAACCAGCCCAGTTTGGACCAATTAATGGTGGAGGGAGCCTCTAAACAGCCAAGTTTTGGGAAATTCATGGTGGAGGGAGCCTCTAACCAGCCCAGTTTGGACCAATTCATGGTGGAGGGAGCCTCTAAACAGCCCAGTTTGGGCAAATTCATGGTGGAGGGAGCCTCTAAAAAACCCAGTTTGGACCAATTCATGGTGGAGGGAGCCTCTAACCAGCCCAGTTTGGACCAATTAATGGTGGAGGGAGCCTCTAAACAGCCAAGTTTGGACCAATTCATGGTGGAGGGAGCCTCTAAAAACCCCAGTTTGGACCAATTCATGGTGGAGGGAGCCTCTAACCAGCCCAGTTTGGGCAAATTCATGGTGGAGGGAGCCTCTAAACAGCCCAGTTTGGGCAAATTCATGGTGGAGGGAGCCTCTAACCAGCCCAGTTTGGACCAATTAATGGTGGAGGGAGCCTCTAACCAGCCCAGTTTGGACCAATTAATGGTGGAGGGAGCCTCTAACCAGCCCAGTTTGGACCAATTAATGGTGGAGGGAGCCTCTAAACAGCCAAGTTTTGGGAAATTCATGGTGGAGGGAGCCTCTAACCAGCCCAGTTTGGACCAATTCATGGTGGAGGGAGCCTCTAAACAGCCCAGTTTGGGCAAATTCATGGTGGAGGGAGCCTCTAAAAAACCCAGTTTGGACCAATTCATGGTGGAGGGAGCCTCTAACCAGCCCAGTTTGGACCAATTAATGGTGGAGGGAGCCTCTAAACAGCCAAGTTTTGGGAAATTCATGGTGGAGGGAGCCTCTAACCAGCCCAGTTTGGACCAATTCATGGTGGAGGGAGCCTCTAAACAGCCCAGTTTGGGCAAATTCATGGTGGAGGGAGCCTCTAAAAAACCCAGTTTGGACCAATTCATGGTGGAGGGAGCCTCTAACCAGCCCAGTTTGGACCAATTAATGGTGGAGGGAGCCTCTAAACAGCCAAGTTTTGGGAAATTCATGGTGGAGGGAGCCTCTAACCAGCCCAGTTTGGACCAATTCATGGTGGAGGGAGCCTCTAAACAGCCCAGTTTGGGCAAATTCATGGTGGAGGGAGCCTCTAAAAAACCCAGTTTGGACCAATTCATGGTGGAGGGAGCCTCTAACCAGCCCAGTTTGGACCAATTAATGGTGGAGGGAGCCTCTAAACAGCCAAGTTTGGACCAATTCATGGTGGAGGGAGCCTCTAAAAACCCCAGTTTGGACCAATTCATGGTGGAGGGAGCCTCTAACCAGCCCAGTTTGGGCAAATTCATGGTGGAGGGAGCCTCTAAACAGCCCAGTTTGGGCAAATTCATGGTGGAGGGAGCCTCTAACCAGCCCAGTTTGGACCAATTAATGGTGGAGGGAGCCTCTAACCAGCCCAGTTTGGACCAATTAATGGTGGAGGGAGCCTCTAACCAGCCCAGTTTGGACCAATTAATGGTGGAGGGAGCCTCTAAACAGCCAAGTTTTGGGAAATTCATGGTGGAGGGAGCCTCTAACCAGCCCAGTTTGGACCAATTCATGGTGGAGGGAGCCTCTAAACAGCCCAGTTTGGGCAAATTCATGGTGGAGGGAGCCTCTAAAAAACCCAGTTTGGACCAATTCATGGTGGAGGGAGCCTCTAACCAGCCCAGTTTGGACCAATTAATGGTGGAGGGAGCCTCTAAACAGCCAAGTTTGGACCAATTCATGGTGGAGGGAGCCTCTAAAAACCCCAGTTTGGACCAATTCATGGTGGAGGGAGCCTCTAACCAGCCCAGTTTGGGCAAATTCATGGTGGAGGGAGCCTCTAAACAGCCCAGTTTGGGCAAATTCATGGTGGAGGGAGCCTCTAACCAGCCCAGTTTGGACCAATTAATGGTGGAGGGAGCCTCTAACCAGCCCAGTTTGGACCAATTCATGGTGGAGGGAGCCTCTAACCAGCCCAGTTTGGACCAATTAATGGTGGAGGGAGCCTCTAAACAGCCAAGTTTTGGGAAATTCATGGTGGAGGGAGCCTTTAACCATCCCAGTTTGGACCAATTCATGGTGGAGGGAGCCTCTAAACAGCCAAGTTTTGGGAAATTCATGGTGGAGGGAGCCTCTAACCAGCCCAGTTTGGACCAATTAATGGTGGAGGGAGCCACTAAACAGCCCAGTTTGGGCAAATTCATGGTGGAGGGAGCCTCTAAACAGCCCAGTTTGGACCAATTCATGGTGGAGGGAGCCTCTAAAAAACCCAGTTTGGACCAATTCATGGTGGAGGGAGCCTCTAAACAGCCCAGTTTGGGCAAATTCATGGTGGAGGGAGCCTCTAACCAGCAGAGTTGTGGGAAAGCAGGGTGGAGGGAGCCTCTAACCAGCAGAGTTGGTGGAAATCAGGGTGGAGGGAGCCTCTAACCAGCAGAGTTGGGGGAAATCATGTTGGAGGGAGCCTAGTATTAGCAGAATTGTGCAACGCTTATGGTGGATGAGTATGAGGATGCGGAGGAATTGGAGAGGTTGAGTACAGACATGGAGTTTCATGTTGGGGTGCTTTACACAGGTGGGCACAAAAATGAAGGCTCTATCCAGTGGTGGTTCATTTTTATCAAAGTGAGCCGGTCGGCACTCTCAGCTGACAGACGGGTGCGCTTGTCAGTGATGATGCCACCGGCTGCACTGAACACCCTCTCAGATAGGACGCTGGCGGCAGGACAGGACAGCACCTCCAAGGCATATAGGGCAAGTTCAAGCCACAGGTCCAACTTCGACACCCAATACGTGTAGGGCGCAGAGGGGTCGGAGAGGACAGGGCTGTGGTCGGAAAGGTATTCCCGCAACATGCGCCTATACTTCTCACGCCTGGTGACACTAGGACCCTCCGTGGCGGCACTTTGGCGAGGGGGTGCCATCAAGGTGTCCCAGACCTTAGACAGTGTGCCCCTCGTTTGTGTGGACCGGTGAGAACTTGGTTGCCTACTGGAGGAACTGCCCTCCCTGCCGCCACTGTCACATGCTGGAAACATCTCCATCATATTCTGCACCAATTGCCTGTGGCAAGCATTGATGCGATTGGCCCTCCCCTCTACCGGAATAAAAGACGAGATGTTGTTTTTATACCGGGGGTCAAGGATAGCAAAGATCCAGTACTGGTTGTCCTCCATGATTTTGACAATACGCTTGTCGGTTGTAAAGCACCCCAACATGAACTCAGCCATGTCTGCCACAGTGTTAGTTGGCATGACTCCTCTGGCCCCACCGGAAAGTTCAATCTCCATTTCCTCCTCATCCTCCATGTCTACCCATCCGCGCTGCAACAATGGGACGATTCGAAGTTGCCCGGAAGCCTCCTGTATCACCATCACATCATCGGACAACTCTTCTTCCTCCTCCTCCTCCTCCTCCTCCTCCATTAAACGCAGTGAAGCGGACAGATGTGTGGACCTACTCTCCAGCTGTGACGGATCGGATGCTATCCCTAACTCCTCTGTGTGATCTGAGTTATCCCTGATGTCAATCAGGGATTCTCTCAGAACACATAAGAGCGGGATTGTAAGGCTCACCATCGCATCCTCAGAGCTCACCCTCCTTGTGGACTCCTCAAAGACCCGTAGGATGTCACAAAGGTCTCTCATCCATGGCCACTCATGGATGTGAAACTGAGGCAGCTGACTTTGTGGCACCCTAGGGTTTTGTAGCTGGTATTCCATCAAAGGTCTCTGCTGCTCAACCACTCTATTCAACATCTGAAACGTTGAGTTCCAGCGTGTGGGGACGTCGCACAAAAGCCGGTGTTGTGGCACATGCAGGCGTTGCTGGAGAGATTTTAAGCTAGCAGCGGCTACTGTCGACTTGCGAAAGTGGGCGCACATGCGCCGCACTTTCACCAGTAGCTCTGGAACATTGGGGTAGCTCTTTAGGAAACGTTGCACCACTAGGTTGAAGACGTGGGCCAGGCATGGAACATGTTGGAGTCCGGCAAGCTCCAGAGCTGCTACCAGGTTCCGGCCGTTATCACAAACGACCATGCCTGGGCCCAGGTGCAGCGGCTCAAACCATATTGCCGTCTCATCGAGGAGGGCATCCCTCACCTCGGAGGCAGTGTGCTGTCTGTCCCCCAAGCTGATCAGCTTCAGCACAGCCTGCTGACGTCTACCAACGCCAGTGCTGCAACGTTTCCAACTCGTAGCTGGGGTCAATCTAACAGCGGAGGAGGAGGCGGTGGCGGAGGAGGAGGCGGTGGCGGAGGAGGAGGCGGTAGAGGAGGAGGAGGAGGGGGGTGTTCTTCTCGTGTCCCTGCCAGGAATGTTAGGCGGGGAGACGAGGTACACCGGGCCAGTTTGGGAAGCAGTCCCAGCCTCAACTACATTCACCCAGTGTGCCGTCAGTGAAATGTAGCGTCCCTGTCCGCATGCACTTGTCCACGCGTCGGTGGTCAAGTGGACCTTTGTGCAAAGCACGGAACTAAGGGCCCGCCTGATGTTGAGTGACACGTGCTGGTGCAAGGCGGGGACGGCACACCGGGAGAAGTAGTGACGGCTAGGGACGGCATAGCGAGGTGCCGCAGTTGCCATCAGGTCCAGGAAGGCGGGAGTTTCAACAAGCCGGAACGCCAACATCTCCTGGGCCAGCAGTTTAGCGATGTTGGCGTTCAAGGCTTGCGCGTGTGGGTGGTTAGCAGTGTATTTCTGCCGCCGCTCCAATGTCTGAGAGATGGTGGGTTGTTGTAAAGAAACGCCTGATGGTGCCTTTGATGGTGCAGGAGAAGGAGATAAGACAGGACCAGGGGAGGATGAGGTAGAAGTCAACAAAGTGGCGGAGGCAGATGAAGTGGTGTCCTGGCTCGTCCTCTGGAGTGCATCGCCAGCACAGTCAGCAGTGGCAGTGGCAGAGGCAGAGGCAGTGGCAGAGGCAGTGGCAGTGGCGTGAACGGCAGGCGGCCTTTGTCCTGCCGTTGCTGCCTGCCACTGATTCCAGTGCTTGGATTCCAAATGACGGCGCATTGAAGTGGTGGACAGGTTGCTCTTCTCAGAGCCCCTAATCAATTTCGAGAGGCAAATTGTGCAGACAACACTATATCTGTCCTCGGCGCATTCCTTGAAAAAACTCCACACCTTCGAGAAACGTGCCCTCGAGGTGGGAGTTTTTCGGGGCTGGGTACGAACTGGAACATCTTGGGAGATTCCGGGTGTGGCCTGGCTTCGCCTAAGCTGCTGACCTCTGCCTCTAGCTACCCTTTTTGGTGCTGCACCTGCCTCAACATCCACACTACTTTCCCCGCTTGACATCCCCCCTGTCCAGGTCGGGTCAGTGTCCTCATCATCCACCACTTCCTCTTCCAACTCCTGTCTCATCTCCTCCTCCCGCACAATGCGCCGGTCAACTGGATGCCCTGACGGCAACTGCGTCACATCATCGTCGATGAGGGTGGGTTGCTGGTCATCCACCACCAAATCGAACGGAGATGGAGGAGACTCTAGTGTTTGAGCATCTGGACACAGATGCTCCTCTGTTAGGTTCGTGGAATCGTGACGTGGAGAGGCAGGTTGAGGGACAATGAAAGGAGCGGAGAACAGCTCTGGGGAGCAGGGACAGTTTGGGTTATTGTTCTGTAAAGCTTCGGAATTTTGGGAGGAAGGAAGACAATACTGTTGGGTAATAGGAGGAGAGGAGGCAGAGTCTGACTGGCTGCTGGACAATGTGCTGTAAGCGTTCTCTGACAGCCATTGCAAGACCTGTTCCTGGTTCTCGGGCCTACTAAGGTTTGTACCCTGCAGTTTAGTTAATGTGGCAAGCAACCCTGGCACTGTGGAGTGGCGCAATGCTTGCTGCCCCACAGGAGTAGGCACGGGACGCCCTGTGGCTTCACTGCTACCTTGCTCCCCAGAACCATTCCCCCGACCTCGCCCACGGCCTCGTCCACGTCCCTTTCCGGGAGCCTTGCGCATTTTGAATTCCTAGTTAGAAATTGGCACTGTATACCAGTAGTAAAAATTGTGGGTGCACGTAACCCCAATATATTCTTTGAATTCCCAGTCAGAAACTGGCACTATATGGCAGTAGCAAGAAATGAGGGTATTTATAACCCCAATATATTCTTTGAATTCCCAGTCAGACAATGGCACTGTATACCAGTAGTAAAAATTGTGGGTGCACGTAACCCCAATATATTCTTTGAATTCCCAGTCAGAAACTGGCACTATATGGCAGTAGCAAGAAATGAGGGTATTTGTATTCCCAATATACTCTTTGAATTCCCAGTCAGACAATGGCACTGTATACCAGTAGTAAAAATTGTGGGTGCACGTAACCCCAATATATTCTTTGAATTACCAGTCAGAAACTGGCACTATATGGCAGTAGCAAGAAATGAGGGTATTTATAACCCCAATATATTCTTTGAATTCCCAGTCAGACAATGGCACTGTATACCAGTAGTAAAAATTGTGGGTGCACGTAACCCCAATATATTCTTTGAATTCCCAGTCAGACACTGGCACTATATGGCAGTAGCAAGAAATGAGGGTATTTGTATTCCCAATATACTCTTTGAATTCCCAGTCAGACAATGGCACTGTATACCAGTAGTAAAAATTGTGGGTGCACGTAACCCCAATATATTCTTTGAATTCCCAGTCAGAAACTGGCACTATATGGCAGTAGCAAGAAATGAGGGTATTTGTATTCCCAATATACTCTTTGAATTCCCAGTCAGACAATGGCACTGTATACCAGTAGTAAAAATTGTGGGTGCACGTAACCCCAATATATTCTTTTAATTCCCAGTCAGAAACTGGCACTATATGGCAGTAGCAAGAAATGAGGGTATTTGTATTCCCAATATACTCTTTGAATTCCCAGTCAGACAATGGCACTGTATACCAGTAGTAAAAATTGTGGGTGCACGTAACCCCAATATATTCTTTGAATTCCCAGTCAGAAACTGGCACTATATGGCAGTAGCAAGAAATGAGGGTATTTGTATTCCCAATATACTCTTTGAATTCCCAGTCAGACAATGGCACTGTATACCAGTAGTAAAAATTGTGGGTGCACGTAACCCCAATATATTCTTTGAATTACCAGTCAGAAACTGGCACTATATGGCAGTAGCAAGAAATGAGGGTATTTATAACCCCAATATATTCTTTGAATTCCCAGTCAGACAATGGCACTGTATACCAGTAGTAAAAATTGTGGGTGCACGTAACCCCAATATATTCTTTGAATTCCCAGTCAGACACTGGCACTATATGGCAGTAGCAAGAAATGAGGGTATTTGTATTCCCAATATATTCTTTGAATTCCCAGTCAGACAATGGCACTGTATACCAGTAGTAAAAATTGTGGGTGCACGTAACCCCAATATATTCTTTGAATTCCCAGTCAGACACTGGCACTATATGGCAGTAGCAAGAAATGAGGGTATTTGTATTCCCAATATATTCTTTGAATTCCCAGTCAGACAATGGCACTGTATACCAGTAGTAAAAATTGTGGGTGTATATAGCCCCAATTCTATTGCTAGGGGACTTGCAGGGTATTTCTGGGGTGAAGGTGGGGGGGCACACCGTTGGAACGGGTATCGGGGTATATATCGGGTATACGGGAATACACTGACAGTGTATTCCATTCAGGATCCTGGGAAAGCTGGGTTGCGGCGATTGAGCCCGTCAGTGCCACGTTACACTGACAAGCTTCTCCCTGGAATTTAGCTCTTATAAGAGCTGTTGGTTGTCTTCTCCTTCCTATCCTAGCCTGTCCCTGCCTACCCAGAATCTAAGCCCTAGCTAGCTGGACGGAAACCTCCGTCCTCGGTGAATTGCAAGCTCAGAATGACGCGAACCTGGGCGTCGCTGTTCTTTTAAATTAGAGGTCACATGTTTTCGGCAGCCAATGGGTTTTGCCTACTTTTTTCAACGTCACCGGTGTCGTAGTTCCTGTCCCACCTACCCTGCGCTGTTATTGGAGCAAAAAAGGCGCCAGGGAAGGTGGGAGGGGAATCGAGTAATGGCGCACTTTACCACGCGGTGTTCGATTCGATTCGAACATGCCGAACAGCCTAATATCCGATCGAACATGAGTTCGATAGAACACTGTTCGCTCATCTCTATTAGTTACCAACAAACTAACAGAGGAGAAGGTTTACTCCCCTATAACATGCGTTAATAAGAGACTTAAGGGGCGATACCTGTTGATATCGAAGTATATAAGTCCCTGCGTATGCGCCGGCAACCCGGTGAGAACATTGTAGGTGTAGCGCTGGGTGAAGGAACGATAGTTCATTTATTTCCATTAGGCGCATGCGCGATATCTGATGGGATGTAAGTCAGTCTCTGCGCATGCGCCGGTAAGCCGGCGAGAACGCTGCATGAGAAGCGCTGGGTGAAGGAACGAAAGTTCATTTATTTCTATGAGGCGCATGCGCGAACATCGCGTCAGATTCCATGTATGCCGCATATGGGAGTGTGGTCCCGATCCAATAGGAGTGGAGGTGGGAGGCTCCTTTTGCGGAGGGAGTATCCATTCTTTGATGTAACTCTAAGAGGGTGTGACCGTCAAATTAAGCTGATTGGCCATTTTTCTGATGGAGGGAGTGGGGAGTGTCTTAAATACCTGCAAGTGAGCAGGGCTATTCACCGCTGAACATTTGAGCGGCGGTCCTGCTAGCGGTCAGAACATCTACCGCTTGCTGCTATATGCTATGTCTGTGTTCCTGGAGCGAGGAACTTATAGATAGACCCCTGATGATTCTCTCCCATAGAGAAGAAACGCGTAGGGTCAAATTGAGAAGTTATTGATACTACCCACACACGGACAATTTGAGCAGTGACCTGACCGATGGTACCTCCCTTCTCTGTTGGTGTGGCGTTAGGCCAGTAGCCTCAGAGGGGTGGGGGAGTATCCCATTGTGTCTGTGTATGCGGTCTTGCTCATATTTTAATCTGTGATGCTGTTGGTGGCTATCTTGCACTAAGTAGGGAGTGAGTGAGGTTTTGCAGGGACAACTAAAGCAGTACCTCCTTTCCCTATATATCGCTCATTTTTGTAATAAGCGGGTATTGGTGATGGACAAAAATTTTTTTTTATACTTTTGTTTGTGTCCAGTTTTTAAAGCATATCTAATAAAAGTAAGTTTTATTTATTAATATTCCTATGGTGGATGTGTCTATCCCCCTTCAGTGCACTTTGCACAAGGAGAAGCTGTATGGGAGAGTGATGAGAAAGAAGCCGTTTCTGCAAGCACACCACAAACAGAGTCGCCTGCTTCATTTTGGAAGCCAGCTTCATTTTGGAAGAAGTTCCTGTGGACTGATGAAACAAAGATTGAGTTGTTTGGTCATACAAAAAGGCATTATGCATGGCGTCCAAAAAAAACAGCATTACAAGAAAAACACATGCTACCCACTGTAAAATTTGGTGGAGGTTCCATCATGCTTTGGGGCTGTGTGGCCAATGCCGGCACCGGGAATCTTGTTAAAGTTGAGGGTCGCATGGATTCCACTCAGTATCAGCAGATTCTTCAGAATAATGTTCAAGAATCAGTGACGAAGTTGAAGTTACCCCGGGGATGGATATTTCAGCAAGACAATGATCCAAAACACCGCTCCAAATCGACTCAGGAATTCATGCAGAGGAACAATTACAATGTTCTGGAATGGCCATCCCAGTCCCCAGACCTGAATATCATTGAACATCTGTGGGATGATCTGAAGCGGGCTGTCCATGCTCGGCCACCATCAAACTTAACTGAACTTGAATTGTTTTGTAAAGAGGAATGGTCCAAAATACCTTCATGCAGGATCCAGGAACTGATTAAAAGCTACAGGAGGCGACTAGAGGCTGTTATCTTTGCAAAAGGAGGATCTACTAAATATTAATGTCACTTTTCTGTTGAGGTGCCCATACTTTTGCACCAGTCAAATTTTGGTTTAATGCATATTGCACATTTTCTGTTAGTACAATAAACCTCATTTCAATTCTGAAATATTACTGTGTCCATCAGTTATTAGATATATCAAACTGAAATGGCTGTTGCAAACACCAAAATATTTAGAACAAAAAATGATTAAGATTAATAGGGGTGCCCAAACTTTTTCATAGGACTGTATACTGCACTGCACAAATACATAGTACCACTATAACGTACATAGTCACAATACCCTTTGTGGGGAAGGTAACTTGGTAGTAGCAATGGTGTGGACTCAACCAGTCAGAGACAGGGCCATAAAATGTGGTGCAAACAGGTTTATTTAGAAAATTGGCAAAATAAAATACAGCCTTAACTTCAGGCAAAAGGTAAAACAAAACTCCTGCTCGTCCGAGCTCTAACTAAAACAGAATAAGGCTAACTGTACGTGTGGCTTAGTTCTGGCCACCGATCAAACAAAGCACAAGTCCCAGTCTGGTCTCACCAAAACTCAGCTCTGCAGGACAGACCCAGGCACCTCTTCCCACTCCCAGGATCTGCCCTGAAGTGCAGGCTTTGCAGTCTTTTATGGGCCAGTAACGAGCAAAGGACCCACACTTGGGCTGAGGTGTACTCAAGACCTGCAATGGACTACACATAAGTTAGGAATCTGGGGGAGCTATACTGTGACTCCAACACTTTGCCTGTCACCTTCTCATACCGTATACACTGAATACATGTATAGTACTGTTATCTATGGCAAACATTCATACTACTGCTAAAATGCATTCAAAATATTATCATCATGTTGCACACATAGTGTCGCTATACTGCACACATTCATTATACTGCTATATCATACACAAATAAAGATGGGCAAATCCAAGGAAATTAGTTTCGTTCTGTGATCAGATAAAGTGAACCCATGGTTCGGTCCACACTTGTTGGCTAGAACTGGAAGGGAATTTATTCTACTTTGGAGTCTCTTCAGAGCCCAGAGTATAATAGCTGGATGCTGTCATGACGCTCAATGTGCTCATCTCACTCTTGAGACCCAAAAACAGGCCTCAGTGGTAACCAGGGGCACATGGCATTAGAAAAGAGCACCAGACGCCGTGAGGAGGAAGACACAAAGCACCAAATGCTGTGAGGAGGTCCAACAGAGGCGAGTGTAAATTTATTTAAATTTTTGTCACCTGCAGTGAGCCTCTAACTATTATACTTTGGGGTCTCACGAGACCCTAGAGCAGGGATCCTCAAACTGCGGCCCGAGGGCCACATGCGGCCCGCCAAGCACTTCTGTCTGGCCCCGCCGACAACGCCGGCAGGCGTGCATTTATAATGAAGCTCCTGGGGAGCTCGGGCCAGGCCATGGAGCGCACTTCACTTTACCTATTGGAGGGCACCGCTCCCGATGTCTATGTGAACTGCTCTGCCTCCAGCCCACTGTTTAAAAAGTTTGAGGACCCCTGCCCCAGAGTATGATAATTTACTGGCAGCAGCCATTTTAGTTCATCCACGCTGAATTCCAAAGAACTCTATTGGGGGGCATTTTTTGGAGGCTGATTTTAAGGCGGATTCATTGTCAAAATCAGTGCCAAAAAACTCTGTGTGCACTGACCCTAAAGGGGAACAGATTGTGGACTCTCTGTGCTACAAAACCAGTTTGTATAGGGGCCACCTCTAAATCACACTTGCCAGTTTTCACCCTTTGTTGCCCATATGTTTGGTAGCAGCCAATAGCTGAAAAAGGCATTATATTCAGCCTGCCCTGTATAACTGTGCTGCAGTTTCATATACTACACCCTGGTGACAGACTCCCTTTACAGCTCCTTTATGTTATTAGCACTCCTCTTATATAAATTTACCATCTAATATTCCCTCATATACATTATGCACCTATATACCATATATAAATGTTCCTCCTTATATCAATATTTCCCCCAAATGTCCCCATTATATGAATATTCCCCCAACATTCTTCCCCTTTACAGCAATATTTCCCCTCTTTCCTCCCCTTATATTAGTTACATTCCTTTAAATGTCCCTTAATATTCCAATAGATGAGCAAAAAGCCTCCAATAGACAGTATATTCCCTTACCCCCATGTTCCAGACACATGCAACCTCTTCTTGCAGAACTACAAATTGGCAGGACCACATTTAGGATGTATGCAGTGCTGTGATGTCTTCACACTGCACCTCTGGGGTGCAGACATCTTGCCTGTGTTCCTGGAGCCTTGGTGACTTGTAGTCTGCAAATCGGAGACTGGTAAGGCAAGAAATCTATTGATGGCTCTCCTATCATGGATTTCAACATTATAGGCCGACTCAACGGGCTGGCGGACACTGTCCTTGTCGTACTGGTGACCTCAATTTTTCAGTAATGTTACGTCCCATATATAGTATTATTGTATTAGCATTATTATACTAGTTATATTAGCACTATTGTACTAGTATTATTGTATTAGTATTATTGTACTAGGATTATTATATTAGTAGTATTGTATTATTATTATAATAATAATTATTATTATTATATTAGTATTATTAAATTAGTATTATTATATTACTATTATCATACTAGGATTATTGTACTACTAGCCTCATCTGCATGTTGTTGGCGTCGATGATCCGCCTATATTCAACAAATTGCTGCCATTGATGGTTTGCCTGCTCCGGCGTTTCGTCAGCTCTTATCCTGCTGATGAACTTGTTCCTCAGGCTGTGTGTAACATCTCTGCCTGTTCGGGTCACTGCACTACCCTCTGCTCGTGTGCTGCGGCGCAGGAGGCGGGTGCAGTTTGGTTCATGGCGTAAAGTTTTTGGTCGCACTTTGTGAACTCTGCTCTAGTTCTGTGATTGCACCACACCCGTCTTCTGCCCTTGTTGCCTCTGTCCATTTAGTGGTTAATTTTGTCTTGCTAGTGATTGACAGCTTGCCTTCCTGTCAACTCCATGGGCGGTTCTTCCTCCCTATATAGCCTTAGCTCCCATTCACACCAGTGCTTGCTATTGCCGTGTGCATACTTGCTCTTTACTATCGCTGTTTTGCTTATACTATTATCCTTGACCTTTGGCTTTCCTCATTGACTATTCTCTTGACTCCGATTTGGCACTGCATCGCTCGACTGTTACTGACCCTTGGCTAGCTGACCTTCCGTTGTTGTTGTTCGTCTTGTCTGCGTTTTGTGTTTCACATATTCAGGGAGGGACTGTCTTCGTGGTTGTCGCCTATTACCTAGGATAGGGTCTGGCGATAGGAAGGGAAAGGGGGGGGGGCTTCAGCTTAGGGCTCACTGTCTCTTGTGTCCCGTCCCAGGGTTCAACCAGTTACTGGGGAATTGCGGTTCTAGCAATTCCCTTACATTGTGCCTGTGATTGTTCCAGCATCTCAGCAGCTCACTGGGATTCCATATAATGATCGTGTTGTTGGCATTGATGATCCCCCTCAGCTCCGCTTGAGGAGAACTCTATGACTTCTGGCTACCTTCATAGCTCTAGTTGTTTTAGAATTTTGCAAAAAATTAGATTTTCTTTTTCCTGGCATGTTTAAAAGTAGCAAACTGCCAATTTGGATTAAAGGTGTTTTCCCATTCAGTGTGTCAGCACTGCCTGAATCAGATCAGATAATATGCAAACGTATTTACACAATCCACTGAGGGTTAGCGGGTGTTTACACAGAGAGATAACAGACCTGGCTTTATCAGAACCTGAGATAAGCTGCAGCCAAGAACAGTGCAATATAGTATGTGAACATACAAGTCATAACAGCTGTGAAGACATGTAATTTACCCGGATAAAAAGTAGCCTATGTTTTAATCAAGGTTACAATCTATCTATGTGCCGAATTTCATTCAAATCCATTCAGCCATTTTTGCGTGATTGAGGAACAAACATCCAAACTTTCACATTTGTATTTAATTTAATTTAATTTACTAATCATTTAATAATAATAATAATAATAATAATAATAATAATAATTAATAATAATTTTATAATTAATCATTTAAAATAATTTAATAATACTTTAATAATTTATATATTTTTTATTATAATATCAGTATTAGTAGGAAGTAGAGATGAGCGAACAGTGTTCTATCGAACACATGTTCGATCGGATATCAGGCTGTTCGATGTGTTCGATTCGAATCGAACATCACGTGGCAAACTCCAAAAAAATTTGATTCCCCTCCCACCTTCCCTGGCGCTTTTTTTTGTACCAATAACAGCGCAGGGGAGGTGGGACAGGAACTACGACACCGGAGGCATCGAAAAAAATCGGAAAAAGTCATTGGCTGCCGAAATCAGGTGACCTCCATTTTAGACGAATAGTGGATTTCAAATCCGGGTCATATGAGAATGTGAACTTTGTGACTATGAGACAGGGATAGCTGTACAGGCAGTGTTAGCTAGGGATAACCTTTATTTAGGTTACATCTACATCTTGTAGCAGAGCCCAGTGTGCATCAGATGTGTAGTTGAGCAGAACTGGCTCAGCACTGCTAAGTCTCTGCATTCGCATAGGAATGCATTGGCCAGCCTTCGGCCAATCAGCTCTGGCTCTGCCGGAGGAGGCGGAGTCTAAGGTCAGACCTGAATGGAGACTGGTGTGGAGCGATCTTAGATTCCGCCTCCTCCAGCAGAGCCAGCGCTGATTGGTCGAATTCCGTACTCTGGCCAATCAGCGCTGGCCAATGCATTTCTATGGGGAAAAGTTAGCTTGCGAAAATCACAAGCTGACAGGGATTTCCATGAAATAAAGTGACTTTTATGCCCCCAGACATGCTTCCCCTGCTGTCCCAGTGTCATTCCAGGGTGTGGTATCATTTCCTGGGGTGTCATAGTGGACTTGGTGACCCTCCAGACACGGATTTGGGTTTCCCCCTTAACGAGTATATGTTCCCCATAGACTATAATGGGGTTCGAAACCCGTTCGAACACTCGAACAGTGAGCGGCTGTTCGAATCGAATTTCGAACCTCGAACATTTTAGTGTTCGCTCATCTCTAGTAGGAAGGGATAATATTAGTAGGGGGATTATTATTATATTAGTATTATTGTATTAGTATTATTTTACTAGTATTATTGTATTAGTATTATTATAATAGTATTATTATACTGTATTAGTATTATTGTACTAGTATTATTATATTAATACTAGCTGTTACCCACGACTTTGTCTGCGGTGATTGTAGCAGTGGGTAGATACAGGCGCGGGTAAGGTTTTCGTACTGTGTATAAGGTATGGGATATGAAATGTAACTTAGTATCTTGTTTTTGCTCTAATTCTGAGAATACGTGAGACTTTTGTGTTGAAGGTAATTTGTATTTGAGCTGCTATACAGTGTTGGTATAAACTGTACATAGTGTCTTTGGGACAGAGGTATTTGAAGTTAATATAACTCGATATATGACATTGTATGATTTGTTATTTTCTGCCAGTAGTGTGTTGACCTTTGTTTGTTTTTAAAAGTTGCCATATTCTGGCAGTAGTCACTTTTTTATTTGTCTGTGTCGGCGGATGTCTTTTTTTGCGGGGCCGGGTGTAGTTTTTAGTTGCTGCATTTTCGGGAAATGCTTTTGGTTTGAGCACTTTTTATTGATATTTGTATGATAATGAAAATAGGGGAAAAACGGCGGTTTTTGGACTTTTCAGTATGTTTGCCGCTACGGCGTTAAGCGTCCAGGCAAAATATTTGTATAGCTTTGTAGAGCGGGCGATTTCGGACACAGGGATACCTAACATGTATGTGTTTCACAGTATTTAACTACTTTTATATGTGTTCTAGGGAAATGGGGGGGATTTGAATTTTTTTTTTCCTTTTTTTTGTTTTTGTTTTTGCATTTATTAGACCGCCTAGGGGTATTGACATGGGTGGGCGGTGTCGCAGATTGCCAGAGCGGTGGGGGTCGGCAAACATGGCTGCTCCAGAGCGTTAAAGAGAGCCTCCTGGAGTATCGTTAAGGTGAGGGGCAAAGTGGTAAAGTATATGTATATGTGATTGTGTGGGGTTAGGGGCGAGGCTGTAGAGGGCAATATGAATTTTGTGGCTTGCTATGGTCCAAAGTGTGTAGATTGCAGAGATGGTGGTGTGAGTTTGGGTTTTGTGGGGGTCCTGGCACAAACATATGCGTACTATTGTGACGAAAAGTAGCCTATTGCGCAATTGGGTGTATTAACTATGTTTGTGGAAACTTTCAGCCAAATCGGTCGAGTGGGTTTTGCGTGATTGAGGAACAAACATCCAAACATTCAAACATTCAAACATCCAAACATCCAAACATCCAAACACACAAACCCACAAACTCACAAACTTTATAATATTAATAGGATTATTGTACTAGGATTATTATATTAGTATTATTGTGCTAGTATTATATTAGTATTATTGTATTAGTATTATTATATTAATATTATTGTACTAGTAATATTATTTTAATGTTGTATTAGTATTATTGTATTAGTATTATTGTATTAGTATTATTATATTAGTATTATTGTACTAGTATTATTATATTAATATTGTTGTATTAGTATTATTATATTAATATCATTGTATTGTTATATTAATATTGTTGCATTAGTATTATTATATTAGTATTTTCATACTAGTATTATTATATTAATATTATTGCACTAGTATTATTATATTAGTATTATTGTATTAGTATTATTATATTAGTATTATCGTACTAGTATTATTGGTTTGAGACCCATAAAGTCTCTGTCAGGCTCTCTTTATAGTCTTCCATATTTCCAGTCTTGGTCCTGTTACCGTCTTCGCCCTCCAGTTATACAGGAAGACAGTAGTAAATAGAGATGAGCGAACAGTGTTCTATCGAACTCATGTTCGATCGGATATTAGGCTGTTCGGCATGTTCGAATCGAATCGAACACCGCGTGGTAAAGTGCGCCATTACTCGATTCCCCTCCCACCTTCCCTGGCGCCTTTTTTGCTCCAATAACAGCGCAGGGTAGGTGGGACAGGAACTACGACACCGGTGACGTTGAAAAAAGTAGGCAAAACCCATTGGCTGCCGAAAACATGTGACCTCTAATTTAAAAGAACAGCGCCGCCCAGCTTCGCGTCATTCTGAGCTTGCAATTCACCGAGGACGGAGGTTTCCGTCCAGCTAGCTAGGGCTTAGATTCTGGGTAGGCAGGGACAGGCTAGGATAGGAAGGAGAAGACAACCAACAGCTCTTATAAGAGCTAAATTCCAGGGAGAAGCTTGTCAGTGTAACGTGGCACTGACGGGCTCAATCGCCGCAACCCAGCTTTCCCAGGATCCTGAATGGAATACACTGTCAGTGTATTCCCGTATACCCGATATATACCCCCGATACCCGTTCCAACGGTGTGCCCCCCCACCTTCACCCCAGAAATACCCTGCAAGTCCCCTAGCAATAGAATTGGGGCTATATACACCCACTATTTTTGCTACTGCCATATAGTGCCATTGTCTCACTGGGAATTCAAAGAATATATTGGGCTTACATATAACTTCAATTCCAGGGAGAAGCTTGTCAGTGTAACGTGGCACTGACGGGCTCAATCGCCGCAACCCAGCTTTCCCAGGATCCTGAATGGAACACACTGACAGTGTATTCCCGTATACCCCATATATACACCCCAAATCCCCGTTCCAACGGTGTGCCCCCCCACCTTCACCTCAGAAATACCCTGCAAGTCCCCTAGCAATAGAATTGGGGCTATATACACCCACAATTTTTGCTACTGGTATACAGTGCCATTGTCTCACTGGGAATTCAAAGAATATATGGGGGTTATGTGCACCCACAATTTTTAATACTGCTATACAGTGCCATTGTCTGACTGGGAATTCAAAGAATATATGGGGGTTATGTGCACCCACAATTTTTAATACTGGTATATAGTGCCATTGTCTGACTGGGAATTCAAAGAATATATGGGGGTTACGTGCACCCACAATTTTTAATACTGGTATACAGTGCCATTGTCTGACTGGGAATTCAAAGAATATATGGGGGTTACGTGCACCCACAATTTTTAATACTGCTATACAGTTCCTTTGTCTCACTGGGAATTCAAAGAATATATGGGGGTTATGTGCACCCACAATTTTTAATACTGGTATACAGTGCCATTGTCTGACTGGGAATTCAAAGAATATATGGGGGTTACGTGCACCCACAATTTTTAATACTGCTATACAGTTCCTTTGTCTCACTGGGAATTCAAAGAATATATGGGGGTTATGTGCACCCACAATTTTTAATACTGGTATACAGTGCCATTGTCTGACTGGGAATTCAAAGAATATATGGGGGTTATGTGCACCCACAATTTTTAATACTGGTATACAGTGCCATTGTCTGACTGGGAATTCAAAGAATATATGGGGGTTATGTGCACCCACAATTTTTACTACTGGTATACAGTGCCATTGTCTGACTGGGAATTCAAAGAATATATGGGGGTTACGTGCACCCACAATTTTTAATACTGGTATACAGTGCCATTGTCTGACTGGGAATTCAAAGAATATATGGGGGTTACGTGCACCCACAATTTTTAATACTGGTATACAGTGCCATTGTCTGACTGGGAATTCAAAGAATATATGGGGGTTATGTGCACCCACAATTTTTAATACTGGTATACAGTGCCATTGTCTGACTGGGAATTCAAAGAATATATGGGGGTTATGTGCACCCACAATTTTTAATACTGGTATATAGTGCCATTGTCTGACTGGGAATTCAAAGAATATATGGGGGTTACGTGCACCCACAATTTTTAATACTGGTATACAGTGCCATTGTCTGACTGGGAATTCAAAGAATATATGGGGGTTACGTGCACCCACAATTTTTAATACTGCTATACAGTTCCTTTGTCTCACTGGGAATTCAAAGAATATATGGGGGTTATGTGCACCCACAATTTTTAATACTGGTATACAGTGCCATTGTCTGACTGGGAATTCAAAGAATATATGGGGGTTACGTGCACCCACAATTTTTAATACTGCTATACAGTTCCTTTGTCTCACTGGGAATTCAAAGAATATATGGGGGTTATGTGCACCCACAATTTTTAATACTGGTATACAGTGCCATTGTCTGACTGGGAATTCAAAGAATATATGGGGGTTATGTGCACCCACAATTTTTAATACTGGTATACAGTGCCATTGTCTGACTGGGAATTCAAAGAATATATGGGGGTTATGTGCACCCACAATTTTTAATACTGGTATACAGTGCCATTGTCTGACTGGGAATTCAAAGAATATATGGGGGTTATGTGCACCCACAATTTTTACTACTGGTATACAGTGCCATTGTCTGACTGGGAATTCAAAGAATATATGGGGGTTATGTGCACCCACAATTTTTAATACTGGTATATAGTGCCATTGTCTGACTGGGAATTCAAAGAATATATGGGGGTTACGTGCACCCACAATTTTTAATACTGCTATACAGTGCCATTGTCTGACTGGGAATTCAAAGAATATATGGGGGTTATGTGCACCCACAATTTTTAATACTGGTATACAGTGCCATTGTCTGACTGGGAATTCAAAGAATATATGGGGGTTATGTGCACCCACAATTTTTACTACTGGTATACAGTGCCATTGTCTGACTGGGAATTCAAAGAATATATGGGGGTTACGTGCACCCACAATTTTTAATACTGGTATACAGTGCCATTGTCTGACTGGGAATTCAAAGAATATATGGGGGTTATGTGCACCCACAATTTTTAATACTGGTATATAGTGCCATTGTCTGACTGGGAATTCAAAGAATATATGGGGGTTACGTGCACCCACAATTTTTAATACTGCTATACAGTGCCATTGTCTGACTGGGAATTCAAAGAATATATGGGGGTTATGTGCACCCACAATTTTTAATACTGGTATACAGTGCCATTGTCTGACTGGGAATTCAAAGAATATATGGGGGTTATGTGCACCCACAATTTTTACTACTGGTATACAGTGCCATTGGCTGACTGGGAATTCAAAGAATATATGGGGGTTACGTGCACCCACAATTTTTAATACTGGTATACAGTGCCATTGTCTGACTGGGAATTCAAAGAATATATGGGGGTTACGTGCACCCACAATTTTTAATACTGCTATACAGTTCCTTTGTCTCACTGGGAATTCAAAGAATATATGGGGGTTATGTGCACCCACAATTTTTAATACTGGTATACAGTGCCATTGTCTGACTGGGAATTCAAAGAATATATGGGGGTTATGTGCACCCACAATTTTTAATACTGGTATACAGTGCCATTGTCTGACTGGGAATTCAAAGAATATATGGGGGTTATGTGCACCCACAATTTTTACTACTGGTATACAGTGCCATTGTCTGACTGGGAATTCAAAGAATATATGGGGGTTACGTGCACCCACAATTTTTAATACTGGTATACAGTGCCATTGTCTGACTGGGAATTCAAAGAATATATGGGGGTTATGTGCACCCACAATTTTTAATACTGGTATATAGTGCCATTGTCTGACTGGGAATTCAAAGAATATATGGGGGTTACGTGCACCCACAATTTTTAATACTGCTATACAGTGCCATTGTCTGACTGGGAATTCAAAGAATATATGGGGGTTATGTGCACCCACAATTTTTAATACTGGTATACAGTGCCATTGTCTGACTGGGAATTCAAAGAATATATGGGGGTTATGTGCACCCACAATTTTTACTACTGGTATACAGTGCCATTGTCTGACTGGGAATTCAAAGAATATATGGGGGTTACGTGCACCCACAATTTTTAATACTGGTATACAGTGCCATTGTCTGACTGGGAATTCAAAGAATATATGGGGGTTACGTGCACCCACAATTTTTAATACTGGTATACAGTGCCATTGTCTGACTGGGAATTCAAAGAATATATGGGGGTTATGTGCACCCACAATTTTTAATACTGGTATACAGTGCCATTGTCTGACTGGGAATTCAAAGAATATATGGGGGTTATGTGCACCCACAATTTTTACTACTGGTATACAGTGCCATTGTCTGACTGGGAATTCAAAGAATATATGGGGGTTACGTGCACCCACAATTTTTAATACTGGTATACAGTGCCATTGTCTGACTGGGAATTCAAAGAATATATGGGGGTTATGTGCACCCACAATTTTTAATACTGGTATACAGTGCCATTGTCTGACTGGGAATTCAAAGAATATATGGGGGTTATGTGCACCCACAATTTTTACTACTGGTATACAGTGCCATTGTCTGACTGGGAATTCAAAGAATATATGGGGGTTACGTGCACCCACAATTTTTAATACTGGTATACAGTGCCATTGTCTGACTGGGAATTCAAAGAATATATGGGGGTTATGTGCACCCACAATTTTTAATACTGGTATATAGTGCCATTGTCTGACTGGGAATTCAAAGAATATATGGGGGTTACGTGCACCCACAATTTTTAATACTGCTATACAGTGCCATTGTCTGACTGGGAATTCAAAGAATATATGGGGGTTATGTGCACCCACAATTTTTAATACTGGTATACAGTGCCATTGTCTGACTGGGAATTCAAAGAATATATGGGGGTTATGTGCACCCACAATTTTTACTACTGGTATACAGTGCCATTGTCTGACTGGGAATTCAAAGAATATATGGGGGTTACGTGCACCCACAATTTTTAATACTGCTATACAGTGCCATTGTCTGACTGGGAATTCAAAGAATATATGGGGGTTATGTGCACCCACAATTTTTAATACTGGTATACAGTGCCATTGTCTGACTGGGAATTCAAAGAATATATGGGGGTTATGTGCACCCACAATTTTTACTACTGGTATACAGTGCCATTGTCTGACTGGGAATTCAAAGAATATATGGGGGTTACGTGCACCCACAATTTTTAATACTGGTATACAGTGCCATTGTCTGACTGGGAATTCAAAGAATATATGGGGGTTATGTGCACCCACAATTTTTAATACTGGTATATAGTGCCATTGTCTGACTGGGAATTCAAAGAATATATGGGGGTTACGTGCACCCACAATTTTTAATACTGCTATACAGTGCCATTGTCTGACTGGGAATTCAAAGAATATATGGGGGTTATGTGCACCCACAATTTTTAATACTGGTATACAGTGCCATTGTCTGACTGGGAATTCAAAGAATATATGGGGGTTATGTGCACCCACAATTTTTACTACTGGTATACAGTGCCATTGTCTGACTGGGAATTCAAAGAATATATGGGGGTTACGTGCACCCACAATTTTTAATACTGGTATACAGTGCCATTGTCTGACTGGGAATTCAAAGAATATATGGGGGTTACGTGCACCCACAATTTTTAATACTGCTATACAGTTCCTTTGTCTCACTGGGAATTCAAAGAATATATGGGGGTTATGTGCACCCACAATTTTTAATACTGGTATACAGTGCCATTGTCTGACTGGGAATTCAAAGAATATATGGGGGTTATGTGCACCCACAATTTTTAATACTGGTATACAGTGCCATTGTCTGACTGGGAATTCAAAGAATATATGGGGGTTATGTGCACCCACAATTTTTACTACTGGTATACAGTGCCATTGTCTGACTGGGAATTCAAAGAATATATGGGGGTTACGTGCACCCACAATTTTTAATACTGGTATACAGTGCCATTGTCTGACTGGGAATTCAAAGAATATATGGGGGTTATGTGCACCCACAATTTTTAATACTGGTATATAGTGCCATTGTCTGACTGGGAATTCAAAGAATATATGGGGGTTACGTGCACCCACAATTTTTAATACTGCTATACAGTGCCATTGTCTGACTGGGAATTCAAAGAATATATGGGGGTTATGTGCACCCACAATTTTTAATACTGGTATACAGTGCCATTGTCTGACTGGGAATTCAAAGAATATATGGGGGTTATGTGCACCCACAATTTTTACTACTGGTATACAGTGCCATTGTCTGACTGGGAATTCAAAGAATATATGGGGGTTACGTGCACCCACAATTTTTAATACTGGTATACAGTGCCATTGTCTGACTGGGAATTCAAAGAATATATGGGGGTTACGTGCACCCACAATTTTTAATACTGGTATACAGTGCCATTGTCTGACTGGGAATTCAAAGAATATATGGGGGTTATGTGCACCCACAATTTTTAATACTGGTATACAGTGCCATTGTCTGACTGGGAATTCAAAGAATATATGGGGGTTATGTGCACCCACAATTTTTACTACTGGTATACAGTGCCATTGTCTGACTGGGAATTCAAAGAATATATGGGGGTTACGTGCACCCACAATTTTTAATACTGGTATACAGTGCCATTGTCTGACTGGGAATTCAAAGAATATATGGGGGTTATGTGCACCCACAATTTTTAATACTGGTATACAGTGCCATTGTCTGACTGGGAATTCAAAGAATATATGGGGGTTATGTGCACCCACAATTTTTACTACTGGTATACAGTGCCATTGTCTGACTGGGAATTCAAAGAATATATGGGGGTTACGTGCACCCACAATTTTTAATACTGGTATACAGTGCCATTGTCTGACTGGGAATTCAAAGAATATATGGGGGTTATGTGCACCCACAATTTTTAATACTGGTATATAGTGCCATTGTCTGACTGGGAATTCAAAGAATATATGGGGGTTACGTGCACCCACAATTTTTAATACTGCTATACAGTGCCATTGTCTGACTGGGAATTCAAAGAATATATGGGGGTTATGTGCACCCACAATTTTTAATACTGGTATACAGTGCCATTGTCTGACTGGGAATTCAAAGAATATATGGGGGTTATGTGCACCCACAATTTTTAATACTGGTATACAGTGCCATTGTCTGACTGGGAATTCAAAGAATATATGGGGGTTATGTGCACCCACAATTTTTACTACTGGTATACAGTGCCATTGTCTGACTGGGAATTCAAAGAATATATGGGGGTTACGTGCACCCACAATTTTTAATACTGGTATACAGTGCCATTGTCTGACTGGGAATTCAAAGAATATATGGGGGTTATGTGCACCCACAATTTTTAATACTGGTATATAGTGCCATTGTCTGACTGGGAATTCAAAGAATATATGGGGGTTACGTGCACCCACAATTTTTAATACTGCTATACAGTGCCATTGTCTGACTGGGAATTCAAAGAATATATGGGGGTTATGTGCACCCACAATTTTTACTACTGGTATACAGTGCCATTGTCTGACTGGGAATTCAAAGAATATATGGGGGTTACGTGCACCCACAATTTTTAATACTGGTATACAGTGCCATTGTCTGACTGGGAATTCAAAGAATATATGGGGGTTATGTGCACCCACAATTTTTAATACTGGTATATAGTGCCATTGTCTGACTGGGAATTCAAAGAATATATGGGGGTTACGTGCACCCACAATTTTTAATACTGCTATACAGTGCCATTGTCTGACTGGGAATTCAAAGAATATATGGGGGTTATGTGCACCCACAATTTTTACTACTGGTATACAGTGCCATTGTCTGACTGGGAATTCAAAGAATATATGGGGGTTACGTGCACCCACAATTTTTAATACTGGTATACAGTGCCATTGTCTGACTGGGAATTCAAAGAATATATGGGGGTTATGTGCACCCACAATTTTTACTACTGGTATACAGTGCCATTGTCTGACTGGGAATTCAAAGAATATATGGGGGTTACGTGCACCCACAATTTTTAATACTGCTATACAGTGCCATTGTCTGACTGGGAATTCAAAGAATATATGGGGGTTATGTGCACCCACAATTTTTACTACTGGTATACAGTGCCATTGTCTGACTGGGAATTCAAAGAATATATGGGGGTTACGTGCACCCACAATTTTTAATACTGGTATACAGTGCCATTGTCTGACTGGGAATTCAAAGAATATATGGGGGTTATGTGCACCCACAATTTTTACTACTGGTATACAGTGCCATTGTCTGACTGGGAATTCAAAGAATATATGGGGGTTACGTGCACCCACAATTTTTAATACTGGTATACAGTGCCATTGTCTGACTGGGAATTCAAAGAATATATGGGGGTTATGTGCACCCACAATTTTTAATACTGGTATATAGTGCCATTGTCTGACTGGGAATTCAAAGAATATATGGGGGTTACGTGCACCCACAATTTTTAATACTGCTATACAGTGCCATTGTCTGACTGGGAATTCAAAGAATATATGGGGGTTATGTGCACCCACAATTTTTAATACTGGTATACAGTGCCATTGTCTGACTGGGAATTCAAAGAATATATGGGGGTTACGTGCACCCACAATTTTTAATACTGGTATACAGTGCCATTGTCTCACTGGGAATTCCACAAATAATTTGGGGATTCATTCACCCTACATCTCAGGCTCTTGCCATATTCACCCAGGTTGTCAGTGCTGCACCAGCTCGTTCCCAGACAGCTCGGCCCGAAAAACGCGTTACCTATATAGAGGATTTGGACAATGAAGACAACATGTTCTAAATCTAATGTCTGCACCTTCTCCAGAATTAAAATAAAGGCAGCGTTTAACTTTCAAATAGCACTGCACAAAGGAAGAGCTTATCAGCTTGTCTCATGACATGCTACTGAAAAGTTTCATTTGTGTATCTTAATGTAAATATAGTTGTATAAGCTTTTTGGGTTTTAGGCACTGCCAAGTTATTTATTACCACCCACTCCCTTATAATGATGATGACGCCAAAGTCACTGTGGGTGTTCAGAGCTCACAGCTTTGGGTGACATTTGTCTTGCTCTCTGTCGGTACCAGCTGTCTTTTTGGATACCGTAAAGTTATGTTGACTTTATTAACAGCTATAGAAGCTTTAGCCAGGTTGTGACGGTGTGTAACCCTAACAACACTAAGTGGGATACACATTAATAGTCAGTCTATGTACGCTAAACGTATCACTGAAGTAATTTTTTTTCCCTCTCCCCTAATATAAGAAAGGAACAGACATTAGACCTAGACCGGGGTTCGAGGCTTGAAAAAATCCAGTATTATTTGTTCTTCATGATGTGAAATATGTGTTGAAAAGCAACCCAAGATGAAGTCAGCCATGTGTGCCAGTGTGTTACTTGGCATGCCTTTGCTGGCCCCAACTGTAAGGGTCACTCTCCATTTCCTCCATTTTCCACTCCCCTTCACACCATTTGTGGTGAAGCAATGGGATGCACTGAAGTGCACCCTCTAGCCTCGTGTGGGATAGGGACATCAGATGCCACTCCAACCCCCTCGTCTTCCTCCGCCAGCCAACGGTGCGAAGATGAGAGGAGTGTGCTCTGAATGTTTTCTGCCTAGCAGAGGCTAGTTCTCACTTACGAAAATGGCCCCACTTTGACCTGTATATCAGGCACAATGGTGTAGGTTTCAAAGAAACATGGCACCAACAAGTTGGAAAACGTGGGCCATGCGTGGACCGTGTTTGAGTCTGGCAAGCTCCAGATCTGCTACCAGGTTCCAGCCATTATCACAGGCGCAAAAATGCCAGGCCCCAGGTGTAGCAGGGAAAAAAAAATGCCATCTCAGCCAGGATGGCATCCCTGACCTCGGAGGCACTGTGCTGTCTGTCCCCCAAGCTGATCAGTTTCAGCACGGCCTACTGACATCTCCCCATGCCAGTGTTACAGTGTTTTCCGCTAGTAGCTGGGGTGGAGGTTGCAGCTTCGTAGGGTTTCAGTCTACTCCTGCCATGGCCTGGGAGAGGAGATAGGCCACCCCAGTTTGCACCCGGGGAACAGACTCCACCACATTCACCCTGCCTGTCATTAAAGATAAGCACTGCAGCATCCCTGACCACAGGCGCTTGTCCATGTGTCGGTGGTCAAGTGGACCTTGCAGCAAAGCGCAGAGCTCTGGGCCCGACTGATGTTATGGGACACATGCAGGCGCAAGGCAGAGACAGCACACCAAGAGAAGTAGTAACGGCTAGGCCCAGCATAGGGAGGTGCCCCAGCTGCCATCTGCTGACGGAAGGCCTGGGTCTCCAGAAGCATAAACAAACACCAACATCTCCAGGGCCAGCAGTTTATCGATGAGGCTGTTACAGGCTTGGGCATGGGGGTGGGTTGTATTGTACTTCTGCCTGCAATGAAAAGCTTGGGAAATGTGGAGTGGCTGGGAAGAGGCGCATGATGGTGCAGGCCAAAAGGGCGCATGAGGGTGAACTCCCCAATGTGTCAGAGATAGGTGTGTAGGTGTCCTTGCATCATATACTTGCACCATATTTGGCTTTGGAAGTTAATTTTGTGCCAAAAAGTGGTTAAGACAGCGATCCCTCAGCTACTCCCGTTACACTGTCTATTGAAGTTACCATCTGTGGAAGTGGACCACCATTTCTAAGATCCCAAAGGAAGCAGGCAAGAGATGTGCAGTTCAGAAAAAAAGATGAGAAAATAAGTTTAGGCTGTAGAGCACAGAGGGATCGGAGAGGACAGAGCTGGTGTCGGCCAGGTATTCCCACAACATGCGCCTATACTTGTCCCTCCTGGTGACACTAGGCCCCTGAGTGGCAGTAATTTGTCCAGGGGGGCCATTAACGTGTTCCAGACCTAGGAATAAGTCTTCCAACAGGGTAGAGTTTTGCATGCCTTTGCTTCTACCCACTGTTTTTGCTGCTTAGCTTCCCTCCACATCTACTCTGCTTTCACCCCTAAACATCACCCCAGTTTATGCCTTTGCTTCTACCCAGGTTTTTTGTTGATTTAGCTTCCCTCTACATCTACACTGCTTTAGCCCCTAGACATCACCCCTGTCCATGTGGGGTCGGTGGCCTCGTCATCCACCAACTCCTCTTCCAATTGCGCACTGCCCCCTTACTGCAAACCGCACATGACCACAGCTTGCCTTGATGGCAACTGTGTCTCATGATCCCCACTTAGGTCCAGACAAGTCGGTGGCGGGTCCAAAACCCCAAAATTGGAAGGAAATGGCAGATGCTGCAGTATTTCTAACACCTGTTCCTGGTGCTCGGGCCTGGTCTGTGTTGTACCCTGCACCCTGCTTAACGCATCTGCCATATCCGAAGTTGTGCTGAGCGCATGCTAATGTTTCGTGTCCAGTGCAATGGATGGGATGGGATTTCACATAAGTCTGCCACCCATGGCCACTCATGGTTGAGCAACTGAGGGAGTTGACTTTGACGAACCCGAGGGTTTTGGAGTTGGAACTACATCAAAGGTCTGTGCTGCTCACACACTCTGCTCAACACATGATATGTTTAGTGCCAGCAGTGTGGAGACGTCGCACAACAGCCGTTGTTCCAGCAGGTACAGGCGTTGTAGGAGTGCATAGAGGCTAGCAGCGGCAACTATACACTTTAAAAACTATCCGCACAAGCGCCACACTTTCACCAGTAGCTCAGGAACATTGGGGTACCTTTTTCAAAAGATTAGCAGCAATGAGTTAAAAACGTGGCCCAGGCATGGAATATGTTGCAGGCTGCCAAGCTACAGAGCCAATCCCAGGTTACGGCCATTATCACACATGACAACATGCCTGGGCCCAGGTGCAGTGGCAAAAACCACATTGCCGTCTCATCGAGGATGGCATGACTCACTTTGTAGGCAGTGTGCTGTCTGGCCCCCAAGCTGATGAGCTTCAGCACGGCCCGCTGACGTCTCCCCACACCAGTGTTGCAGCGTTTCCAGCTCGTAGCTGGGGTCAATTTAACAGCGGAGGAGGGTGGTGTTTCAGCCCTCCTCCCAGGAATGTTGTGTGGGGAGACAAGTCAGGCCACCACATTTTGCGACCCGGTCCACGCCTCAACTACATTCAACCACTGTGCCCAAATTGAAAGGTAGCGTCCCTGTCCGCATGCACTTGTCCATTCGTAACTGGTCACATGGAACTTTAGGGCTAAGCGCTGAATTTAGGGACCGCCTCATGTTTGGGGGAAAGTGCTGGTGTGGACGGCACAGTGCGGTGGCGCAGTAGACACTCTGCCCAAAAAGGGCAGAGTGTCCCCCAGCCGGGATTCCAACTTCTCCTGGGCCAGATTTCTTGAGATGAGGCCGTTGAAGCCTTGGGCATGTGGGTGGGTTGCGCTGTACTTTAGCATGAAATGAAAGGCTTGGGAGATGGGGAGTTGCTGGGAAGAGGCGCATGATGGCGCGGGCAAAAGGAGAAATGGCAGGAAAAGGTGAGGATAAGGGTGAACTCCCCAAAGTGTCAGAGGCAGATGTGGAGGTGTCCTGGCTCCTGGTCTGGACTGCAGCGCCAGCCCTGTCAACAGTGGAAGAGGCAGTGGCCGCCAGGCCAAACGACGATTATCCTGCGCTTGCTCTCACCCCAGCCCAGGGCTTGCCTTCCAAATGATGGCACCCGCAAGAGGTGGTGAGATTCCTCTCCGCAGATCTCCAAACCATCTTGGACTTGCAAATTGCACTAAATTTGTCATGTAACTGACATGTATATGATGAGTCTATCCATTGTCTGTTCATTTTGGTGAAAGTCAGCCTGTCAGCTGACAGACAGCTGTGCTTGTCAGTGATGATGTCACCGGCTGCTTGTACCCCCAGTTTTTGCTGCTTAGCTTGCCTCCACATCCACACTGCTTTTGCCCCTACACATCACCCCTATCCATGCCTGTGCCTCTAGCCATAAGTCTGCCACCCATGGAAACTCATGGTGCAGAAAGTGAGGGAGCTGACTCTGAGGAACCCTTGGGTTTTGTAGCTGGTACTCCATCAAAGGTCTCTGCTGCTCACACACCCTGCTGAACATACGGTATCTAGGGTTAGAGCGTGTGGTGACCTCGCACAACAGTAGGTGCTTCAGGCAGATGTAGGCCTTGCTGGAGTGTATTGCGGCTAGCTCCAGGTACTGTAGACTTGGGAAAGTGGGTGTCCAAGTGCCGCACTTTCACCCTTAGCTCAGCTAATTTGGGGTATGTTTTTAAAAATCATTGCACCACTACATTGAACATGTGGGCCAGGCATGGAACGTGTTGGAGGCTGGCAAGCTCCAGAGCCCTCCAACAAGCTAAAAAACCTGGCCCCAGGGGCAGCGGGGATAAACAAATTGCCATCTCATCCAGGATGGCATCCCTGACCTCAGAGGCAGTGTGCTGTCCGTCTCCCAAGCTGATGAGCTTCAGCCCAGCCTGCTGACGTCTCCCCACACCAGTGTTGCAGCGTTTTCAGCTCGTAGCTGGGGTAAATCTAACAGCGGAGGAGGAGGAGGGTGGTGTTTCAGCCCTCCTCCCAGGAATGTTTTGTGGGGAAACAAGTCAGGAAAATTCTTGAAACGGGAGAGTTTTGCATCTTTGCCCTTGCTGCCTATGGACATCCCTTTGCCTCTAGCCACCATTTTCCCTGCTTTGCTTGCCTCCACATCCACACTGCTTTTGCCCCTAGACATCACCCCAGTCCATGCCTTAGCTTGTACCCCCAGTTTTTCCTGCTTAGCTTGCCTCCACATCCACACTGCTTTTGCCCCTAGACATCACCCCAGTCCATGCCTTAGCTTGTACCCCCAGTTTTTCCTGCTTAGCTTGCCTCCACATCCACACTGCTTTTGCCCCTAGACATCACCCCAGTCCATGCCTTAGCTTGTACCCCCAGTTTTTCCTGCTTAGCTTGCCTCCACATCCACACTGCTTTTGCCCCTAGACATCATCCCTATCCATGCCTCTTCCCCTAGCCATAACTCTGCCACCCCTGGAAACTCATGGTGCAGAAACTTTGGTTGCTGACTTTGAGGAACCCTTGGGTTTTGTAGATGGAACTCCATCAAAGGTCTGTGCAGCTCACACACCCTGCTCAAGATATGGTATTGTAGGGTTTCAGCGTGTGTGAATGACGGACAACAGCCTGTGTTTGGACAGATGTAGGCCTTGCTAGAGTGTTTTTAGGCTAGCAGCGACTCCTGTGCACTTGCAAAAGTGGGCGCACAAGCGCCGCATTTTCAACAGTAGCTTCGGTACATTTGGGTATGTTTTTAAAAAACTTTGCACCACTAGGTTAGACGTGGGCCAAACATGGAACGTGTTGGAGGCTGGCAAGCTCCAGAGCCGCTACCAGGTTCCAGCCATTATCACAGGCGTAAAAATGCCAGGCCCCAGGTGTAGCAGGGAAAAAAAAATGCCATCTCAGCCAGGATGGCATCCCTGACCTCGGAGGCACTGTGCTGTCTGTCCCCCAAGCTGATGAGCTTCAGCACCGCCTGCTGACGTCTCCCCACACCAGTGTTTTAGCGTTTGCCGCTAGTAGCTGTGGTGGAGGTTGCAGCGTCGTAGGGTTTCAGTCTACTCCTGCCATGAATTTTGGCCTGGGAGAGGAGATAGGCCACCCCAGTTTGCACCCGAGGAACAGACTCCACCACATTCACCCTGCCTGTCATTAAAGATAAGCACTGCAGCATCCCTGACCACAGGCGCTTGTCCAAGTGTCGGTGGTCAAGTGGACCTTGCAGCAAAGCGCGGAACTAAGGGCCCACCTGATGTTGAGTGACACGTGCTGGTGCAAGGCGGGGACGCCACACCGGGAGAAGTTGAGACGGCTAGGGACGGCATAGTGAGGTGCCACAGTTGCCATCAGGTCCGGGAAGGCGGGAGTTTCAACAAGCCGGAACGCCAACCTCTCCTGGGCCAGCAGTTTAGCGATGTTGGCGTTCTAGGCTTGCGTGGGTGGGTGGTTAGCGGTGTATTTCTGCCGGCGCTCCAATGTCTGAGAGATGGTGGGTTGTTGTAAAGAAGCGCCTGATGGTGCCTTTGATGGTGCAGGAGAAGGAGATAAGACAGAAACAGGGGAGGATGAGGGAGAAGTCAACAAAGTGGCGGAGGCAGATGAAGTGATGTCCTGGCTCGTCCTCTGGAGTGCATCGCCAGCACTGTGAGCAGAGGCAGTGGCATGAACGGCGGGCGACGTTTGTCCTGCCGTTGCTGCCTGCCACTGATTCCATTGCTTGGATTCCAAATGACGGTGCATTGAAGTGGTGGACAGGTTGCTCTTCTCAGGGCCCCTACTCGATTTCGAGAGGCAAATTGTGTAGACGACACTATATCTGTCCTCGGCGCATTCCTTGAAAAAACTCTACACCTTCAAGAAACGTGCCCTCGATGGGGGAGTTTTTCTGGGCTGGGTACAAAAGGGAACATCTTCGGACATTCCGGGTCTGGCCTGGCTTCGGCAAAGCAGCTGACCTCTGCCTCTGGACATGTCTCTGCCTCTAGCTACCCTTTTTGGTGCTGCACCTGCCTCAACATCCACACTACTTTCCCAGCTTGACATCTGCCTTGTCCAGGTGGGGTCGGTGTCCTCGTCGTCCACCACCTCCTCTTCCAACTCCTGTCTCGCCTCCTCCTCCTGCACAATGCGCATGTCAACTGGCTGCCCTGACAGCAACTGCGTCTCATCGTCGTCGATGAGGGTGGGTTGCTGGTCATCCGCCACCAAATCGACCGGAGATGGAATGGAGGAGACTCTAGTGTTTGAGCATCTGGACACAGATACTCGTCTGTTAGGTCCGTGGAATCGCGAAATGGAGGGGCAGGTTGCGGTACAGTCAAAGGAAGGGAGAACAGCTCTGGGGAGCAGGGACAGTTGGGGTTATTGTTCTGAGAAGATTGGGAATTTTGGGTGGAAGGAGGACAAGACTGTTGGGTAAGAGGAGGTAGAGGCTGACTGGCTGGTGGACAATGTGCTTTAAGCGTTATCCGACAGCCATTGCAAGACCTGTTCCTGGTTCTCGGGCCTACTAATCTTTGTACCATTCAGCCTAGTTAATGTGGAACTTTTGTGCAAAGCGCAGAACTTAGGGCCCGCCTGATGTTAAGGGACACACGCTGGTACAAGGCTCAACTCACCCTAAGTGCCAAAAACACTGCTGGTGCAAGGCTCTACTCATGCCAAGGGCCTCAATCTCTGCTGGTAGCTCAGCTTAAGGTCATGTAACTTTGTTTGGAAGGGCTCATGTTAAGGGCTAGAAAAGTGAATTTTGGAAGGTCTTACCACATCACACACACACACACACACACACACACACTCAAAATGACAGTTAAGGGTGAGGGCTTTTGGAATTCCCATTGCCTATTCCATTTGTGGTTGTCATGGGGAACGTGATTTAAAGGGGTGGTTGTTACTGTTTGTTGAGCTTAAATTGGGGTTTGTGTCCATCCATTTGGGGAGTAAAGAAGGTTTCCAGGTATTTTCCCACTTTGATAGAGGTTTTTTTGAATGTGGAAAGTGTGTAGTTGTTAGGCAGTGATGTTGGGGTAATAGAGGGTCTTTGGTGTGTTAGATGCCCCCAGACATGCTTCCCCTGCTGTCCCAGTGTCATTCCAGAGGTGTTGGCATCATTTCCTGGGGTGTCATAGTGGACTTGGTGACCCTCCAGACACGGATTTGGGTTTCCCCCTTAACGAGTATCTGTTCCCCATAGACTATAATGGGGTTCGAAACCCGTTCGAACACACGAACATTGAGCGGCTGTTCGAATCGAATTTCGAACCTCGAACATTTTAGTGTTCGCTCATCTCTAGTAGTAAATGTGTTTTTTTTTTTTTTTGCAAAGATTCAATTATTTTCATCTCAGTATATATTTTTAATTAGGCTGTTAAAATCTCATCCCTGCTTGAGTATCTTTAACCACCTGAATGGATTTTCATTACCCTGTAAAATAATCCCGAGTGTTCCTGTGGCTATTGGAATAAGGAAAGGCATTTCATAGCTTTCAGACTAGAAGTAATTGTAAACGTATTAGCTCAGGATCAAAGTCAGCCAGGTACAACATTGGGGGAAAGAAACGCAGGAAAGCAAAGTGGCAGGTCCCGTCATCTCAGTGAGAGAGTGTTCCTTTGTAGATTATGATGCCGAGTAATGAATTGTTATGCCAGTTTTATCTGTATACAATCGGCAGAGCCTAGAGGGGTCTATCCTTCAAATGTCACCGAAAGTATCCAAGAAACTTGCAGATTGAAAAGTCCAAAGAAAAATCTATTATGGAAAGGAAGATAAAACAACGACTTCAGGTATGTAGAAATATAATGCAAAGTGACAGAATTAACATATGGATTTGTAGATAGGAAACACTTGGCTGCAGTAAGTGAACGTTGCGCTTTAATGATAATTTAACATGATATTCTAGAGGAGTTTATCTTAAAGGGAGTCTGTCACCAGGGTGAATTTTATCAATCCAGCAATACAGTTAGATAGGTCAGGCTCACCAGATTGTAATGCCTCCATTGCTGAAATTAATTTATTTCAATATATGCAAATGAGCAGTTTAGAGCACCAAAGGGCAGCTCTGTTGCTCTAATATGTCCTCCTTCACTCCTACCATCTTTGATTGACAGGGCAAAGGAGCTAAGCTGAAATATCATCTAGTTCTGTGCTCTTACATCTGCGCTGTTTGTTTGATAATCGGCGCATGTGCAGAAGAGGTCTAGATTTGGCTGTACTGTGTGGATTATGTCACAGTAACCCAGAAACAAGATCCTATCGCTGCCAGGTATACTGTGACATAATCCACACAGTACAGTCTCTCTGAACATCTAACTCCAGAGCCAGTGGTGTGACAAGTGTCTTACGGGCCCGAGTGGAAACTTTCGACCCCAGAGTATAATAATCAAAGGCCCAGGGAAAGTGAATAAAAATAACAAACACTTAGGTTATGTTCACACGGAGGAAAAGGTCGCGGAAACCTTCTGCGGCATCAGCATTCCATTGCGGCATCCCACTCCTGTGTAGGCCCGAATGAATGGGCCTACACTGGAGCATGTCTCACGCAACGGACGCCGTGGCTGAGTCAGCTGCAGAGTCTGCAGCAAGAAGGGTCATCTCGCTTATTTTTTCTGATGCTACCTAGAGGAAAAAAGAAGCGAGCGGCTCCCATTGAAGCCAACAAGTCCTAATGTGAACATACCCTAATACTCACCTTTCCTGGACATCCTGGCTCCAGCCTTCTTCAGCACATGTGCAGATTATCAAGCAAGCAGTGCGAATGTGAGAGCACAGGGACAATCAAGATTTCAGGTTAGCTCCCTGGCCCTATCAATCAAAGAAGGGAAGGGGAAAGAGGTTATAAGAGCAATGTGTGGTGTAGTAGTTTTAGAGCTGGCTCTGGTGCTCCAAACTGCTTGTTTGCATTTTGTCAATATCTGCAACAGAGACACAAATTTTTCTAGGGAAAAGGGCATTATAATCAATTGAGCCTGACCTATCTAACTGTGTATATAATATGGCTCACCATGGTGATAGACTACTTTTAAAGGGAGTCTGCCTCCACAACCAGGCATATTAATCCCACCCCTCAGATAGATAGGTTACGGTCACTGGAATCAAAGGGTGTTTCCACTTTCTAAGTCAGTGCCTCCATTGCTGAAAGCTCTCTGTTTTCGACTATATCCAAGTGATCTCTTTGGAGCAATGAGAACATTTCCATTGCTCCATAGAGGTGGGTGGCAACACCCTTGTTGCTCCAAAGAACTTAAATTGTAGGGTTCAAGTACACAGAAAAAAAAGACATTACAGAGTAATGGTCAATTCACACAATGGGCCCGGCTTGCAAGAGCTTACAATATATGAGGTAGAGGGGGTGACACAAGAGGCAACAGGGACAGATGAACCTAACCTATATATCCGCAGGGTAGGTTGATATTCACATCAATAAAGAAGTATTTATGACCACACCCATAGGATATTCCTTAATACCTGATAGATGTGGATCCCACTTAAGGGTCCCCCATCTATTTCGAGAATGGGGGACCATACAAGCCTACATCCCTCTATTCACTTGTATGGGAGTTACAGAAATAGTGCATAAAACCAACTGCTTTATCTATTGCATTGGGAAAAAACGTAATATTCTGCAGTGAAGTCCTGTAAAACGTATACTTACTACTAAATATTCTTTACTTAATGCTCATGAACAAGAATTTTAGCTCTCATAAACACATTGAATATAGCACTTACGTCTGGACGGCATGAACTCCCATCCAACCCCACACATCCTGGATGGATGTCATAACATAATAGTTAATTGAGCATAGAACAATACCATACATTAACCTAAGAAGTCACCTATTTCTATAGTCCAGAAGAAACAACAATACCCAGCTGCCTGTACACAAAAATAAGCCAAGAATCTGTATATTTAGCATCACCGAGTATTGTCGCGCTTGGTAACTGGAAATTTACATTAAAGCTTTTCGCTCCCAGTAATTGTACTTTAATTGTCAGTATTTCCTGAGTTTAATGGAGAGTTTAACTCCCATGTCCAACAACACGCCTCAATGAAGAACATTTTAGGTTTCCTGGATGTAAAGCAGGTTATCCAGGTTATCGCCTTATCACGTCCTGCAGTTTGCGCTGACATTTCCTAACACAATCATTTTTCTTTTTTTTGACTTCTCAAATATGTTTCATTCTTCTGGTGAAAACCTATTCATCGATGGACTTCCTTTTCCAAACAAAACAAGACTCCATCAAGTCGTATCGGACACAGTTTATACATTAGGATGGGAGAATGCCAGTGTTGTGTCTAACAGTAAGAATTCAGGAGCCAAGGTGTTGTTTGTTAACGGTAATTTGAAATTTGGCGAGTCCTCGATCGTATCACTATAGTAACAGATGATATAAACTTCTTTATTCGCACCCACTTTAACTCTTTCCCTTGTAATGAGACAATTCCTATCCCATAGGTATGTAATAGAAATATAGGTATTGTCAATGAAAATGTGGCCAAAATTGATAACGACTCTGCAGAAGTAATGTCCGGAATGGGAGAAAACTCAGATACTGGTTGTATAAACCTTTAGGTTACGGCTCCATGTAGCGGGACGCAGCCAAAAAGCGTTGCTGGAAAAACCATGGTGAAAACACATATGGAAACCATCAGCGTTTCTGTAGGTGTAATTGACATACTGCAATTTCAAAAATGCAAGTTTTGGAAATAGCAGCAAATCCACTTTGAGTATTTTTTTCCAAAATGTGGATGGTATTCGCTAGAAGCTGTTCTGCCATGTAAATCCATATATGCATGCACCAGAAGCTCCATGCATGTCCACCCAACGCTGCTGCTAGTCTACTCTGGACTTCCAAGTGGCATGTCTTGACGCCACTTTCGGTGCACCAAATATGTGCCGTAGCAGCTGTGCGGAGGGGCGCAGTAGCATGTTTACCCAGCCCACATGCACATTTACGTTACACAAGTGAGAGCAATTGTTGCCTACCTATATAATTTTTGACCCACTAGGAAAGCGACACCCCCAGAAGAAGACAGCACCAAAATACACATTGGGGTCGGTGTTGATTCATGTGGGGCGAGGCATACAGAAGCGGTAATACTTTCTCATTCCTTGACTTTCTCATAATATATATATATATATATATATATATATATATATATATATATATATATATATATAGTGAGAGAGTGAAGGGTGTGGTCTGGGAAGACAGGTATGTCCCAGCCAGGCAGCTAAAGGGTGTTTCATAAAAGCCCACACCAGGGAAGTCAGCTGACTAATCAATGCCTGATAATAGTCTGTGTGTAGGACTAGGAGTGTGGCACCACACTGACAGAGTTGAACTGTCCAGACCGGACCTCCAAAGCAGGTACTGTGCCACCCGTTGTTGTTGCCAAGGTGGAAGACTGGTAGCCAGTCTCCTGTATAGTCAGCAAAAAGTTACACGGTTGAGCATCAATGGTGCGAACAACCCGATCGAGGTGGTCCCACAGATTCTTGATTGGGTTCATGTCCGGGGAATCTGCTGGCCAAGGGAGTACGGTAAACTCATCCTGGTGCTCCTCGAACCACGCACGTACACTGCGAGCTTTATGACTCGTCGCATTGTCCTGTTGGTAGATGCCATCATACTGAGGAAAAACAATTCACATGTAGGGGTGAACATGGTCCACAAGGATAGATGCATACTTGTGTTGATCCATCGTGCCTTCCATAATGATGAGTGCACCCAGATGACTGATGACACGTGCCTTCTGCCATTGGTTATTTAATGTTGACATCAAAAGTAGGCGGTGGTCACATTAATATGACTTGACTGAGTATATTTGTACTTTATATTGGTTTTATATCCATGTGCTGTTGTGTCCTGTTTAATTGATGAGGTTCTACACTTAACATGGCACATTGATCACCAAAAATACGCACTCCTTATACTGTGTAGTCAGTGGCTGTGTCATGACCAGGATATCCCTACGTCCTTTAAAACGGGGGTATGGGCATGTCTGACAAACATGCCCATACCCCTGCTAACCCACCCCCTACCCATAATACAGGAATAGTACTTATGATAACATAACTCAGACAGACACCAATATTCTGATGGAATAGAACGGCCACAACAGCCAATTTATTTTGATAGTTAATAACAGGGAAAATAAACAATTATACAAAATGGGAGGTCTGACAGGGCCCACCAAAGGAAAGCAGTAGGATAAACACCTTCCAGCCGCAGCGCGCCGACTCGGGAGCGGACAATAAGTCCATGATACCGCTTGTGAACAACAACCCATTATTAATCATTTAATATAAATTTTCCATAAAACATAACCGAAAAAGGGGGGTACCCTACACCTTGGGTCCCCAAGATTTTCCTCAAATGACCTTAAAGCGTGCCCTGGCAGACCTTCCAACCGCCGGCTGTTGTGACAGAGAGTGACGGCAAATCTGAAAAACAAAAGGGGAAAAACACAAAACAAGAATCCTAAAAATTAAGGGCGGGAAGGAGGGAAAGTTCAACATGCAGGGATGTAAAGGAGTGAGGCCAGGGAGAGGGAATATATCCCCCCCCAGGGAGGGTCATGGCCCGGTCACCCCCTGAGACCATTCCATGAACTGTAAACAACACATCCCAGGGATTAACCCCTGAGGTGCTGCAGCGCAGACACGTGCATGACTCTGGAATCCCAGTCATGCAGGGCCTGCGCTCACTACATTTGCTGCGGCCCTTTCCTGTGTCTGAGACCTTTTCTATCTGATACACAGTGTACAGAGCCATGCTAATTCCACGGCTCAGGCAATCAGATGATCGGGGAATATTGGCAGTCAAAATCCCTGCTGATCTGCTAGAATAAAAATATTTATAATGTAAGTTGTTTTTTTGTCACCTTCCCAAAAAAATTAACAAAAGTGATCAGAGAGTCTCATGTGTCCCAAAATGGTGCCAAAAAAATGACAGTTGACCTCACAAAACACATTATTTCTCACTGCTCCATAAATGAAAAAAACCTATGGATCTCTTCTCTATGTATTGTAGGTACCAGCTGAAGAAAAACCATGTACTGCAAGCATGCAGTTGGTTTTTTCGGGCCGAATCTGCTCCAAATTGAACGTGTGTAACACAATTGATGTTGTCAGAGATTGTGCTGTGGATTTGCAGTTCATTTCACCCCATACATTGAAAAGGGTAAACTCCATTGACCATATGGACATTGTCACTATGAACTTTATGAGATTCATTTTATGAATATTTGTGAGATTTGCCCACAAATTTCGGTTTAGTCTG
Source organism: Leptodactylus fuscus (assembly GCF_031893055.1). Lineage (NCBI taxonomy): Eukaryota > Metazoa > Chordata > Amphibia > Anura > Leptodactylidae > Leptodactylus > Leptodactylus fuscus. The sequence continues at coordinate 325,421,927 of NC_134265.1, read as the reverse complement.
AAACAATAGTGCTATATTATACTCTGAGGTCTCGTCAGACCCAAAGTCTAATAATCCGAGGCTCAGAAGAGGAGGATAAAAATATAGTTTCTGGCCACTTCAAGCCTCCTGGGTGACATCAGCCTTGGCTTGTGATTGAATCTCAGCTATAACATGGGGTGCGTCCATATAATGACATTTGGCATCAAAGGGTCATGATGTTGTCATGCCACAAATGGGGGCTGGAGCTTTCTCACTAGACTCAGCAGTGACCCATGGGTCTGATATCCCAGGTGAGTGCCGAAACAGCTGAGGATGACACCACAAGTGGACCCATAATAGGTCTAAAGAGACCCCAGAGTATAATAATGATTTGTCGGTGGTGAACCCCAAAAAGTTCATAATCAGCGAAACTTGCATTTTTTGGAAAATCTTAAGACCCCAGCTAATTATGAACTGGATTGTTCTCGAAAGTCCGCAGAATACTCAAATACATGTATATACTGCAATACAACATATCCTTCAACATTCTTCAGAGTTCATTGTGTAGGTTGTATTGTAAAGAGAGGAGGAAACTGTAGTAGGTATTATAGTAAGCAATGGAATTCTACAACAGTTTTCTGAAAACCAAGTGATTCACAAAGATTAAGCTATTTTAACTTGATATGAGCGAACACTAAAATGTTCGAGGTTCGAAATTCGATTCGAACAGCCGCTCAATGTTCGTGTGTTCGAACGGGTTTCGAACCCCATTATAGTCTATGGGGAACAGATACTCGTTAAGGGGGAAAACCAAATCCGTGTCTGGAGGGTCACCAAGTCCACTATGACACCCCAGGAAATGATGCCAACACCTCTGGAATGACACTGGGACAGCAGGGGGCGCATGTCTGGGGGCATCTAACACACCAAAGACCCTCTATTACCCCAACATCACTGCCTAACAACTACACACTTTACACACTCAATACCACCTCTCTGACAGTAGGAAAACACCTTGAAACATGTGTATTTGGCACTTGCAGTGAGGAGAGCTTGTCACCAGCAGTGAATTTGGCCCTTGTAGTAAGTTGAGGTTGGCACCAACATTTGTTTTGAAAATCAGGGTGGAGGGAGCCTCTAACCAGCAGATTTTGGGCAAATTCATGGTGGAGGGAGCCTCTAAAAACCCCAGTTTGGACCAATTCATGGTGGAGGGAGCCTCTAAAAACCCCAGTTTGGACCAATTCATGGTGGAGGGAGCCTCTAAAAACCCCAGTTTGGACCAATTCATGGTGGAGGGAGCCTCTAAAAACCCCAGTTTGGACCAATTCATGGTGGAGGGAGCCTCTAAAAAACCCAGTTTGGACCAATTCATGGTGGAGGGAGCCTCTAACCAGCCCAGTTTGGACCAATTCATGATGGAGGGAGCCTCTAAACAGCCCAGTTTGGGCAAATTCATGGTGGAGGGAGCCTCTAACCAGCCCAGTTTGGGCAAATTCATGGTGGAGGGAGCCTCTAACCAGCCCAGTTTGGGCAAATTCATGGTGGAGGGAGCCTCTAACCAGCCCAGTTTGGACCAATTCATGGTGGAGGGAGCCTCTAACCAGCCCAGTTTGGACCAATTCATGGTGGAGGGAGCCTCTAACCAGCCAAGTTTGGACCAATTCATGGTGGAGGGAGCCTCTAAAAACCCCAGTTTGGACCAATTCATGGTGGAGGGAGCCTCTAAAAACCCCAGTTTGGACCAATTCATGGTGGAGGGAGCCTCTAACCAGCCAAGTTTGGGCAAATTCATGGTGGAGGGAGCCTCTAAAAACCCCAGTTTGGACCAATTCATGGTGGAGGGAGCCTCTAAAAAACCCAGTTTGGACCAATTCATGGTGGAGGGAGCCTCTAACCAGCCCAGTTTGGACCAATTCATGATGGAGGGAGCCTCTAAACAGCCCAGTTTGGGCAAATTCATGGTGGAGGGAGCCTCTAACCAGCCCAGTTTGGGCAAATTCATGGTGGAGGGAGCCTCTAACCAGCCCAGTTTGGGCAAATTCATGGTGGAGGGAGCCTCTAACCAGCCCAGTTTGGACCAATTCATGGTGGAGGGAGCCTCTAACCAGCCCAGTTTGGACCAATTCATGGTGGAGGGAGCCTCTAACCAGCCAAGTTTGGACCAATTCATGGTGGAGGGAGCCTCTAAAAACCTCAGTTTGGACCAATTCATGGTGGAGGGAGCCTCTAAAAACCCCAGTTTGGACCAATTCATGGTGGAGGGAGCCTCTAACCAGCCAAGTTTGGGCAAATTCATGGTGGAGGGAGCCTCTAAAAACCCCAGTTTGGACCAATTCATGGTGGAGGGAGCCTCTAAAAACCCCAGTTTGGACCAATTCATGGTGGAGGGAGCCTCTAAAAACCCAAGTTTGGACCAATTCATGGTGGAGGGAGCCTCTAACCAGCCAAGTTTGGGCAATTTCATGGTGGAGGGAGCCTCTAAAAACCCCAGTTTGGTCCAATTCATGATGGAGGGAGCCTCTAAAAACCCCAGTTTGGACCAATTCATGGTGGAGGGAGCCTCTAAACAGCCAAGTTTGGACCAATTCATGGTGGAGGGAGCCTCTAAAAAACCCAGTTTGGACCAATTCATGGTGGAGGGAGCCTCTAAAAAACCCAGTTTGGACCAATTCATGGTGGAAAGAGCCTCTAACCAGCCCAGTTTGGACCAATTCATGGCGGAGGGAGCCTCTAACCAGCCCAGTTTGGACCAATTCATGGTGGAGGGAGCCTCTAACCAGCCCAGTTTGGACCAATTCATGATGGAGGGAGCCTCTAAACAGCCCAGTTTGGGCAAATTCATGGTGGAGGGAGCCTCTAAGCAGCCCAGTTTGGACCAATTAATGGTGGAGGGAGCCTCTAAAACCCCAGTTTGGATCAATTCATGATGGAGGGAGCCTCTAAACAGCCCAGTTTGGACCAATTCATGGTGGAGGGAGCCTCTAAAAACCCCAGTTTGGACCAATTCATGGTGGAGGGAGCCTCTAAACAGCCCAGTTTGGACCAATTCATGGTGGAGGGAGCCTCTAAAAACCCCACTTTGTACCAATTCATGGTGGAGGGAGCCTCTAAACAGCCCAGTTTGGGCAAATTCATGGTGGAGGGAGCCTCTAACCAGCCCAGTTTGGGCAAATTCATGGTGGAGGGAGCCTCTAAAAACCCCAGTTTGGACCAATTTAATGGTGGAGGGAGCCTCTAAACAGCCCAGTTTGGACCAATTCATGGTGGAGGGAGCCTCTAAAAACCCCAGTTTGGACCAATTCATGGTGGAGGGAGCCTCTAAACAGCCCAGTTTGGACCAATTCATGGTGGAGGGAGCCTCTAAACAGCCCAGTTTGGGCAAATTCATGGTGGAGGGAGCCTCTAAAAACCCCAGTTTGGACCAATTCATGGTGGAGGGAGCCTCTAAACAGCCCAGTTTGGGCAAATTCATGGTGGAGGGAGCCTCTAAACAGCCCAGTTTGGGCAAATTCATGGTGGAGGGAGCCTCTAACCAGCCCAGTTTGGGCAAATTCATGGTGGAGGGAGCCTCTAACCAGCCCAGTTTGGGCAAATTCATGGTGGAGGGAGCCTCTGACCAGCCCAGTTTGGGCAAATTCATGGTGGAGGGAGCCTCTAAAAACCCCAGTTTGGACCAATTCATGGTGGAGAGAGCCTCTAAACAGCCCAGTTTGGACCAATTCATGGTGGAGGGAGCCTCTAACCAGCCCAGTTTGGACCAATTCATGGTGGAGGGAGCCTCTAAAAACCCCAGTTTGGACCAATTCATGGTGGAGGGAGCCTCTAACCAGCCCAGTTTGGACCAATTCATGGTGGAGGGAGCCTCTAAAAACCCCAGTTTGGACCAATTCATGGTGGAGGGAGCCTCTAAACAGCCCAGTTTGGACCAATTCATGGTGGAGGGAGCCTCTAACCAGCAGAGTTGTGGGAAAGCAGGGTGGAGGGAGCCTCTAACCAGCAGAGTTGGTGGAAATCAGGGTGGAGGGAGCCTCTAACCAGCAGAGTTGGGGGAAATCAGGGTGGAGGGAGCCTAGTATTAGCAGAATTGTGCAACGCTTATGGTGGATGAGTATGAGGATGCGGAGGAATTGGAGAGGTACAGTACATGGAGTTTCATGTTGGGGTGCTTTACACAGGTGGGCACAAAAATGAAGGTTCTATCCAGTGGTGGTTCATTTTTATCAAAGTGAGCCGGTCGGCACTCTCAGCTGACAGACGGGTGCGCTTGTCAGTGATGATGCCACCGGCTGCACTGAACACCCTCTCAGATAGGATGCTGGCGGCAGGACAGGACAGCACCTCCAAGGCATATAGGGCAAGTTCAAGCCACAGGTCCAACTTCGACACCCAATACGTGTAGGGCGCAGAGGGGTCGGAGAGGACAGGGCTGTGGTTGGAAAGGTATTCCCGCAACATGCGCCTATACTTCTCACGCCTGGTGACACTAGGACCCTCTGTGGCGGCACTTTGGCGAGGGGGTGCCATCAAGGTGTCCCAGACCTTAGACAGTGTGCCCCTCGTTTGTGTGGACCGGTGAGAACTTGGTTGCCTACTGGAGGAACTGCCCTCCCTGCCGCCAACGTCACATGCTGGAAACATCTCCATCATACTCTGCACCAATTGCCTGTGGCAAGCATTGATGCGATTGGCCCTCCCCTCTACTGGAATAAAAGACGAGATGTTGTTTTTATACCGGGGGTCAAGGATAGCAAAGATCCAGTACTGGTTGTCCTCCATGATTTTGACAATACGCTTGTCGGTTGTATAGCACCCCAACATGAACTCAGCCATGTCTGCCACAGTGTTAGTTGGCATGACTCCTCTGGCCCCACCGGAAAGTTCAATCTCCATTTCCTCCTCATCCTCCATGTCTACCCATCCGCGCTGCAACAATGGGACGATTCGAAGTTGCCCGGAAGCCTCCTGTATCACCATCACATCATCGGACAACTCTTCTTCCTCCTCCTCCTCCTCCTCCTCCTCCTCCTCCTCCATTAAACGTGATGAAGCGGACAGATGTGTGGACCTACTCTCCAGCTGTGACGGATCGGATGCTATCCCTGACTCCTCTGTGTGATCTGAGTTATCCCTGATGTCAATCAGGGATTCTCTCAGAACACACAAGAGCGGGATTGTAAGGCTCACCATCGCATCCTCAGAGCTCACCCTCCTTGTGGACTCCTCAAAGACCCGTAGGATGTCACAAAGGTCTCTCATCCATGGCCACTCATGGATGTGAAACTGAGGCAGCTGACTTTGTGGCACCCTAGGGTTTTGTAGCTGGTATTCCATCAAAGGTCTCTGCTGCTCAACCACTCTATTCAACATCTGAAACGTTGAGTTCCAGCGTGTGGGGACGTCGCACAAAAGCCGGTGTTGTGGCACATGCAGGCATTGCTGGAGAGATTTTAAGCTAGCAGCGGCTACTGTCGACTTGTGAAAGTGGGCGCACATGCGCCGCACTTTCACCAGTAGCTCTGGAACATTGGGGTAGCTCTTTAGGAAACGTTGCACCACTAGGTTGAAGACGTGGGCCAGGCATGGAACATGTTGGAGTCCGGCAAGCTCCAGAGCTGCTACCAGGTTCCGGCCGTTATCACAAACGACCATGCCTGGGCCCAGGTGCAGCGGCTCAAACCATATTGCCGTCTCATCGAGGAGGGCATCCCTCACCTCGGAGGCAGTGTGCTGTCTGTCCCCCAAGCTGATTAGCTTCAGCACAGCCTGCTAACGTCTACCAACGCCAGTGCTGCAACGTTTCCAACTCGTAGCTGGGGTCAATCTAACAGCGGAGGAGGAGGCGGTGGCGGAGGAGGAGGCGGTGGAGGAGGAGGAGGAGGGGGGTGTTCTTCTCGTGTCCCTGCCAGGAATGTTAGGTGGGGAGACGAGGTACACCGGGCCAGTTTGGGAAGCAGTCCCAGCCTCAACTACATTCACCCAGTGTGCCGTCAGTGAAATGTAGCGTCCCTGTCCGCATGCACTTGTCCACGCGTCGGTGGTCAAGTGGACCTTTGTGCAAAGCGCGGAACTAAGGGCCCGCCTGATGTTGAGTGACACGTGCTGGTGCAAGGCGGGGACGGCACACCGGGAGAAGTAGTGACGGCTAGGGACGGCATAGCGAGGTGCCGCAGTTGCCATCAGGTCCAGGAAGGCGTGAGTTTCAACAAGCCGGAACGCCAACATCTCCTGGGCCAGCAGTTTAGCGATGTTGGCGTTCAAGGCTTGCGCGTGTGGGTGGTTAGCAGTGTATTTCTGCCGCCGCTCCAATGTCTGAGAGATGGTGGGTTGTTGTAAAGAAGCGCCTGATGGTGCCTTTGATGGTGCAGGAGAAGGAGATAAGACAGGAACAGGGGAGGATGAGGAAGAAGTCAACAAAGTGGCGGAGGCAGATGAAGTGGTGTCCTGGCTCGTCCTCTGGAGTGCATCGCCAGCACAGTCAGCAGTGGCAGTGGAAGAGGCAGAGGCAGTGGCAGTGGCGTGAACGGCAGGCGGCCTTTGTCCTGCCGTTGCTGCCTGCCACTGATTCCAGTGCTTGGATTCCAAATGACGGCGCATTGAAGTGGTGGACAGGTTGCTCTTCTAAGAGCCCCTAATCAGTTTCGAGAGGCAAATTGTGCAGACAACACTATATCTGTCCTCGGCGCATTCCTTGAAAAAACTCCACACCTTCGAGAAACGTGCCCTCGAGGTGGGAGTTTTTCGGGGCTGGGTACGAACTGGAACATCTTGGGAGATTCCGGGTGTGGCCTGGCTTTGCCTAAGCTGCTGACCTCTGCCTCTGCCTCTAGCTACCCTTTTTGGTGCTGCACCTGCCTCAACATCCACACTACTTTCCCCGCTTGACATCCCCCCTGTCCAGGTCGGGTCAGTGTCCTCATCATCCACCACTTCCTCTTCCAACTCCTGTCTCATCTCCTCCTCCCGCACAATGCACCGGTCAACTGGATGCCCTGACGGCAACTGCGTCACATCATCGTCGATGAGGGTGGGTTGCTGGTCATCCACCACCAAATCGAACGGAGATGGAGGAGACTCTAGTGTTTGAGCATCTGGACACAGATGCTCCTCTGTTAGGTTCGTGGAATCGTGACCTGGAGGGGCAGGTTGAGGGACAATGAAAGGAGCGGAGAACAGCTCTGGGGAGCAGGGACAGTTGGGGTTATTGTTCTGTGAAGCTTGGGAATTTTGGGAGGAAGGAGGACAAGACTGTTGGGTAATAGGAGGAGAGGAGGCAGAGTCTGACTGGCTGCTGGACAATGTGCTGTAAGCGTTCTCTGACGGCCATTGCAAGACCTGTTCCTGGTTCTCGGGCCTACTAAGGTTTGTACCCTGCAGTTTAGTTAATGTGGCAAGCAACCCTGGTACTGTGGAGTGGCGCAATGCTTGCTGCCCCACAGGAGTAGGCACGGGACGCCCCGTGGCTTCACTGCTACCTTCCTCCCCAGAACCATTCCCCCGACCTCGCCCACGGCCTCGTCCACGTCCCTTTCCGGGAGCCTTGCGCATTTTGAATTCCCAGTTAGAAATTGGCACTATATACCAGTAGCAAAAATTGTGGGTGCACGTAACCCCAATATATTCTTTGAATTACCAGTCAGAAACTGGCACTATATGGCAGTAGCAAGAAATGAGGGTATTCATAACCCCAATATATTCTTTGAATTCCCAGTCAGACAATGGCACTATATACCAGTGGCAAGAAATGAGGGTATTTATAACCCCAATATATTCTTTGAATTACCAGTCAGAAACTGGCACTATATACCAGTAGCAAGAAATGAGGGTATTTGTAACCCCAATATATTCTTTGAATTCCCAGTCAGACAATGGCACTATATACCAGTAGCAAAAATTGTGGGTGCACGTAACCCCAATATATTCTTTGAATTACCAGTCAGAAACTGGCACTATATACAAGTAGCAAGAAATGAGGGTATTTATAACCCCAATATATTCTTTGAATTACCAGTCAGAAACTGGCACTATATGGCAGTAGCAAGAAATGAGGGTATTTGTAACCCCAATATATTCTTTGAATTCCCAGTCAGACAATGGCACTATATACCAGTAGCAAGAAATGAGGGTATTTATAACCCCAATATATTCTTTGAATTCCCAGTCAGACAATGGCACTATATACCAGTAGCAAGAAATGAGGGTATTTATAACCCCAATATATTCTTTGAATTCCCAGTCAGACAATGGCACTATATACCAGTAGCAAGAAATGAGGGTATTTGTAACCCCAATATATTCTTTGAATTCCCAGTCAGACAATGGCACTATATACCAGTAGCAAGAAATGAGGGTATTTATAACCCCAATATATTCTTTGAATTACCAGTCAGACAATGGCACTATATACCAGTAGCAAGAAATGAGGGTATTTGTAACCCCAATATATTCTTTGAATTCCCAGTCAGACAATGGCACTATATACCAGTAGCAAAAATTGTGGGTGCACGTAACCCCAATATATTCTTTGAATTACCAGTCAGAAACTGGCACTATATGGCAGTAGCAAGAAATGAGGGTATTTGTAACCCCAATATATTCTTTGAATTCCCAGCCAGACAATGGCACTATATACCAGTAGCAAAAATTGTGGGTGCACGTAACCCCAATATATTCTTTGAATTCCCAGTCAGAAACTGGCACTATATACCAGTAGCAAGAAATGAGGGTATTTGTAACCCCAATATATTCTTTGAATTCCCAGTCAGACAATGGCACTATATACCAGTAGCAAGAAATGAGGGTATTTATAACCCCAATATATTCTTTGAATTCCCAGTCAGACAATGGCACTATATACCAGTAGCAAGAAATGAGGGTATTTGTAACCCCAATATATTCTTTGAATTCCCAGTCAGACAATGGCACTATATACCAGTAGCAAGAAATGAGGGTATTTATAACCCCAATATATTCTTTGAATTCCCAGTCAGACAATGGCACTATATACCAGTAGCAAGAAATGAGGGTATTTATAACCCCAATATATTCTTTGAATTACCAGTCAGAAACTGGCACTATATACCAGTAGCAAGAAATGAGGGTATTTGTAACCCCAATATATTCTTTGAATTCCCAGTCAGACAATGGCACTATATACCAGTAGCAAGAAATGAGGGTATTTATAACCCCAATATATTCTTTGAATTCCCAGTCAGACAATGGCACTATATACCAGTAGCAAGAAATGAGGGTATTTATAACCCCAATATATTCTTTGAATTACCAGTCAGAAACTGGCACTATATGGCAGTAGCAAGAAATGAGGGTATTTGTAACCCCAATATATTCTTTGAATTCCCAGTCAGAAACTGGCACTGTATACCAGTAGTAAAAATTGTGGGTGCACGTAACCCCAATATATTCTTTGAATTCCCAGTCAGACAATGGCACTATATACCAGTAGCAAGAAATGAGGGTATTTATAACCCCAATATATTCTTTGAATTCCCAGTCAGACAATGGCACTATATGGCAGTAGCAAAAATAGTGGGTGTATATAGCCCCAATTCTATTGCTAGGGGACTTGCAGGGTATTTCTGGAGTGAAGGTGGGGGGGCACACCGTTGGAACGGGTATCGGGGGTATATATCGGGTATACGGGAATACACTGACAGTGTATTCCATTCAGGATCCTGGGAAAGCTGGGTTGTGGCGATTGAGCCCGTCAGTGCCACGTTACACTGACAAGCTTCTCCCTGGAATTTAGCTCTTACAAGAGCTGTTGGTTGTCTTCTCCTTCCTATCCTAGCCTGTCCCTGCCTACCCAGAATCTAAGCCCTAGCTAACTGGACGGAAACCTCCGTCCCCAGTGAATTGCAAGCTCAGAATGACGCGAAGCTGGGCGTCGCTGTTCTTTTAAATTAGAGGTCACATGTTTTCGGCAGCCAATGGGTTTTGCCTACTTTTTTCAACGTCACCGGTGTCGTAGTTCCTGTCCCACCTACCCTGCGCTGTTATTGGAGCAAAAAAGGCGCCAGGGAAGGTGGGAGGGGAATTGAGTAATGGCGCACTTTACCACGCGGTGTTCGATTCGATTCGAACATGCCGAACAGCCTAATATCCGTTCGAACATGAGTTCGATAGAACACTGTTCGCTCATCTCTAATTTTAACGTCTTCAACCCACCACCATGTATTACTATAGAATAGAAGTGACTCACACATCATTTATTATGGTTCAGTTTCTTTAGAAATCTTCTGTATTCTGGCAAATACACGGCTTGTACAATATATCAAAACTTGAAGCATACCTTCACTTAGGACACTGCTTTTATATAAAGAGTATTTACAGGTTTTATAATTGATGACCTATTCTTAGCATAGGTCATCAATGACAGTTTGCCAGGGGTCTGAGACCCAGGCTCCAACCAATCAGTTGTTTGAAGGGTCTGCAGCCTTTGCGTGAGCACTGTATCCTCTTCCATATGTACAAAGCACAGTACATTTGTAAGTCAACTGTGTTTATTTCTGCCTATTCACTTGAATGGAACTAAGTTGCGATCAAGCCATTTGACCAATGGACGTGACATTACGTAGAAATGGCGGTCAGGGAGCAAGGAAGTTGCCTCAATCAGCTGGTGAACCCTGGTGTCAAACCCCATGGATCTTCAATTGATGACCAATCCTTAGGATAGGTCATCAGTTAAAGACTGTAAGGGGCCACACACCATAGCCCCCAGACAATCAACTCTTTGAAGGAACTGGAGTGTTCAGGTGAATGCTGCAGCCTCTTTGGTACTTGCTCTAGGTTCACACCTGCATTAGGGATTCCCTTCTTTGGGTCCACTTGGGGACAAAAAAATGGAAATCCAATCCACTTAAGAATCAGTTACCCGCGAAAACTATAGATAGACTATAATGCGGTCTGCCGAGAAAAGCGGAATGGGGGACAAAATCCCGATTGCTAACCGAGTGCAGATCTGAACCTATCCTTACCGAGCTCAGGGGATAAGTCCAAATATACCCTAGCAAAAAAATATATATTTTTTTCAATGTTTCATCTGCTAGATGTGATATATCCAATGAATGATTCCACGAGACTCCACTGCATCCAGTATTCTGAGTCATGAATCAAGAGAACCATTAGGGTAAAAGTCATGCACCACTCTTCTCTCTGTCAATCTGCTTATGGCCTCGTGGTCAGACATGCCTCCATTAAGTGGGCACCTACAGATCTTATTTGACACTTAAAATATCGCATTGCAAGTGTCTGCAGCTCATGTTGCCTTTACAGCTCAGACTGTCATGAATTTCCAAGACCTATGCATCAATTCCTGGTTGTCGAGAACCACAAACATATCGGATGTGTTAAAGTTTATAAAGAGATCAAACTCAATGATAAGGTTGACGTATATGTTAACAGTTCTCTTCCCACGAGCTACAATTGAGCCTGATACACGAGCATTCCTATTATCATAATTAGCCATAGAATGAATAGTCTTTTTGCGCTGAGTTCCGGAATCTCACGTGTAACGTTCACATTGTCTTCTGTTTGTTTACTTGTCAAAAAGATATAATTTTCTCGTATTAGTTTAAGTTTTTAACTAAAAGATATTCTTCATTATTCAGTATTGAGAATTATACCTGGGGTACCATTGTCATTCTGACATCCTCACAATTAGTAATAGTTCGTTTCTACAAAAATACTGTAAAAATGACTGATAAAAAAATAAAAAAAAAAAGAAAAAAAAGAAAATAATAGTTCATATCAACGGGGGTTGTGCAAATTCAATCAAACCTCTATCAAACAGGATATAATAAGTTATCTCCTGCATAGTGAATAAGTAGTGGATCATAAGGGCTTGATCACTGGGATCCCCACCAATTATGATAGCTTGGGTCCCAAATGCTCCAATTGAAGGGAATGGGTATCAGGTATGCTAGTGCCCTATTTACTGTCTTTGGACCTCACAGAGATAGTCAGATAGAGCACTCAGCTATCTTCGGCAATCCCATAGACCGTAATAGAGGTCTCCCATAAAAGACATTCATGTCATACAGTATCTTATAAACATATAACATGCTGCAGACAGGTCTATGAGTGTGTGTATCAATCTGCTCAGCTCCTCCTGCTCTATAACATGCTGCAGACAGGTCTATGAGTGTGTATATCAATCTGCTCAGCTCCTCCTGCTCTATAACATGCTGCAGACAGGTCTATCGGTGTGTATATCAATCTGCTCAGCTCCTGCTGCTCTATAACATGCTGCAGACAGATCTATGAGTGTGTATATCAATCTGCTCAGCTCCTCCTGCTCTGTAATATGCTGCAGACAGGCCTATGAGTGTGTGTATCAATCTGCTCAGCTCCTCCTGCTCTATAACATGCTGCAGACAGGTCTATGAGTGTGTATATCAATCTGCTCAGCTCCTCCTGCTCTATAACATGCTGCAGACAGGTCTATCGGTGTGTATATCAATCTGCTCAGCTCCTCTTGCTCTATAACATGCTGCAGACAGGTCTATGAGTGTGTATATCAATCTGCTCAGCTCCTCCTGCTCTATAACATGCTGCAGACAGGTCTATGAGTGTGTATATCAATCTGCTCAGCTCCTCTGACTCTATAACATGCTGCAGACAGGTCTATAAGTGTGAATATCAATCTGCTCAGCTCCTCCTGCTCTATAACATGCTGCAGACAGGTCTATGAGTGTGTATATCAATCTGCTCAGCTCCTCCTGCTCTATAACATGCTGCAGACAGGTCTATGAGTGTGTATATCAATCTGTTCAGCTCCTCCTGTTTTATAACATGCTGCAGACAGGTCTATGAGTGTGTATATCAATCTGCTCAGCTCCTCCTGCTCTATAACATGCTGCAGACAGGTCTATCAGTGTGTATATCAATCTGCTCAGCTCCTCCTGCTCTATAACATGCTGCAGACAGGTCTATGAGTGTGTATATCAATCTGCTCAGCTCCTCCTGCTCTATAACATGCTGCAGACAGGTCTATCGGTGTGTATATCAATCTGCTCAGCTCCTCCTGCTCTATAACATGCTGCAGACAGGTCTATGAGTGTGTATATCAATCTGCTCAGCTCCTCCTGCTCTATAACATGCTGCAGACAGGTCTATGAGTGTGTATATCAATCTTCTCAGCTCCTCTTGCTCTATAACATGCTGCAGACAGGTCTATGAGTGTGTATATAAATCTGCTCAGCTCCTCCTGCTCTATAACATGCTGCAGACAGGTCTATCGGTGTGTATATCAATCTGCTCAGCTCCTCCTGCTCTATAACATGCTGCAGACAGGTCTATGAGTGTGTATATCAATCTGCTCAGCTCCTCCTGTTTTATAACATGCTGCAGACAGGTCTATGAGTGTGTATATCAATCTGCTCAGCTCCTCCTGCTCTATAACATGCTGCAGACAGGTCTATGAGTGTGTATATCAATCTGTTCAGCTCCTCCTGTTTTATAACATGCTGCAGACAGGTCTATGAGTGTGTATATCAATCTGCTCAGCTCCTCCTGCTCTATAACATGCTGCAGACAGGTCTATCAGTGTGTATATCAATCTGCTCAGCTCCTCCTGCTCTATAACATGCTGCAGACAGGTCTATCAGTGTGTATATCAATCTGCTCAGCTCCTCCTGCTCTATAACATGCTGCAGACAGATCTATGAGTGTGTATATCAATCTGCTCAGATCCTCCTGCTCTATAACATGCTGCAGACAGGTCTATGAGTGTGTATATCAATCTGCTCAGCTCCTCCTGCTCTATAACATGCTGCAGACAGGTCTATGAGTGTGTATATCAATCTGCTCAGCTCCTCCTGCTCTATAACATGCTGCAGACAGGTCTATGAGTGTGTATATCAATCTGCTCAGCTCCTCCTGCTCTATAACATTCTGCAGACAGGTCTATGAGTGTGTATATCAATCTGTTCAGCTCCTCCTGTTTTATAACATGCTGCAGACAGGTCTATGAGTGTGTATATCAATCTGCTCAGCTCCTCCTGCTCTATAACATGCTGCAGACAAGTCTATGAGTGTGTATATCAATCTGCTCAGCTCCTCCTGCTCTATAACATGCTGCAGACAGGTCTATCGGTGTGTATATCAATCTGCTCAGCTCCTCCTGCTCTATAACATGCTGCAGACAGGTCTATGAGTGTGTATATCAATCTGTTCAGCTCCTCCTGCTCTATAACATGCTGCAGGCAGGTCTATGAGTGTGTATATCAATCTGCTCAGCTCCTCCTGCTCTATAACATGCTGCAGACAGGTCTATGAGTGTGTATATCAATCTGCTCAGCTCCTCCTGCTCTATAACATGCTGCAGACAGGTCTATCAGTGTGTATATCAATCTGCTCAGCTCCTCCTGCTCTATAACATGCTGCAGACAGATCTATGAGTGTGTATATCAATCTGCTCAGCTCCTCCTGCTCTATAACATGCTGCAGACAGGTCTATGAGTGTGTATATCAATCTGCTCAGCTCCTCCTGCTCTATAACATGCTGCAGACAGGTCTATGAATGTGTATATCAATCTGCTCAGCTCCTCCTGTTTTATAACATGCTGCAGACAGGTCTATGAGTGTGTATATCAATCTGCTCAGCTCCTCCTGCTCTATAACATGCTGCAGACAGGTCTATCGGTGTGTATATCAATCTGCTCAGCTCCTCCTGCTCTATAACATGCTGCAGACAGATCTATGAGTGTGTATATCAATCTGCTCAGCTCCTCTTGCTCTATAACATGCTGCAGACAGGGCATCATGTTCAGCATTCAGCAGTTTTCCTTTGTTGTAGTCAAAGCAACTTTGGTAAGAAGCCTTCATTATTTTAATGAAAAATGATGGCATTATTTTAGTAGGTTTCATATGGAGCAGTAGGTAATAATGCGCTCACTTTTGCTCATTTTAGGACACTATGTTGATTGTGGCTCATATTACGACTGTGGTCAGTGGGACAGACTGAGTGGGTATCAGGGATCAATGAAGTCTATGACAGACACATTCTGCAGACAGCTAAAAAGCATGTTATTTCTGGTACAATTAGTACATTGCCCCTTTGGACAAGCTCTTAAGGTAATGCTATCTTTTTTATGAGATTCTTTCACCTTTGTGGTCTGGGGGACCTGAGAAGACTCCTTGAGTTGATCTCCCACTAAATATCAGTCTGGTAGTGATTTCTAAATAGAAAGGTTAAGACAAGATTACTATATTCTCTACCCCATGACAAGTCTCATTGACACTTATTGCAGCCTCTGGCTAAATGAGGACAGACCAGGGGTTGGTATTGCTGTCTCCATAGCAGTTTTGGGGGTTTCGGTTCATTGGCGACAGAACTTGTGACTTTCAATGTGAAGTTTGGAAGCTGCCCTGTGGGTCATCCAGGGCTTATTTGGGTGCTGCTAGTTGAATTCTTCTGCTATGATGTGTGTTTGGTTCTCCATATATTTGGGTTATTGCAACGTGCCCTGCTTGGGATAACTCAGAAGGCTGGTAGAGGCCTGAAGAAGGTAGCGACCAGCACTGGATGTCACAACAGGGCTCAGAAAAGATGAATAAGACTGTTTGTTACGTTTATGCACTTTCCCCTGGACCTTCACTTATTATACTTTGGAATCTGAAGAGACATCATAAGAGTATAGGAATAGCAGCTCCAGTTCGGACAAAAGAATTTTGGACCTAAATAAAACTGCCAAATCTCACAAATATTCACTCGACATATCTTTGTCTCTTGCTATCAGTGACGTCACACCGTAGCTGCTAGAAGTTTCTCCACCAAGGCCAATTATGGGCAACCCAAGAGTTGCTCAGAAATGTATTACAGGCTGCCTGTCGCTCCTGGACCGTGAATTAAAAAAAAGTGTTTGTCCATGCGTTTTGTCATGTAGATTAGATGATAGTAGATAAAATATTACACCCAATTCTAACATTTCAATTGTAGAGAAAAGTTAATATCTTACACTAAATAAAGGGATAGATATTTTACAATGATTCCTGTTTATTCTGTTCATGTTTGTATAACCTGTACAACCAGTCATAGTATTAGTCATTCCTGGCATTCATCTTAGTCTTATTACTACTGATAATAGTCATACATGTCAGTTTTAGGGTTGAGCGATCGGGATCGAGAAAGATCGGATCCCAATCAGCGATCGAGCAAATTTCACGATCGGGATCGGCTGGAAAATTATCGAAAATCCGATTTTAAAAACGATCCTGAAATCTCAAGATCGGCTCAACCCTAGTCAGTTTTCATCTTTGTATAGTAATATGGTTTTGTTTTTGCCTTTACCAGAATTTTCCTGCAGTTGTGCTATTATAGTTAGATTCTGAGCTGTACTTAGGACAGTGAGTGATGGAAATATCTGTAAAGTGCTGTGGACAGTGGTGGAACTACAACTGTAGCAGCAGGTAACAAGCTCCATTTACTTACTGATCCCCCTCCTTCCCATGGCTGCCTCCACTTCACCTTCAGCCCTCTAGGGGGCTCCATTGATTTCCAGGGGTTGTGATACACGTGCCCCCCTGGAAAGCTGAAGGGGAAGCGGAGGTGACTGTGGGCAGCAGGGGGGAATTGGTATGTAGGGTGCGGCAAGAGTATTTATTTGGGAGAACCTCCTAAGATTCGGCTCTTGAGGTTCACCTGGAAGTTTTGTTTGAACCTAACACGTCCAAACTGAAAATGTCCAGGGAGGTGATTAGACCTACAAACAGTGTTACTCACCTTTCCTGGGCTAAGGTCTCTGGGCCTCTTCAATGACTAAGGGCCCCTTCACACGGCGTAAGCGCTCGACTCATTCCGAGCCGTACATGCGAGCGCTTCTAAACACTTCCCATTCACATCAATGGGAGCGCTCGTAAAGCTGGCTTTACGCGCTCTCCCATTGAAGTGAATGGGAAGTTTTTAGAAGCGCTCGTGTGTACGGCTTGGAATGAGCCAAGCGATTATGCCATGTGAAGGGGCCCTAATATCAAGTCAGGAACACTTAACCCTGAGCCAACGTCTTCTAATATGTGCCTATACCTTGCAGCCACTGTGTCACAGTATTTAAGGAGAGTGGGTGGTTTGGGCAGAACTAGTCCCCAGGAGTCCAGAACCTGAGCACTTGCTAAATCTGTCCAGAGCACTGGTTCTCAACCATACCCCTTGACCCTACAAAGCCTACCCCTTGTGGTATGTGTTTTACAGGTTAATAAACACTACTCTAAAAGATGCCTATCCATATATTTCACAAACAATAATGTAGTGGGATTTTAATACATAATAATATTCCTTATCGGCATGTGCTGTGAAGGGAAGGGATTAGATAAGTTGTAACATCATTTATTGTCTGTAGCGAATGCAATAATGGGTCACTATGAGTGTTATTTGTGGAGGTGTGATCTTCCAATGTAAACCAGTCTTATCTTGTCTGTGATGTAATTGAGGAGACTGCTGCAATTATAATATAATTAGTCTTAGTTGAAAGAGTGAAAATTGCAGGCCCTAGTACTTTTTTAAACATAATGATATGGAAAATTAAAAATGTTTCATGTGGCCTACTTCGTTAAAAAGTTAGCCATTTTGGTGACACCTTCCCTAAAGGTGTTAAAGGGGCCATCTGCTGACCGCTAGCCGTGACTGAATGGCACAGTCAGTGCACGGGTGGCTCATAGATGTAATCTGTGTGCCACCCATACACTGGGTGTGTTTCCGCGGTCCCATTTATTCAATGAATAGGAGCTATGGAAGCACGGCCGCAAAACCAGAAAGGAATAAGACCTGTCCTGAGTTTGGCGGCCAAGACTATAGGCCCGTACTGTAGGACTGTGTAATTCACAGCTGTGTGTGGGCCAACAGAGATGAATGGGTCAGTCCTATCTGGGAAATCCTGGATAGCACACTGACCCACGCCATGGTGGTCTGACTTGAAGCTCATGGGCCAAAGGTGGAGGTAACAGGACCACCGCCTACCATGTGCTACCGAGGAGAACTCTCCCTGAAATTGACTAAAAATGAATACATAAATAAAAATTCCGACACACTTTGTCCAATTCCATATACCTGAAGGGCAAAGCATCCCGCGGCCAGCAAATCGGTTAACCCAACGACTTTTTCCCCAATGAAACTACATTTTAACCAAGTCTATGCCTTCCCTGCAATCCCATGTACAAGCTGCCAAAACAGCCGCTCACTTTCTGGCCCGACCTGAACTCAATTTCAGCTATTTAATAAGCATAAAGAATTGAAATGGATTGTATTGAGCTCCTCTGCCTGTTTATAGCAGCTAATGCTTTTATATCATCCTCTCAAATCGTTAGGAATAAATAGGATGAGTTACTGTAGTGTTTCCCATTCCAAATCCGACACCCCAAAACATCGGAGATGGCTTTTAGATAATGCGCTTATCTTTAAAAAAAAACAAAAAAAAAAACACAAGGTCATTATTCAGAAAGTAAGCTTGACAAAAATGAGCAATTACGTTTCTCCTACTTTTCTAAATTGCTCCGTAATTTAAAAGACAATTAACATTTAAAATGAACAATTGAAAAGATAATTCGATCTCATTATGTCGGCTGGGTTATTGAGATGAATAATATGAGCTATAGGACAGTAATGATTTAGTGGAAACATATGATGGGAGACATTGAGGAGAGGGTTAATTAGTAGCGGCGAGGGCTCCAGCGTGACTATTAATGCAGGTTATTGACTAGGAACATTTCACATTACAGTACAGGAGAAATCATATACGTGTAGAGAGAATGGCCCCGCTCTGCAAAGCAATGGATCTTTGCTATTCACATTAAGATCTCGCAGGGCTCCCATGTGCCCGCTATTTCGAAGGGAAATCATAATTTTTACAACAGGAAATCTTTAACTTCTAATGCTTGCACATTTTATATGGCCTCATCTAATAAGCATAATGGCTAGGGGAAAAGTCGTGTGGCTCTGTGGGATCTATTGTGTGAGCAATGATGTCATATATTGTCCCTGTTATTGATCCTGTACATGGCACAATGGATGTAGTATATACTACAGAATATGTATATATCCAGAAATGGCTAAAACCTGTTTGTGCTGTACAAGGAGTTGCAAGGATGTGTCCTATCGACCTCCTCTTGGCTGTACATGTCTACAGTAGATATGTGTTTCATGAGATGATCAGCTTTTCAAGCCATTGTGTAGTGTCCTTGCAACTGATGTGTCTTTTATAGCATGTATTATGTACCAGTGGTGTAACTAAAGGCTTAAGGGTCCTGGGGCAAAAGTCCAGCTTAGGCCCCCCCAAGCTGTGATACAGCCACAACCCACCACCACCACCACCACCACCCCAAGAATCCGCCATTCACTATATTCTGCCTAGTTGCTCCTTTTATTTTCTCTTTTTTGACAGTGGAAGGCTAAATATCATACATTTTAATACTCCAGGTCACCAGAGGACAGGGGTGATAAATTTACAATGCACAAACTGACAGTCATCAATAGTTTTCAGAAAGATGATCAAATAAGTTTTGCAAGCCTTCATATGCTAAGGGTCACCTCTGGACCTCCAGGCATATGGACCCAGAGACAGATGAGACCACTCTGAACCCTTTAATAAGTTATGACAGTGCTTATGTACCCCCCTAAGTCTTCTGGGCCCTGGTGTGGTTGCACACTCTTCACCCGCTCAAGTTATGCCCCTGGTATGTATGTACCGTATATACTTGAGTATAAGCCGAATTTTTCAGCCCAGTTTTTGTGCTGAAAAAGCCCCCCTCGGCTTATACTCGAGTTAGCAAAAAAAAAAAAAAAAAAAAAAAATTATAATTTTTTTTTTTTAAGGAGGGGGGTCTATGACCAGACACAATATTAATGTATAGAATCTCCCATAAAATAGTGCAAAAGAAAAAAAGAAGATTTTTTAAAAAATAAAAAAATAAAAGTTCTAAATCCCTCCATTCCCTAGAATACATACAAAAGTAGAAAATCAGTGTGAAACACATACACATTAGGTATCCCTGTGTCTGACAGTGCCCGGTCTACTGAATATGGGGGATCTGCAGTGCTCCTGTTCCGTCAGGAAGGGGTTAAAAGGAGCACTGTAGATACCCGATATTCAGCCAGACTGAATTCCAAGTGGGGGAAGAAAAAACAGTCCTCAAGCTCATGGAAGGGGCAGACAGACAACCAAAACACCCCCTCCCCTTCCCCAGCAACTACTGCACCCAATAACTCCAACCATTTTAATTTTTGAAATTTTCCAGTAGCTGCTGCATTCCCCCCCCCCCCCCCCCCCCTCGGCTTATACTCGAGTTATTAAGTTTTCCCAGTTTTTTTGTGGTAAAATTAGGGGGGTCGGCTTATATTCGGGTCGGCTTATACTCGAGTATATACGGTATATTTATTTATTTATTTATTCATTATGTATATATTGTATGATTTACCCCTTTAATGGGTTAATCCACTGTGCAGTAGGACCTAAGAGTTGGTGCGACACAACTAGAGATTTTTGGGAAGAAAGAGGAGACCGAGAGTCTTCTGTTCTTTGAGAAGAGAGGAGGTGTGCAGGGTAAAGCTAACCTGGAGACCATCCAGCTGGCACAGTCCTCTGTGATCATAGTAGTCAGGAAATACGAACCATCCCTACTTGGCTTATGTTACAGAGGAAACTGTTCCAGATACAGATCAGAGGATAAGTGTTATATGGGCCAGCATCCTCGCCTGTGTCACAGAACAGACAGGGCAACCCCTGCTGATCTTCACCTCACAGTGGGAACCTGTACTACTCCCAACCTCCTGACCTCCCCAATGACCAGAGGGAATACTTTTTAGACAGTCAAATATTGCTCACATACAGAAAAATTATACCACTGTGCACATTTCATGCCATATAATGCCCACATAAGGCACATATGTCAGTATAACACCAAACAATTTTACATTTTCCCTACATTTTCCCTGAACTTTGCTGTAACACATAGTATGTGCAGCATACTTGTCAGCTTTCCCAAAATTTTTGGGAGACTTCCAGAAGAAGGGAAAACTCTAGAAAAAGCCTGACATACTGTAACTTCTCACATCTGGACTTTCTTCAGCTTCCAAGCGCTTCCACAGACAAAGTCCTTATGCCATAAACTCTAAAGCCAGATCTCCATGGAATGATGAGTTTCTGCCATGGAGACCTGTGAAGACTAGGGAAGAACATCTGACTGTCTCAAGCCTCAAAAAGACTACCCTAATAATATGTCGTACATCTGGATAAGAATTTCATCAGAATTCTACATACCATAAAATATGCATGATGTAGTCTCAGAGAAGAGACGTAAATAGTATAAGGAGAAGATATTGATCAGAAGTGCCTGTGAAAGGGAAAATCGCAAGACAGCTAGGCAGCCTCCATGGGCGGAAGGGTGACATTAAGGGTCTCGCTCCTGGAGAGGTTCACCTTGAAGTTGCTAAGAAGGCCAAAGCGCGAGAACTCATGCAGAATGGCAGGGAACGACACCCGTGGCTGAGTAACATATAAAAGCAAGTCGTCTGCATACAGAGCTGCTTTGACTGTTCGGGAGCCCAATTGAAGACCATGTATATTCGGGCAATGCCGAATCGCCACCGCCAGATGCTCCATAACAAGGGTATATAGCAGGGGTGGCAAGGGACAGCCCTGACGGGTGCTGTTCCGCACCGGAAAGGGGTCAGATAATACCCCATTGGTCCTTACCCGCAGACACAAGTGTTATGATGCGTGTCCGCATTACTTCAGAGGCCCATCACAGTCATCAGCAATAGCCATAGCTTGCCTGACATCATATAGGAGGTCGTAAGAGGCCTCCTGTATCACTTGGGCCTCTTATTATACTCTGAAGAACCAAAGGGTCTTAGAGCTTAAAGGGTCCCTGCACACCTGTAACATGACCCATTGAATACCCTCATAACTGTGTACATGTTACCCTGTAGCCATAGACACAATTCTGGGGCAAGGCAAAAGGGGAGAAAGAGGAAGGGCAGTAGTGAATAACCTTATAATTGAGCCTGGGCAAAAGAACAATATACAATATAGAAGAAACAGAAAAATGTACCATTTACATGAAAACAAGCATGTACTCGAAAACTTTAGGCGGAAACTCTTGAAGACATTTTTACTAGAGATGAGCGAACACTAAAATGTTCGAGGTTCGAAATTCGATTCGAACAGCCGCTCACTGTTCGAGTGTTCGAATGGGTTTCGAACCCCATTATAGTCTATGGGGAACATAAACTCGTTAAGGGGGAAACCCAAATTCGTGTCTGGAGGGTCACCAAGTCCACTATGACACCCCAGGAAATGATACCAACACCCTGGAATGACACTGGGACAGCAGGGGAAGCATGTCTGGGGGCATAAAAGTCACTTTATTTCATGGAAATCCCTGTCAGTTTGCGATTTTCGCAAGCTAACTTTTCCCCATAGAAATGCATTGGCCAGTGCTGATTGGCCAGAGTACGGAACTCGACCAATCAGCGCTGGCTCTGCTGGAGGAGGCGGAGTCTAAGATCGCTCCACACCAGTCTCCATTCAGGTCCGACCTTAGACTCCGCCTCCTCCGGCAGAGCCAGCGCTGATTGGCCGAAGGCTGGCCAATGCATTCCTATGCGAATGCAGAGACTTAGCAGTGCTGAGTCAGTTTTGCTCAACTACACATCTGATGCACACTCAGCACTGCTACATCAGATGTAGCAATCTGATGTAGCAGAGCCGAGGGTGCACTAGAACCCCTGTGCAAACTCAGTTCACGCTAATAGAATGCATTGGCCAGCGCTGATTGGCCAATGCATTCTATTAGCCCGATGAAGTAGAGCTGAATGTGTGTGCTAAGCACACTCATTCAGCACTGCTTCATCACGCCAATACAATGCATTAGCCAGTGCTGATTGGCCAGAGTACGGAATTCGGCCAATCAGCGCTGGCTCTGCTGGAGGAGGCGGAGTCTAAGGTCGGACCTGAATGGAGACTGGTGTGGAGAGATCTTAGACTCCGCCTCCTCCAGCAGAGCCAGCGCTGATTGGCCGAATTCCGTACTCTGGCCAATCAGCGCTGGCCAATGCATTCTATTAGCCCGATGAAGTAGAGCTGAATGTGTGTGCTAAGCACACACATTCAGCACTGCTTCATCACGCCAATACAATGCATTAGCCAGTGCTGATTGGCCAGAGTACGGAATTCGGCCAATCAGCGCTGGCCAATGCATTCTATTAGCCCGATGAAGTAGAGCTGAATGTGTGTGCTAAGCACACACATTCAGCACTGCTTCATCACGCCAATACAATGCATTAGCCAGTGCTGATTGGCCAGAGTACGGAATTCGGCCAATCAGCGCTGGCTCTGCTGGAGGAGGCGGAGTCTAAGATCGCTCCACACCAGTCTCCATTCAGGTCCGACCTTAGACTCCGCCTCCTCCAGCAGAGCCAGCGCTGATTGGCCGAATTCCGTACTCTGGCCAATCAGCACTGGCTAATGCATTGTATTGGCGTGATGAAGCAGTGCTGAATGTGTGTGCTTAGCACACACATTCAGCTCTACTTCATCGGGCTAATAGAATGCATTGGCCAGCGCTGATTGGCCGAATTCCGTACTCTGGCCAATCAGCACTGGCTAATGCATTGTATTGGCGTGATGAAGCAGTGCTGAATGTGTGTGCTTAGCACACACATTCAGCTCTACTTCATCGGGCTAATAGAATGCATTGGCCAATCAGCGCTGGCCAATGCATTCTATTAGCGTGAACTGAGTTTGCACAGGGGTTCTAGTGCACCCTCGGCTCCGCTACATCAGATTGCTACATCTGATGTAGCAGTGCCGAGTGTGCATCAGATGTGTAGTTGAGCAAAACTGACTCAGCACTGCTAAGTCTCTGCATTCGCATAGGAATGCATTGGCCAGCCTTCGGCCAATCAGCGCTGGCTCTGCCGGAGGAGGCGGAGTCTAAGGTCGGACCTGAATGGAGACTGGTGTGGAGCGATCTTAGACTCCGCCTCCTCCAGCAGAGCCAGCGCTGATTGGTCGAGTTCCGTACTCTGGCCAATCAGCGCTGGCCAATGCATTCTATTAGCCCGATGAAGTAGAGCTGAATGTGTGTGCTTAGCACACACATTCAGCTCTACTTCATCAGGCTAATAGAATACATTGGCCAATCAGCGCTGGCCAATGCATTCTATTAGCTTGATGAAGCAGAGTGTGCACAAGGGTTCAAGCGCACCCTCGGCTCTGATGTAGCAGAGCTGAGGGTGCACAAGGGTTCAAGTGCACCCTCGGCTCTCCTACATCAGAGCCGAGGGTGCGCTTGAACCCTTGTGCACACTCTGCTTCATCAAGCTAATAGAATGCATTGGCCAGCACTGATTGGCCAGAGTACGGAATTCGGCCAATCAGCGCTGGCCAATGCATCCCTATGGGAAAAAGTTTATCTCACAAAAATCACAATTACACACCCGATAGAGCCCCAAAAAGTTATTTTTAATAACATTCCCCCCTAAATAAAGGTTATCCCTAGCTATCCCTGCCTGTACAGCTATCCCTGTCTCATAGTCACAAAGTTCACATTCTCATATGACCCGGATTTGAAATCCACTATTCGTCTAAAATGGAGGTCACCTGATTTCGGCAGCCAATGACTTTTTCCAATTTTTTTCAATGCCCCCGGTGTCGTAGTTCCTGTCCCACCTCCCCTGCGCTGTTATTGGTGCGAAAAAGGCGCCAGGGAAGGTGGGAGGGGAATCGAATTTTGGCGCACTTTACCACGCGGTGTTCGATTCGATTCGAACATGGCGAACACCCTGATATCCGATCGAACATGTGTTCGATAGAACACTGTTCGCTCATCTCTAATTTTTACTTTTCTATTGCTTATGAACATTTTGTAGAACTGTTTTTATGCTTTTTTCCATTCTGTATTCTAATGTTTTATCTTTGTTTGGAGATGTATTTTTATTTAACATTTATTTCAATGTCTTAAAGCAAATACCAGATGCTCATTGAAATTCTTTGTCTTGCTTATGAAAAAGTATTACTTATTTAGTAGTTGAGTGGCCGGTCTCCGCATGGGGAAGGGAAATGTTTTCCCCAGAACAAGCAGTTCCTTATTATTCTCTAAATAACAGCAGATCCCATTATGTCTATTATTTTACATTTACATTCCTGATAAACCCAATATTGTTTGGATTTCTAAGAATGGCAGAGTACTGTACCTTAACTAAACCCGGCCAGGCACATTAGAAACAAACGCACCTATAAGACATTTGTTGGAAAATTTGTGTGAAAGTAAAGTCACTTGTTTACATCTTCTTTTGTTGTTTCTGCAGCAGAATATCTGTAAGCTCTAGTCAAATGAATGGGACATTTATCTAAATTTTTGCAAAATATATTCTATGTACTACATGTTTATGTATGCAAAATGCATCAATAGAAAATTACGTACTTTTTATATTGAACATATTTTAAGATTGCTTCATTTTCATTTATTTATTTTACATGTCACTATTTATATTTTTAAAAAGATACTATATCCTGCAATCATAACTCTGACCATGAAGCCTAATAATAGACTGACAATTGTCTTTTTTTTTTTTTTAATTAAAGACTGACAATTGTCAATTCTATAGGGCTTTCACACTTCTATAGATAACAACACTAACCCATGGCATCCACTACTGACAATAGATGATATCACAGCTTATCTTCTCCACTCCCTTGCCCAGAGCATGTCTAGGTCCATAATATCAGATCAGTGGGGTCTGACACCCGCCATCCCTATTGACTGTAGTTCACAGAAGCTGGAGCAGGAAGCAGAGAGCTCTGTTTTCTGTTTTCACATGAATAATAGCTGATCTGCAGTACCTGATTTGGCCACTGTACAGAGAACAGAGCTGTCTGCTTCCTGCTCCATTCTCTATATATCAGCTGCTGAGAACAGCTGATTGATGGGGGTTCTGAGTGTCAAAACTTCACCAATCTCATATTGCTGACATATCATATTCATCATCAATATTTCTAGCCTAGAAAACCTCTTTAAACTCAAGCTGACTAGTTCCATCTCCGGCAGAAGGATGGCTAGAGGAGATGTGGCTTATCAAAGGTATGGTGCTTAATGAGCCTCTATCTGACTAGAGGCACAGTAGAGATGTAGTTCATTGCTCCAGCCAGTTGTCTTACAGCCTATCACAAGACTTTGAAGAAGGAAAATATGGCTGATCCTCTGAGACACACAGAAGATATTTTTTATATATTCTCAGTTTTAATTGTAATATGAACCAATACAGGATCACCAGAACCCAATGCATTAATCCGTTTAGGTTAGGGTTACCTGAATCAAACAGTGTGTTCCCCAACAGGACTAGGTTGCCATGCTGGGTCGGATGGCCAGGCTCTCTTTAAAAGGGTTTCCTAACCTCAAATAAAATTAGAGTAACCCCAGCAGGTAACAGGCCCTATTTGTTTAGCCCCTGCTCAGGGTCGCCTGCACTTCCCCTTCTTCGGATGCGACTGTGAGCAGGAACTGGGATTGGTAATTGAGGCCATGGGCCCGCAAACCCAACAAACACTGCTATGATTATACTGTGGGGTCTTTTCAGTCCCCTGAGAATAATCATCGGAGGCTCAGGAGAGGGGAGGGAGCATAAAAAAACAGTGTTACTTGCCTCTCCTGCCCTCTGGCAGGTTTTGGGCCTGTTTGGTGACCTCACAGATGTGGCCCAGGCTAGTGTCATTACGCGATGCCTGTCTTGGTCAGGTGATGTCTGGTCCAACAAGGAAGAGATCTGTGGTGAATGCGCCGAAGCCCAGGAGAGGTAAGTAACAGTGTTTTTTATGTTTGTAATCTCCTTTGGATCTCTGATCGTTATACTCTGGGGTCTGAAAAGGCCTCAGAATATAATAATTGTTCTTGGGTGGTCCACAATGGGACATAATACTGTGTATAGGGGCCACTATGGGACATAATACTGTGTATAGTGGCCACTATGGGACATAATACTGTGTGCAGGGGCTACTATGGGGAATAATACTGTGTGCAGGGGCCATTATGGGGAATAATACTGTGTGCAGGGGCCATTATGGGGAATAATGGTGTGCGCAGGGGCTACTATGGGGCATAATAGTATGTGCAGGAATGCGGATTGTGCAGGGGGTGAGGTCAGGGGGCTAGGAGAACCCCAAGTCAAATTTTCACCTTGAGACCCCACCATTCCTAGTTATGCCACTGTAACATACTGAGGACGATTTTTGTGGATTGGTCATCAGTATGTAAGATTAATTTGGGGCTGGCAAAATCCTTTAAGGGAATTTTTTTTTTGCGCTTAGTGCTCCTTTAAAACTAAAGTATATATGACATATATTGGGCCATTGACAGTCGGTATCCTAAATACAAAACACTGAACATCACACTTCGCTACTTCAGTATATGATGGTTATTGTGTAGCCGTTCAGTACAAAGATTAAAAGATAATCTACTTTTATTTCTAGTAAACATTTCCCCAGCAGAAATATTAAACAGAGAAATGCCTTATTGCATTGCATTGTAGAATCATTAGCCCCTGCTGAGGTTTCCAACCTGATGAACAAAGCCATCTGTCTTTTAGAAGCAAAAAAACAGCCCCATTTACATGATGCGTAGAAAAGGTTTGCATAAATTAAAACACAAATTGCAAACACACTTAAGAACCAACGCTCAATTTATTTACAATTGCACTTACTTAGGAAGGAGTCACAGAACTTTGGAAAACAAGAATCACGTCTGGAAATTGTGACTGTATGTTTTACCAGAAAAATTGTTATTTA
Organism: Leptodactylus fuscus; assembly: GCF_031893055.1. Taxonomy (NCBI): domain Eukaryota; kingdom Metazoa; phylum Chordata; class Amphibia; order Anura; family Leptodactylidae; genus Leptodactylus; species Leptodactylus fuscus. Next base: position 325,394,175 of record NC_134265.1, on the reverse strand, counting down.
GGGGGGGGGGGGGGGAGAGAGAGAATTTTTTCTTCTAAAGGGAAATCTGTAAGATTGTCTTCACAGTAAGAAATCAGAAGACAGATAGTACAATGATATAGATTTTGTAGCAAGACTTTAATGGTGACCATAATTTAACACTTTAAATCCATACACAGCACAGACAAACAGACGGAGCCATCTATAACTTCAACTTCACCAAGCCATGATAACTCACAATGAAAGCTACCGAAAGCAATGGGAAAAAAGTCAAGTTAAAGAGATTAGTAAATGTTTACGTAATGTTAAAAGTCATCTTAAAGAGGACCTTTCATCATATTGGGCACAGGCAGTTCTATATACTGCTGGAAAGCTGACAGCGCGCTGAATTCAGCGCATGAATTCAATATATGAATTCAGCGCACTATCGGCTTTCCCGATCTGTGCCCCAGGTAAAGCGCTATTGGTCCCGCGTGTGATTTTGCCAATAAAACCGTTTTTTACCCAAAAAAAGAAGGGGAGCGCAGTTCCTTATTTTCCAGATTGACACCAAATCTGAGACCTGGTCCTTTCTTTTCTGCACATGAACATCCTATGAGGTGTTGGGATTACTGCTGCTGAACCCGAGGTGGACACTCCGGTTATACATGTGAACACAGAGTTGTGACTTTGATTCACAACCGTTAAAGGTGAGCGTTCACCATTTATTAGGACATTTCGAACTGCAGGATTTACTACACTATGATTGCTCGGTGTCGTTATTCCTTTTTATTTTGAGATATCTATAAAACATAGTGTAGGACACTGTCAGGGCTCCTAGGTACCCATCTATAATACATAGTGTAGAATACTGTCAGGACTCCTAGGAACCTATCTATAAAACATAGTGTAGAACACTGTCAGGTCTCCTAGGAACCTATCTATAAAACATAGTGTAGAACACTGTCAGGGCTCCTAGGAGCCTATCTATAAAGCATAGTGTAGGACACTGTCAGGGCTCTTGGGAACCTATCTATAAAACATAGTGTAGAACACTGTCAGGGCTCCTAGGAACCTATCTATAAACATAGTGTAGAACACTGTCAGGTCTCCTAGGAACCTATCTATAAAACAGTGTAGAACACTGTCAGGGCTCCTAGGAACCTATCTATAAAGCATAGTGTAGGACACTGTCAGGGCTCCTAGGAACCTATCTATAAAACATAGTGTAGAACACTGTCAGGGCTCCTAGGAACCTATCTATAAAGCATAGTGTAGGACACTGTCAGGGCTCCTAGGAACCTATCTATAAAACATAGTGTAGAACACTGTCAGGGCTCCTAGAAACCTATCTATAAAACATAGTGTAGAACACTGTCAGGGCTCCTAGGAACCTATCTATAAAACATAGTGTAGAACACTATCAGGGCTCCTAGGAACCTATCTATAAAACATAGTGTAGAACACTGTCAGGGCTCCTAGGAACCTATCTAGAAAAACCATTACTTTTTGCATGTGTGTCTAAAAAAAAAGGGATCAACTTTGAGGTCCAGAAAGGTTTAAAAATAAAATACATTTAGATTCACCTTACCTCAAATCTAGGCCTTCTCGTGGCATCTGGTGCCACCTCTCATGGTGAAGTTCATCCATCTCAGTTCACTCTAAACGAATCTCCATTTGTTCTGTATTGTAAAATACGAACTATTTGGAATATTCAGATAAAACCCAACACGGTAGGAGTTTGTTTGCCCATCTCTATTCGTAACCAACACCGATTGCGGTTGCAACAAACCCGTTCCATCATCTCTACACAGCACTTATGAACAACATAAAAATACATCTGACAGCAAACGCTAAGTGACAACTCGGCACAGGCTAGATCTGTAGATTCTGGAATTCTAAGAGACATTATTAAAAATTAAGACAAAATCTAAAATAAATAATCTTTCTATAAAACCTAAATTCGACTTCTGTTCAGTCTATGCAGATGTTATGTGCAGTCTACGCCAAGTGTTTCTTAACATTAATAATTGCTCATGTACTTCACCCAGCTCAAGAGATAGAAGTCAATGTTTCCTTTAGATTGATTTATAGAAATCTTTAACATTGTTTTAATAGAGGGGATAAGTAGTTTGTCTGATAATCTTTAATTAGAAGTATCAATGGACGTTCCCAGACAGCAAGGTCAAGTGGTGGCAAGATAATGTAGGAGACTAGGAAACTATGTGTCTGGCTGTCTAATACAGGGTTGGGTCTTTTCAGAGATATCTAACAATACATGAGAATTATGGTATACATTTATTACCCTACAGATAATTATCCTCACAATGATCTATTCTATGCGTGACAGTGACAAGTGAAGCATTATTAAGATAATATTCCATCTATGGTTCGGTAATAACATATTGGTTTCTATAGAAATTGGTCAATAGCAGTTTACTCTATAGACTTATTCTGTTGTACTGATCCGGGCCTGTGGCAGCTTCTCTATGGAAACCTTAATCAAATTCACCACAGATACAGATATTAAACTGGAAAACCCAATACAGAATACAGATTTCTACAGTCTATTTGGCTACTGTAAAGCATATTTCTGGATATTGTTTAGGAAGTCTCATTTAAGATGGTTGCCCCCTTGGGGACTCATTTACAAATAGAATTAAAAAAAAATCTACAAGCCATCAGATGGCTATGAGTTTATTTGAGCTTAATAAGGCACTCCCCATATGATATTAAGTCCCAAATACAGGGGGGTTTCATCCAGAAGGTCAGAAGAGATATCAACAGAGATCCAGTGAAACTTAATAGAACTTAAAGGGATCCTATCATTAAAAGTCAATTTTTTGTCTCTAACACGTAGGAATAGCCTTAAGAAAGGATATTCACCTCCTACCTTTAGATGTGTTCTCCGGTCCACCGTTCAGTAAATAATATGGTTTTCGTCGGTATGCAGATGAGTTCTCTCGCAGCACTGGGGGCAGGCACCAGCGCTCAAACAGGACTCGGGGCGTCCCCAATGTTACGAGAAAACTCTCCAGCGCTGCCTCCGCCTTCTTCAGGAACGGGTCTTCTTTGCGTCTTCTTCCGGGGGTTGGCTTCAAACCTCTAGACCTCGGGCCTAGCGCAAAGCCAACTGCGCATACCCGCTGGTCACAAGAAAATGGCTGCTTGTACAGTATTAAAAGACTTTTAATGATAGGATCCCTTTAACAATTGCAGGTCACTACTAGGGTACATAAATTAGCTTAAAGTGGATTCCCCATATTTATATGGGAAATCTACATTGAGGTCAAAAGAAGTCAGAAAGTGAGTTGAGTGTACTTTCCCTGGGCCTCCATATATTATACTGTAGGTTTGAAGAAACCCCAGATTATAATAGTGATTTACCCAGAGGTTTTCAAAATTTGGGTTGAATCTGGTTCAATCCAAACCGGTTCACTCAACTCTAATGGGTCAAGAAACCCCTTTAGCTAGGGGCGTAACTACCAGGGCAGCCTGGCAGTGGCTGCCACAGGGCCCAGGACATCAGGTGGCCTGGTGCCAGCCGCTACAGATTTTTTTTTTAATAAATAGGCCATTACCTGCTGGATTAACAGGCTCTATTTCTTTCCAATCCTGACTCCTGCTCACAGCCACCATCGCTTCCCCTTCTGCGGAGGAGGCTGTGAGCAGGAACTGGGATCGGTAAGTTAGGTCGCAGGCCCGCGAGCCCCACAAACACTTTTATTATACTTGGGAGGGTCTTTTTAGACACCCGAGTATAACGATCAAAGGGCTAGGAGAGGTGAGGGAACATGAAAAACACTGTTACTTACCTCTCCTGTATGCAGAAGGCTTCAACCATATTTGGTGACGTCACAGACGTCACATGGGCTGGGGCTTACGTCATTATGCATCGCAACGCACGCCCCAGCTCCAGTGACATCTCTTCCATCATTGAAGATGGCCAACATCAGCATGGAGTGTGCTGGAGCCCGGGAGAGGTAAGTAACAGTGTTTTTTATGTTTGTTTCTTCCCCTGAGTTTCCGATTATTGTAATCTGGAGTCTGAAAAGTTCGCCCTACCATTCCTAGTTACGCCACTGCCTTTAGCACTCTTGGCCCAAATGCTTAGTCTGTCTGTCATTTCCAGTTATTTTTCCATGTTATATAATTCTGGCATCACTTAGGGTAAGTTCACACAGGTTTTTTTGGACCGGATTATGACGCGAAATCCGCCGCAGAATCCAGCTCCAAGAAACGCCTCCCATTAACATCAATGGAAGCCGTTCACTTCTTTTTTCTACGAACGGTTTCTTCCCACTCGTGGAAAAAAGAATCGAGCTGCCCTATCTTGGCACGGAATCCGCAGCGCGACAGTGTTCCAACTAGGCCCAATCACTTGGGCCTAATCCAGAGCGGCAACTGGATGCCGGGCTAGCCGCGTGAGGCCTTTTTTTGGTCTGGCTTCTGAGGCAGCTTCCACGTCAAAATTTGTTCCAAAAAACCCCGTGTGAACTTACCCAAAGAGGACCATCTGTCTCACCTGACCTGTCTATTTCAGAAAATACTACACAGCACAAGACACAGTTATACAAAAAGATGATCCAGAAATTGTTCTTGGGAAAAACTGTAGTTGTTTTCACTTAACTAGACACGTCAGGGGATGTGACATCTTTACATATATCATTGTTATTACATGATGCCAGTATATACCCCATTTCCCATTTGCTTCTGCTACACAATCTTCACTAGATGAGACAGTTTCTAACCTTGAGCACACCGTACACATTTTCTCATGTGTTTGATGATGTCCCATTGAGTTTGCTTGAAAGAACTATTTTTTTTCAGCATTTTCCACTTGTACTTGATACAAAACAAATTCAGTTAAGCACAATGTATCCTTTCTAAGAATCGTTCTTCCCCTGATCTATGGATGCTAGGATCTGTGCTACTCTTTGATGATCTATGAGCTGCTGTAGACATGAATGTGTTCTCTGGTCTGACACGGAAGACCTTTCTCTACAAGTAGAAAACTCAAAATCAATTCTTACCTAGCAATACATGTGCTAGCCTTGATAACCTGTAGTCAGGCTCTTCTATGGGCAGCCGGTGACTAATAAGGGTAATGGAAAAAGTATTCATTAGGGAGTCAAAGGAATCCTAATAAATAATTACTATAAAAGACTCGGATTTTACTTATTTCTTTAAACTCAAGGCAAAATCTGAAAACATAAGGTTTGTTAAGACTTATAGAGAACTATTCTTCCTGAAAGTTTAATATACCTAAAAGGTGCATTCAAATGAATGGGTTTGAAAGATGCCGGCAGGTTTCCGTCTGCTGCCCTGTTTTGTGCAGGAAACAGAAACCTGCAGAACGGACTCCTGGGCGCAGATGTGAACGAGCCCTTAAAGGGTACCATTGTTTTCTATGGAAATTACAAGTCATACAGAGCTTTCCTGAGGACATTGCTCTATTCATGCTTAACCTTTCAAAGTGTTCATTTATTCTATTTTTTTATAGCATAATCGACACATTTTGTTGCACATTGATCTGCAGTTCACTCAGAGCAAGAGGACAGGTACATAATGTGAACCTCTGTCATTACTTCCCTTGAGGTTCAGGAGTGTGAACAAAGCCTCATCCAATTGTTTGTGAATTATATATTTTCATGCTAGTCATTGTTAGAGATCGGCAAAGCTCTCATGGTTCGTTTCAGGTTTGGGTGGCTCAGGTCCATTATTTGCTTCGGGTTGAACAACTTCAGTACAAACATCACTTTAAAATAGGCTAAAACAGTTGAGAACACTATCAGGGCTCCTAGAAACCTATCTATAAAACATAGTGTAGAACACTGTCAGGGCTCCCAGGAACCCATCTATAAAACATAGTGTAGAACACTGTCAGGGCTCCTAGGAACCTATCTATAAAACATAGTGTAGAACACTGTCAGGGCTCCTAGGAACCTATCTATAAAACATACTGTAGAACACTGTCAGGGCTCCTAGGAACCTATCTATAAAGCATAGTGGAGAACACTGTCAGGGCTCCTAGGAACCTATCTATAAAACAAAGTGTAGAACACTGTCAGGGCTCCTAGGAACCTATCTATAAAACATAGTGTAGAACACTGTCAGGGCTCCTAAGAATCTATCTATAAAACATAGTGGAGAACACTGTCAGGGCTCCTAGGAACCTATCTATAAAGCATAGTGGAGAACACTGTCAGGGCTCCTAGGAACCTATCTACAACACATAGTGTAGAACACTGTCACGGCTCCTAGGAACCTATCTATAAAACACTAGAGGGAGGACCCGGCTTCGCACGGGTATATTACATGTTATGTTTGTGTAGTGGCCTCATAAGAATTGTCCAGTTTTGCACTGGTGTATTTTGTATGTGGTTTGTGTGTATGTCCATAAGCATCATGTGATTATGTGTATCTCATTTTGGATATCAGTGAAAAACCTGTGATCAGTTGTAATGGATACCTGGAGTAAAGCTGTATCTAATCCTTCCCCATGCAGTACTGTGTTTAGACGCAAGTATCTAATCCTTGTTGGTGTGGGACTGTGTGCAGATGTGTGTATCTAATCCTCCGGTAAATGAAACTGTGTGCAGACGTGCATATCTAATCTTACAGCATGTGGTACTATGTGCAGACGCGTGTATCTAATCCTCTGGCGTGTGGTACTGTGTGCAGACAGGTGTATCTAATCCCTGGCGTGAGGTACTGTGTGCAGATGCGTGTATCTAATCCTCCCCCGTGTGGTACTGTCTGCTGAGATGCGTATCTAATTATCTGGCATGTGGTACTGTGTGCAGATGCATGTATCTAATCCTCCAAAGTGTGGTACTGTATTCAGACGCATGTATCTAATCCTCCCCTGTGTGGTATTGTGTGAAGAGGCGCGTATCTAATCCTACGGCATGTGGTACTCTGTGCAGACGCGTGTATCTAATCCTATGGCGTGTACAAATGTGTGCAGATGCGCGTATCTAATCCTCTGGAGTGTGGAACTGTATATAGACGCCTGTATCTAATCCTTCGGCATGTGGAACCGTGTGCAGAAGTGCGTATTTAATCCTCTGGTTTGTGGGACTGTGTGCAGACGTGTGTATCTAATCCTCAGGCGTGTGATACTGTGTGCTGATCTGTGTATCTAATCCTCTGATGCGTGTATCTCAGTTTGGATATCAGTGTTGTATTGTGCATGTGGAGTGACCGTGTGTATTGCAGTTGGAATATGAGTGAAAGTCTTGCAGGTTTGTATTGGCTAAGGGGGGGGGGGGGGGCACTGTGTTTGGAATGCTGTATCTCAGCAACGGTGCGTCCGAGCGAGTTGGAGTCTCATCTTAAACCTTCCCGGATACCTGTAGTATCTCTGTACCAAATTTGGTGAAGATCGGTCCAGTCGTTTGGTTCGCATTAGAGCACAGACAGACAGACAGACAGACAGACAGAAATTCATTTTTATAATATAGGGAGATAATGTAGAACACTGTCAGGGCTCCTGGGAACCTATCTATAAAACATAGTGTAGAACACTGTCAGGGCTCCTAGGAACTTATCTATAAAACATAGTGTAGAACATTGTCAGGGCTCATAGGAACCTATCTATAAAACATAGTGTAGAACACTGTCAGGGCTCCTAGGAATCCTATCCTATCCTACTAATGTTTTTTCTTCAATCACGCAAAAACGGCTGAACGGATTTGAATAAAATTTGGCACATAGATAGATCATAACCTTGATTAAAACATAGGCTTCTTTTTATCCCAGTTAATGACATGGCGATATGGCTTCTCGACAGTTATGAATTTATGTTCACATACTGTATTACACTGCTCTTATCTCAGCTTCTGAGAAAGCCAGGGCTGTTATATTTCTGTGTATCATGTACATGAAGTATCATGTACATGATACTTCAACCAGCTTGGACAACTCCCTTTCTAATGATTAGCAAACTCCCGTAGAGACCACCTCGTCCTACAATACCATGACATTTAACACAACTGTTGATAACAACTATACCAATATTCCTTTGTTTATTGTCCTCCCCATGAGGTTATCCCCTCAGGTAACTTTTCACGTGGAGGAAACCCCCAAAGTAGTTATACCACCCGAAACTGTTCATCATCCACTTCTTCTCAACCTAACGGGGAAGATAACTCATCTTTTACAATAAATCTACTCTTGTCTACATATTCGTGTATCGATATTTGTCTACACCGAGGGAGCGCATGGCTGGATTATACATTGAGGAATCCTTTCCCCAATATATTTTGCATCATATACTCCGACCTAAGAGTTGTCGCCAGTGGACGCTGCCCATCATACTCGGTCAATATTCTTCTTTTGCGCCCTACCAGGTGCAACAACAGCTCGACTTGAATTGGAATTTCCTGAGGTTTAAGGCCTCCTAATAAGCGCGGCCATACTTGTTCAATTGCTTTACAGCAACCTATCTATTGAAACTCTCCATAAGAGACTCCGCCACAGATTCCATCTACAATCAGCGGAGAGAAAAGTCCTGCATGGAGGATTTTCTCTCCACTGGTTTCAGTATTAAGTCAGATGAAACTGGTGTCTGTGGTAGCTGCTTTTTTAGCGGATGGACATTTCGTCTTTCAGGTCTCTTTCAATTACCTCTATTAGGCCTCCTTGCTGTGTCTGGAGCTGTCTCTGTCTCGTCAGTGGCATCTGAAGCTCTCCTATAACATCATGTGTTTGAAGTCTCAGCAGTGACAAGGACACGATGTCATGATGCTCACTGTGCCCATGTCACCACTAGTGGCCCACTCAAAGGCCTCAACCGTGACCCAAAGCGCACACGAGAGGATTCCCAAAAGAAGTAATGGACAGTAAGTATGAATGTTTGGGGGTTATTTTTCGTCACCTCTCCAGGGCCTCCACCTATTATACTATTGGGTTTGTAAAGACCCCAGAGTATAATGCAGCAGCCTTTTTAGTTAGCATGAGATGAAGCTCAATTTTCTCATTAAATAAAACAAACAATTTGGAATATTCGGGTCCATCCTGGCTCAATACAAGTTGGTTCATCCATTTTTAGTTATGGTACTATATTGGCAGGTCTTATATATGCAATGTATATACGAAACAAAGATGTGGTCCTACACAAGCATTGTCTTTTTTGCAAGCACCTCATCCCTGTTCTGAGTCAGAAGAGTTAACCAATTGGCATGTTTTTTCCCTGCTCCATCTATTATTACAGGCATAGATCTCTACACTAATAAACACACCACACTCTGTTCTGTGAAATAAATACAGAGAGCTGTGCACTGAGCTGAGAGCAGATAAATGTCTTTACAAAGATTATTCTTTTGAAGAAACGGCTGGACCTACCCATATACTTATCTACATTCCCATCTCAGCAACCTCTGCGGCTAAGGACATAATTTACTTAGTAACAGGTAATGGACTGCAGATTTAAAAGACAGGAGACCCCTTGTCACAGGACATTAAAAACTATTTTTAGGGTGGAAATCATCTGATTTTTTTTTTAGTAAAAGTCATAATCAGTTGTATTAAAGATGGGATATTCTAAGAACTGAGCATAAGTTGGGTAAAAACTTAGTTTTAAACTTTTTTTAAAGTGAACCTGTAACCCCCTTCTGACATGTCAGTTTAAGTAAAGACATGTATTTCCTATTGATTAACAATTCTGGAACAATTCTTTTCTTATAACTTTGCATTGCATTGTCCCTTTTTTATTCCTCTTAGACATTTATGAATAAAACAACAATTAGGTGTTATTATTCATTTGACAAAGGGGTGTGTCTGTATAAAATCTGGCACTATTATCTGATTGGACAGTGTATAGGAACACACCCACAATTGATAATACCATCTGTAAATGTATTCTCAGACTAGTCTTGAACTGGACCACATGGCTATCTAATTCCCCCATGTGCCCCATACTTTTAGGGGGTCCAAATCCCCACTGGTTTTTATTAATAGGTAGTGGGGCTTCAATAATGGCCCCTATTAACTTATTTATCCTTACTTCTGCTACCTCTGTCTTCCTTTTCAACCTCCAGGGTAAAAACACAACTGGATCACAGGACCAGGGAGAAGTGCCACCCTGACATGGATCTGCTACTGGTAGAGTAGGAATCCTGAGACTTCCTGCTGTACCACTCTCCAACTTGTAGGCCACAGGCCTGTGGTCTAAAAACTGTGTGAGGTAATGGATAAGTATCATTCCTTAGCTGTCTTCTCTCTGGCCCCTCCTGCTTCTTCCTGCTCCAGGTCCACATAACAAGACAACAGTGCACCCTGGGCAAGAGAAGGAGCGCAGGAGACAGGTAAATAATAACCTAATACTGCTATAAGGAGAAGCAGTGAAGGTGTCACTGTATAGCCCATACAGTAGCCCTTTCATTATCCTCTCTATAAAGTGGCCCCTTCACTATTCCTCCTGATACAGTGGCCCCTTCACTGGTTCCTCCCATACTGTGGCCAATTCACTGGTCCCCCATACTGTATGGAGAAAAGCAATGGGACCACAATATTGTGTGGGGGCAGTGATGGGGGCTAATATTCTGAGGGGAGAGGACATTAAAGTGTTTGGGACATTAGATGGGAATATTAAAGGGGTTCTCTGGTCTTAATATTTTTATGGTATATCCTTAGGATAGGCCATAAATACCTGATTGGTCAGGGGACTGGGTGTTGGACCTCTACCAATCAGCTGTACTGAGCCGCTGGAAGCAAAATATTCTGTCCACTGTATAGGAACCAGCATCTCAGCATTTTTAACTGGACTGAGATACACAGGAAATCTATGCCTGTTCTTTATTGGCATAGATTTCCATTGTGGTGCACAGACGTGCCCATGATTTATTAAGAGGACAAAGCCTCTTGATAAATCAAATGTCCCTTTCACCTATCAGGTCCTTTATTAAGACATAGGAAATGCCAGTAATAATAAATCTGCCCCATTGTATTTATCATCTGTACAGACAGTATAATCCATAATTGCCAATGTCCCAGAATATCTGTGAGGCACCTGATGGGGGGGAGACCTCCCAGACTCCCAGTAGAGTGAGAAGATTCCCCAGGCTCGGCAGAATGAGCCAACATTCTCTATTTTATGGCTGACATGGGCATTTCATATGGGTGAACTTCTGAAAATCCAGTGTGTGGACAAAGTGATCCTCCGATTCAATCTTTCTATAGAATCAGACATGAAATTAGTATACTCTGGGGTTTGAGGTTAATAGGTGGAGGACCAAGAGAGGTGTAAAAAAAAACAAAAACATTGATGTTTACCTTCCCTCACCTCTTTCAGGTCTTCCTTCTATATTGTAATCTGTGTCTTCCAACTATGGGCATGTGACATCACAGATGAGCGCCATATTTGGCCTCTGGCGCCCTCCTTGTGATGTCATGCACCCAGGGTTAACATGTGATTGGGTCCGAGTGGTGACACTGGCACTCAGTGCATCATGACATCATGATACTCGGCATGCACATGACATCACAGAAGAGCAGAAGTATACCTAGAGGAGGAAGACACAGATCAACAGGGACCGCTTTTTTAAAATTTATATTTGTCACCCTTCCTGGGCCTCCTTTTATACTGAAGAGACCCCAGAGTATAAAAGTTTACTGCAAATCATGTAAGTAGCAGCAGTTTTATTTTGTCCGAGACAAATCCCAAATTGTTCGGTTTTTAATTTGTTATATTTGGGTCCAGTCCAGTTCATTGCAAATCAATTCCCCCAACACTAGTCATGTCCCAGATCAGAGGCAAAGCCACAACATCGCTCAACCACATTACAAAAATGGGCATGCCACGTCCAAGAAGTGTGTAGGGTCATGACAACAGGGAGTGGCCTCGCCCCAAAACTTTTGCGGTACGCTTGCGCATCGTTTCCCTGAACCAAACTTGCCAAATGTTGGCAATTATTTTAAAGGAAGAAAAAATCACGATGTGGAAAGATCTGAGGGTATCTACAAAAGTTACAAGATTACGTAAAAGTAGTTTGGTGAGTGGAATTCTGCTTTATCTGCGTTTCCATTGACTTTACATATCCCGGTGAATTCAATGCTGTTTATGTGTCTATATTAGAACCATCAATTTCATTGAATTGCAGTTTACATAAGATAAGACGTACATGCCCCATCTTTACTTCCCGTATTATCTGTCTACTGTACAGTCTTTGAGTTATACTAATGTGCAGAAAACAACCAAAACTGCCTGGCACAATGCAAAAAAGTTCCTTGTAATCTAATTACTGTGTTCAGAGGAGGAGCATATTTTATTTAACATAAGAATAGATTAGCATTACAATAAAGTTAATAGCCCATAAGCCAGGCTTAGTGTTTTTAATTAAATGGCGTTCATTAATATCTTTTTGTAGAGAATCTAAATGAGAATGGGCACACTTCACTACCTTTCTCAATAGGATCGCATTAGAACAGAACAAAATTCTCCAAGGGCTTAGACTAAGGAAAGAAGCATCTACATGGAGTATGGCCGTGTTTACTTTTCGAAAGGAAGAAAGGCAAAGACATAAGAATACATGAGTGTCCATGACATGTTAAGGTTAGTGATGAGCGAATAGTATTCGATCGATATAGGTATAGGTGTAATCGACCAAACACCAAGGGGTTAAATGCATCAAATATTCAAAGCGTTTAACCCCTTGGTGTTCAGCCGATTACACGCATACCTATGCCGGCGAGGTATTCGATCAAATACTACTCGCTCATCACTAGTTAAGGTCACTTAAGGCCCATTCAGATGACGGAAAATGAAGAGGAATTGAACCCAACATCCACCTTAGATTCCTCTTCATTCTTCGACCCTCCAATTCCCTGCGGCAAAAGTCAAAGCAGAGCTTTGGGTTTCCACCAGGCTTTCCCACAGATGAACAGGGCTGATCGGCGCAGGGACCCGAGCCACCAGTTCTGTAGTTGATGAGCCACATATAATACAATATGTCCTGGCAATACATGGCAAGATCGAACAGGGCACTTAGTATTTTACCATCTTGCTTGGGTCTCTCCCAATGGGAAGCAAATTCAGGGAAGAATTTAGCACTGATTTTAAGACAGAATCTACTGCAGAATTAGCGCCAAATTCCTATGTGTGAACATAGCTTAAGGTTGCTTTCACACAAACATCTAGAAAAAATAAAAAAAAAACCAGATGTTGTGCACCCTCTTGTATTTTCATTTTTGATCTGTGTGCTATCCAAGTTTTATCCATTTTTTGTGTTCCTCCATAGACATCTGTGCAGCAGATGTATGATAAATATTGCAACACAGAAATTTTGTGTTAACTTATAGAGATGAGAAAACACTATTCGAAGCATCCGTTTCGAATAGCACGCTCTCATAGAAATATGCCAGTGTTTCGACAGAAATAATTGACATCGTATGATTGTCAAAAATGTGAGTATTTCAAAGGGGATTTTTTTTCTGCAAGGTGTGAATGGGATTAGACACAAACACTGCATTTTTTGCAATGTGGGGCTTCAGCTTCAGCCTACGGCTGGAGAAAAATAGGTTTCATCACCAGGGCTGACAAGGCTTCTTCACCTTAAGGGGTATGAACCTGTGGAATAGCCTACCCAAGGAAATGGTCATAGTCAATACCACTGACAACTTCAACAAAGGCGTAGATATCTTTTAAGAGCACATTATGGACATACGTCTACCGTAGTAACTGTTACTGCGTAAACCAAAAATAGTTTCCCTGTCGTCCATACCAGCGGCACAATGTGGGGTATTTCGTGCCCCTGTGTGCTGGTAGGACAGGCGGAGTTTTAATTAGCCATGTATTAATTTCACATGGCTCGTTCCCTTTAAGAGGGCACAGATACCTCCCCCCCTGTGTGTTTTTTTCTGTCCTGTGTAAGGATCGGACAGGTGGAGAGGACTCTGTGTCCTCCTAAACAGAAAGGAAAAAAAAAAAAAAAAATGAAGACAAAGAAGGTGGAAGAAGTTGTGAGTATTCATGTGAGCAGGTGCTTACCTGCTCAGATGTCTTCTGTGAGCGCTCTGTCCTGCTGGGCTGTGACTCTGCAGACCTGCATGGAGGAAGGAGAAGTAAAGGTAAGGCTTTCTTTTCTTCTCCCTACCTCTCTCCCTCCCCACGTTGTTCCTACCTCCTACTTTCCCCCTGCGCTGGTCCTGTCTTGCGGACATGGTTGGGAGCCGCGCGCACGCCAGATAGATGGCTCCATGAGGGGAACTTCTGGTTTGCGGAACCTCCACTGTCTAGGAGGTTTTCCGCTCGGCCCGATCAAAGTGGTGACACCGGCAACTTCCGGTGGAGCCTCCGCCGCTCCGGGGCCACGCAAATATAAGCTCCTAAGGAGATCAGGAGGTAGATGAAGGTTAAAATAACATTGGAGGGCGATTTCTGAGGTCTGTGAGCGCTTACAAGTAGGGCAGGAATGGAGCTCACGTTTTTTAGGCCACGACCTTTCGGTCTACGGGCTGTAAGTAGGGCATGGCTGCTTCTCTTCATTGCCTGCTGGCTTTAAACCCTGGCTGGTTCTGTGCTCGTGACTTGTGTTGGTGTTTCAACTACACAAGGTGCTAGAACAAACTCTGCAACAGAAGTTTGGTAAGTTGTCAGGCAGAAGCTGGGTGAGTCTCCTTGATGGTTCCTTGAATGTACTCCTTTATTTTTCCTTATCCTATGCTTAGGTGTCACTGATGGCTAGTTTCTATTGTCATGTCTTGATCTTCCACCCCTCCCGGGGATCAGGTGAGATGGAAGAAGTCTTCAAAGGAGACATCTGGCATGTATTGAATGTGACATTCCACTACCTGATGGTAGGTGCGTTTTTTTCCTGGTAATTCTCCCAATGGTGGGAGTATCCTTAATGTAATTTTTTGCCTCTAGGCTATGACTGGTCACGCTGCCAGCAATGCAGGGGACCTCTGCTGAGGAACCCGTTACCAGTGATATGGTAGCATGGGTCAAGGAGTACATGGTGAGTACGTTAGCCACTAAAGGGGGTGAGGTCCCCTCTGGCTTCTAAGTATCCTTGTGTTTTGCAGGATGATTCCTTAAAGGATATCCGTACTTCACTGGCTCAGCTCACCAAGAAGCAGCGCATGGAGAGGCGTTCTGCTTCGCTGCCCTCCCTGGAGCACCTCCAGGTGGAGGACGAGTCCACACCCTCGGACGATTAGTCCACCTGTTCCGGCAGGCCCATTTTTTCACCGTGAAAAGACTAACAAGCTGCTGAAGGCCATCCGGTCGTGGGACCAGGTTGGCGAGGGGGAAGCCTCGCCCCTTCTAGGGGTCGAGGCTCATCAACTCAGTATAGGCCTCAACAGGGTAATCAAGATGCCCCAGATACCGCCCAAGGGGAGAGGGTCAGGGGGTCTCCAAGGAGGACCCTAAGAAGAAGGGTTTTTTTGAGGAGATGTGGCTCTCTGTGCTAGCTCTCCCGTAGGAGGGCGCCTTTCCAATTTTTTCCATGGCGTGGCACGAACGCATTCTGGATCCATGGTCCTTCAAGTTGTTCAGCGGGGGTACGCAATAAAGTTCTCCCACTCTCCGGTGGATCGGTTCATCACTACGCAGGTTTTACCAACTCTACAACAAGACTGCCTGGCTTCCGTGGCAGAATATTTTCAAATGGGGCCCTGGGAAGCGTCCCTCCTTCAGAAGTGGGACAAAAAGTTTATTCACCAGTGTTCCTGGTCCCAAAGTCCACAGGAGGGTGGCGGATAATCATAGATCTTCAGTTCCTCAACCTCTTCATAAAGAAGAAGCCATTCAGGATGGAGTCCATAGACTCAGTAACCAACTTTCTATTGCGCAACGAGGTCATGGTCACCCTAGTCCTGAAGGATGCCTACTTACGTATTCCCATCTTCCTGCCACACAGGAAATATCTACGTATAACCGTTCTTATGTGTGATCACAGAGAGCACCTACAATTCACCGCACTGCTATTCAGCATATCGTCATCCCCGTACGTATTTACCAATATGGTCACTCCAGTTGCCGCCGCCCTCAGACTGCAAGGCCTCTTCGTGGTTCCCTACCTCGACGACTGGCTTATAAAAGCTCAGTCTACTTCAATTCTCCATCACCACCTCCAGATAGCCACCTCCTTCCTCCAGGAGTTGGGTTGGCTGATCAATTGGGAGAAGTCGGAAATAGTGCCATCCAAACGGAAGAAATTCCTAAGGTTTATTCTGGATTCCCAGAACATGCAGTTTTTCCTTCTCGTCCAAGGCGAGCAAAAATAGAAGCTTCAGTTCAAGGCCTTCTCAGGACCCGGCGGGTCAACACCCGTGCCGCCATGCGTGTCCTAGGCGTAATGTCGTCTTCAGCCAAGGCGGTCCCTTGGGCTTTATGGCATTGCGTCCCCTTCAGATGGAAGTGTTGAGAGCCTGGAACAGATCTCCACGGGGACTGCACGGGAAGATCTGCCTTTCTCCCAGTACCCGTCTTTCCCTCAGATGGTGGAGACACCTGGAAGACGGAAGGTCCTCGGTCCAAACTCGTTGGACCCTGTTGACAACAGATGCATCCCACACGGGATGGGGAGCCCACCTAGACGGCAAGACCGTTCAAGGTCTGTGGAGGAATCCATAGGTGGGAACCTCCAGCCTAAAGGAGCTAAAAGCAGTCTATCTGGCACTGAAGTACTTTGCGTTTTTCCTCGAAGGGAAGGCAGTTAAAGTTCGGTCAGACAACATGACGATGGTAGTATACCTGAACAAGCAAGGCAGCACCAGGGTTCCAGCCCTACTGAGAGAGGCGAACTTGATCTTCACGTGGGCAGGAAAGAATCTGACCCACCTATCCGCTGTTCAAATTAAAGGCTCCCTGAACATAGTAGCGGATCAGTTGAGTCGGGGTTTCCCTGTATCAGGAGAATGGTCTCTAAATCAAGACATATTCCAACAGATTGTCCAGGCATGGGGCCTTCCAGACGTCGACCTCATGGCACCTGACTCAACGCCAAGGTGGAAACCTTCTGTTCCCTGTACCAGGAGGACAATGCCTTGGCAGTGGATGCCCTGTCCATCCCATGGAGGTTCTGGCTGATATACATCTTCCCTCCAGTTTCCATCATACCCAAGGTATTGATGAAAATAAGACAGGACCAAGTCTCGGGAATTGCCATAATCCCGTTCTGGCCAAAAAGGACTTGGTTTGCCCAGCTCATGTGGATGAGTCAAGGCAGGTATTGGAGGCTCCCCTCCCCTCCCAGATCTGGTGACACAAGGAGAGCTGAGACGCCACGATCTGAGGAGATTCAACCTGACAGCCTGGAGGTTGACCAGTCCCTATTAAGGAATAGAGGACTGTCTCAAGGCGTCCTAAGGACTTTAGCCAGCGCCATAGCCAACTTTACCAATAGGAAATACCGTAGGGTCGGTAATATTTTTCAGGCCTGGTGCGCGGATCACGAAGTGGACTCCTCCGATCCCCCGGTGAGGGCAATCCTGGATTTCCTTCAGGACGGCCTAGACAGAGGGCTTGCCGCTTCTACCCTGAAGGTACATGTAGCCACTTTGTCCGCCTATCTGGGGAGGCGGTTTTCTCAGGATCCTTTAGTGAGCACCTTTATCAAAGGGGCAACTAGGCTGAGACCAGCAGTATCTGCTCCTGTCCACCAATGGGACCTCAACATGGTCCTGACGGCACTTTGTGTTGCTCCATTCAAACCCCTGGAGGAGGTGGATCTAAAGTGGCTGACCTATAAGGTGCCTTTTCTCCTCGCTATCACCTCGGCGAAAAGAGTAGCGGAGCTTCAAGCACTGTCATCGGAAGCTCCTTACATTGCCTTCTTTGAAGATTGAGTTCAGTTAAGGTTTCTGCCAGGGTTCAGGCCTAAGATTTCTTCCAGGGCAAATGTGGGCCAACTCATTTGCCTGCCAACCCTTTTTTTTCCAGTTCCCACTTCCCTGAAGAGGAGAGGTAGCACACCTTAGATTTAGTCTGGAACCTGCAGATTTATCTTCAGCGCACATGCGCATTCAGGAAGTCTGGGAACTTGATAATAAATTACGTAGGGGGCCATAAAGGCCGCAAGGCTTCTAAAGCAACCATCTCCCGCTGGGTGAAGGAAGCAATTAAGTTAGCTTTTGTAAATCAGATCTTACCTCACCCACTATCCTGAGGGCCCACTCAACGCGGGCAGTATCGACCTCTTGGGCGGAAGTCAAGGCTCTTGCCTTGGACCAATTTGTGCAGCAGCATCCTGGTCTTCAGAATTGACTTTTGTGAAGCACTATCAACTTGATCGGTATAGCTCAGAAGCTACTGCCTTCGGGCGCACTGTATTGCATTCAGCTTGTGTTTAATGTCCCACCCTTATGGGGATTACTTGCTATTTCCCCACATTGTGCCGCTGGTATGGACGACAGGGAACGAAGGATTATGTAGATAATCTTGTTTCCCTTAGTCCTAACAGCGGCACACGGATTCCCCCCCTATTGTTGTTTATTTTATGTTTGTGTACTATTACTTGATATTGACACACAGGGGGGAGGTATCTGTGCCCTCTTAAAGGGAATGAGCCATGTGAAATTAATACATGGCTAATTAAAACTCCGCCTGTCCTACCAGCACACAGGGGCACGAAATACCTCACATTTTGCCGCTGTTAGGACTAAGGGAAACAAGATTATCTACATAATCCTTCGTCATGGATTACGGCCACTTGGATTTCTCGATCCCATATTTTTGCTGCCATTCTGTGCCATGAGGCTTTAATGTAAGAATTTGTTCTTGATCCCAATCACTTTATCACGCTGTGCACCTCCATTGAATTTATGTTCGGAGCACAGATTTTTTTATAGTGTTCATGCAGTGAATGTTTCGAGTTCATTGTGTTCGACATGAGCAAAACAAGCTGCATCCAAACCAATACAAAAAGAAGAATATTGAGTTTATATTCTGAAAAGACATAGCTGGCCATGACATGAAGTTCACAAAAACTGGATTTGTTAATGTTAAAGATGAATTGTCAACTGTCAAAAGTAAAAAAAACACAAGTGTGCACCTTTTTAGTTTCCGACATGATGATAACAGTGGACCGGAGGGTCTTGTTAGACACATTGTCAGTCATGTCAAGCGACAAGGTCTGACATCGTAACAATGAGGCATTGTGCAGTTCTCAGTCTTTACAAAGAGCGGCTGACATTTGTAACATTAAATGTAGCCGAAATTAAAAAGAATTTACATTTGTGTTTTTAAGGTGATTGAATGATTCATTGAGAAACATTTGGTGGCGGATGATCGGAACGATTTATCTAGAAGATTATCAATAAGAACAGACCAGCCTTGAAATTCTTCACACACAATGAATATTTGATCGTCTTTATGTAAAAAGTTTATTATTTTTTCCCGATGAGCTCGGATCGGATCAGTTACCGTCATCTCTCATCGCCCTTTAAAGGTTCTTGTAGCTATTGTTATTGAATAAAATAAAAGTCAAAATAAAAAAGTGATAAGGATGATTGACGTGTCGCCAGGAAATTACCGTTTATTTAAATCAGGTTTTTATATTAAACATGTTTATTTTTAAAGAATTTTTGGAGATTTTTCTGTTTCCCCATGTTATCATCTATATTTTGAAAAATCCGAAAAGGCGTGCAATTCACAATCTCACTACTACACTGAAAATAGTTTGTGACTTCCTGTCTCTTGTCCATAGACACAATGGTCTGGAGCAGACCCTATTGACTTCTATGCGTGAGTTTTTTTAGGCATCCTCTGTGACCTCTACAGAGGACATTGCAAAAAAAGAGGAGAATCAGAAATACTCGACTGTTCAATCGAAAATCAAACCCCATTATAGTCTATGGGAAATAAATACTCGTTTAGGGGGAAACCACCATTCGACTCAGGAGAGTCACCAAGTCCACTATGACACCCCAGGAAATGATGCCAACACCCTGGAATGCAACTGGGACAGGAGGGGAAGCATGTCTGGGGGCATCTAACATGCCCAAGTCACTGTATTACATCGGGATCCTTGTCAGCTTGCAAAATGCGGGAACTGACTTTTTCCGATAGGAATGCATTGACTAGCGTTGATTGGCCGAATGCCATACAGAGTACAGCATTCGGCCAATCAACTTGATTTTTGGGCAACTTATCCCCTTTAAAGGTATTTTCAAATACTCTATTAGACCTTCCTATATGATATCGATAACCTATTTTAAGGACAGACCATTAATATACAAATCAGGAAAAACCTCTTCAATAATTGGGTTCCCATTTGGGACCTCCATCAATTGGTAAGAGTGGAGAGCGCGATGAATGTATTTCTATCTTTTTTCTTTTTATGGAGGATCAGACACATCCATGCATTACATGGACAACCCATTCTTTGCTTTGGGTACCATGTACTGCTTAGAAGCACCCGCACACTCCTTACAGAAGCTGACATGGGCATGACTACTTGTACACACTTGGTTCTCTACCCTTATCTTGCACAAAGAGGCCGTTTTTGGCAGCCAAGGTTTTCCCCATAATATGACTTAGCTACAGAGAAGAATATTTCTCTGTATGTGTGTGGTTATTGGTGTTGCCTAGAACTGGATGAACCTTGCGAGATTTGGTCTGAACTAGAATTGCCATAATTATACAACATATAAAATAGGCTGAGCCTAGCGGAGGTGAGTGAACATGAGAAACATTCTTAGTCAGCTTTACTGGGCTCCATTGTAGCGTCCGGTTCAGGTTCCCGTCCTCTTCTGACTTCCTGAATGACAGTGGCTCTGTGGAACTCCTGATCCTGTGACCCGAGAGTAAAATAATGGTTTGTGAGTTGTGAATTCCAAAAATTTAGGGTTCAGCCAAACTCGAAATTTTTGGAAAATGCATAAAGAACCTGGCTCTTTACGACAGTTGTCTACAACATCGGTGGCCATTTGTTAAGAAGACAGTGTTAATGTCTTTTTTCTTACATCACTTATTTTTTACTATTTTGTTTTGTGACAAATTTATCAAATTGTCTCACGTTGACTTATAAATGTGTTACAATTCTCGAGGAGGAGGGCTCCAGACTTCACTAAGGATATTTGGTGCATTTTTTAGCCAAGTTTGAAGTTATGTGTCTGCCCAAAAACTTTTATAAAAAGTTGCATATAGTGAATTAGACATACAACTATGCGCCATCTAAACCACAACCAGAATTTAAGTCATTTTTGAAAAGGAGTTCGAGGTACGAAACTTTAAAAAGAAAAAAAATGGAGCAAGTGAATAATAAATTAGATGCTCACCAGAACAAAGGAACAAACAAAATGTCTGCCTCATTGTCTTCAACTTGAGACTTTATAGGATATGCATCTGTGATAGTATCCAGGGAGTTTGTGGCTGGTCTTGGATTCTTCATTTTGAAGAATAGTTCTCTTTTTAATTGAGTCTTCTCATAATAAAGTATGATAAGATAGATTCACTCTACAAATGTACTGCATTGAAGTAGAAGGTTAAGTTGGTTTGGTCAAGGATGTACTATACTTCTTTGTATGTCTCCGGAGTAGACTTTAGTCTTTGTCAAACAATGTCTTAAGACATTGTAAGGTACTTTGTGAGTCTATAGAAGGTAACATAGCAATCTGCCAATCAACGCTGGTTCTTCTCTTACCTTTCCGAAGTCTTCTCCGCGCTGCGTCCCCGTGTCTTCTTCCGGGTGGAATTCACTCTGCCTAGGCATCCGGCCTATACACGCACATGCGCAGTTGGCTCTGCTCAGGCCGGATGCCTAGGCAGAGTGAATTCCACCTAGAAGAGGACACGGGGACCCTGCGCCGGGAGAAGACTTCAAGCAGAATCCAGCCCAACCGTCACTCGTGGACTTGGTAAGTATGATTTTATCGAATGTTGCCTAACGAGCATTTCCCCCCATAGACTATAATGGGGTTCGAAATCCGTTCGAACAGTCGAACAGTGTGCGGCTGTTCGAATCGGATTTCGAACCTCGGACACTTTAGTGTTCGCTCATCTCTATTAACTAGACCTTCTTAAGTGCACAAATGTGATTATTGTTGGACAAGATACCGACTATGAATATTCACGAAGTTCATCCAGTAGTGTTAGGCTGAGTTTATTTGGTCTGAACTGGAACTGCTGTTATTATATTCTGGATCTCCTCAGACTCCATAGTATAATATGTAGAGGCCCAGGAGAGGTGTGTAAACATAAAAGACAATGTTACTCACCTCACCTTGGCTGTCCAATGTGGGTGTCCATGCGCAAGCATGATGGCATCAATGTGCCTGACCTGAGAGCTCTCCCCAAGGCAGATAATGTTATTCAGAAAGTCGGGAGAAACCCAAAGAGATGGAAAACTGCAGCGGATGCCACAACAGAGCTCTGGAGAGGAGAGTAAGACTGTTTTATATTTATCAGCATCCAAAGGGACTTACCTTATTATATTCTGGAATATGAAGACACTCCAGTGTTCATTAATGATTCATGGATGGCGAACCCTAGAAATTTAAAGTTCAGTCAAACCCAAAATTTTGGTAAAATTTGTAACAAAATCAGTTCACTACAAACCAGTTCGCTCTTACATAGTGGTGAGTAAAGCAATGCAGTAACAAACCGGGTCCAGGTAGGGTCTCTTAATAAACAACTGGTTTTATGGATAAGAACTTTACTCTCATTTGGACGTGTGGAACCAGGTACTGTAGGAGGCTGAGGAGATTCACTTACATGGTGCTTCTGCTCACCAACATTAAAGGTGGAAGTCTCTGGTTCTAGGACACTTACTATGACTTGGACCCTTGACGTAAGTCATGTGAATCTCTACTTGTAGGTTCTGAGGTTTACCAGATCAGTCTCCGTTATAAGTCACTCTGAAGTCTTTTTCAACCATCTTTGGTAACAGTAGCCATGCTCCCACTGTCCCACCGCTATGTGTCAGTCTTTCTCTCTGGTATAGATTTTTTTTGCCAGTTTGACACAGAAAAGTTAAATTTACTATACAACTAATAGCCTCTATAATAGACTGTAAGTTGTTTAGAAGTGATTTTGATGGCAGTATTACACTTCCCTTGAAAGGAATGTGTCACATGAAAATTACTCATTTTTTTTTAACCATGTTTAACGTATTTTTACAGCTTTTGTGGTAAGGTTTTTGAAATTTTTTCCATGTTATTATCTATCTATCTATATAAAAAAAAATCTAGAAAATTTGTGCAGTTCTGATCACTGTCGGAGACTATTGTCCCCAGTGTCCATCCGAAAATTGTTGGAGGAAAATGTTTTAACACAACTGACATCAATGGGCCTCATCATAGTCAAAGGTGTCCATTGGACTTTATGTGTTACCGCTATGCTAGTGGTCAGCCTCTGTTCTGGTCCATTGGGGGACCAATGAAGATGCAATGATAGTGTAAACCTAGCCAAATAATATGCTGAGACTTTGTTTTCTATAGTAGATTTCTTTGCAGCAGTTACCTCACTTACAGCACCCTGATGTTCACAACGATCATGTATATGTAGATAAGACATGGAATCCACCAGTCCCAATAGAGGATTTTACATCTTATCTACTCCTCTCCCTGCACAATGACCTCTGCAGAGGTCAAAGAGCGTGCCTAAAATACTCTCCCATACAAATCAATAGGCTCTGCTCCAGACCGTTGTCTATGGCCCATGGTCCTTCTATTGGAAACAGAAAGTCACTGGGTATTTTAGGATTAGTGGCAAGAGTTGGAATTTACTGCATTTTCTGAATTTTTTTATTCCAAATATAGATATTAATTTAGAAAATTAAAAAGATCACAAAACTTTGATATATATATATATATATATATATATATATATATATATATATATATATAATAAAAATGTGATTTAAACAATAGGTCATTTCCCTTTAAATGATTGGTATCTAGCCATTAATGCCGGTGTTATCAATCATGGCAGCCTTTTAGCAGGGGATGGTACAAGCACAGTATTTGTGACCCCGCACAATCACTAATTCTGTCCTTGTACGTCACTATACGGAAAGGTGACCCTCCCCATGTTGTACCGTATATATGTTTAGCATTTGGCAGGAAAGACTTAAGTTTTAGTTTCCTGATTAGTTCATAGAATGTATATTAGAAATATAAGATTATCGGTATCAGGTTATGGTTGTTTTGCAGGAAGCTCTGGACAGTTTCCGTTCTACATATAGAAATAACTCCCAGCTTGACATTAAGATCTGTAATTTCTGAAATTGTACAGAGGTTGCAATGATTCCATGCTGAATTCCTCTCGCTGACCTCCCGCCGTCTTAATCATCCTTATCTTCAATTTCCAGTTGTAAATATAGAAGCATTATCGGGTTATAGCAGATATTGCCCATTGCAGGAGACCTCATTACCCGGAGCAATTGTCTGTCACTTTCTCCTTAGCTGCAAGTTTCATACAATGTGACATAATTGAAGCATCCATAGCAGATTCTATCACATCCAAATCAACACAGGGTGAGGCCTACTGAAAGAGTTATATACAGAGTGGGCTGCAGCTGCCAGCTCTCCGGACCCCTGCCTCATGGCCCTTAATAATGACAGTGTCTGGAAGAAATGCTCATCTCCTGACCATTGCCCCCTTAGCCTAATACATTACAACAGGCAATAGGGATTGGTGATCGTCTGTGCTGCCTGAACATGAGTAAACTATCTCTGCAGGCAACAGGGACGATTACTGATCTCTGCTACCACTGTCCTAATGTATTGGGTTTAGGGGGCAAACAAAACAATACAAAATAATATCCTAGTTGTCCAGCCTAGCTACAGAGAGCTGGACTTAAGTTGCTGAATGGAGTAGAGATCTACTCCAGCAGCCAGACCTATTAAGCTGAATTCACACGGGGTTTCTTGGACCGGATTTTGAAGTGGGAAGCCACCTCAGAATCCGGTCCAAAAAACGCCTCCTGCAGCTAGCCGCGACTATCACGGCATTCCAACAGTCACGGCATTCCGTTACGGATCAGGCCCAAATGAATGGGCCTAGATGGGAGGGAGTGTCGCACCGTGGACGCCCAGGGCTGATTCAGTCTCGGAAACCACAGCAAGAAAGGGCAGGCCGCTTGTGGAAAAAGGAAGTGAACAACTCCCTTTGAAGTCAATGGGAGGCAGTTTTTTTGAGCCAGATTTTGACGCAGATTCCATGCCAAAATCCGGACCAAAAAACCCGTGTGACTTTAGCAAGGAACACAGCTTTCCCAACTGCTTTTAGATCATATACGGCAAGAATTTGAGAGAAACGTATATTCCTTCCAGCACTTTTCTTCTTGTCCTGTCACAATATGTATATATATGGGCTAACCACCCAAATTTACACAAATTATGGTTTTTGGATCAGTTCCAAGTTCAGTATAGACCCTTCATTCTTGGTCGCCAGCATGGTACCCCTTTAAAGGAAGTCTATCATTGCATATATCGATTTTTAACTGACCACATTGGAACAGACTTTATGAGGCTATTCATCTCGTACCTTTATTTTCCAGGTCCTCGTTGCCATTTTCAAATTATACCCATTTTTCTCTTTATATAAATGATGCTCAGAGGGCACAGCAGGTGTTCCCCTCGTGCTCTGAGCACAGCCTCGTCATCCCACGCAGCGCTGCCTCTGTCTGTTATCCATGATTTCCCCTGCTTGTTGTCCCTGTCTCTTCACCAGCGTTCTTATCTTCGGGATTGATATCCCGTGCATGCATGGTTGACTCTGCCACCATGTGCTCATGCTCTGGCTGCCATCTTTATTCGATTACTACTGTGCAGGCGCTGTACACCCCTGTAGTTCTAAGGAGTATTGTGCTACTGAGCATGCTCAGTATTCCTTAGAATAAAGATGTCCGGAGGAGAATGCGCAGTCGGCTCAACAGTCACTGCAAAGTGGAAGGGATTCTAGCGAACCTCATCGACTCATTGTAGAAAAATATGGGCAGTAGAAAAGCTGTGATTTCCAAAACCATTGCGGTTTTGCAAATCACAGCATGTCAATTATACCTATGGAAATGCCAGCGGTTTCCCTATAGGTATAATGGAAGCACAGAGTCCGCAGGGGAAACCTCTACTGAAAAAAACAACAACAATGCATTTCCGCTTTGGTTTTTCCCACATCAATTTTTTCCTGCGGCCGCTATGTGGGGCCTAGGCCGGACACTGTTATTCGGTGCTACTGTGGAGGTGATTTTTTGCTGCAATGTGGTATTGGGTGCTACTGCAGGTATTGTATGTTGTACTATGGCATATGATGAGGGTATTATGTGTCAGCCTAATAGCTATACAGATTTTCCAGTGCATCTCCGAGTTAAAAAAGATTGCAAAATCCTGTATTAGACATGGTGTGATAGGTATTTTTTCTGCGCATTCTCATGGTGCTTTGTGCACAGAATGTGAGCCGCACATAGCGTTAATCACATCTTCTTATTACTGGATTTGCCAAGGCGTGATACTCTCCACATTCCCTTTCATTTGATCACTTCTTCGTTCTTAGACCTGCCAGAGCTTTTCTATACGCTGCATTGTCCCTTATTGTGACAGGACTAGAACACCCAGCATGCCCCAACAACATGACTGAACTGAGGGAACATCTTGATCTTCCGCAGGTTGCGGCATACTTGTATAAAACATGTTATTAATAATTGTTAGAGAACTTATTCCACTTTTGAATAACAGAAGTCTCCATAGAAACCAATAGGACAAGTACAGAAAAATTATGAGTCACGGCCGGCAACCCCAAGTTAGAAAAAAAGATCTTTTTACTTTTATTGGTACTTTTTAATCGGACCCTCAGGATCAGACAGCTGTCTAATAAGTATAGGACTGTCCCAACGTGCCCTGACAGATGGTGACGTAAAGAAAGATTGGGTAGATGGGTTCCAACATGTCCAATCTTTTTGTTCTCGAGGTCAAGCACCAAGGTGTTTATCAGCAGCTCGTCTTTCCATTGAAAACACTTACATGCTTGGCTGAGTGGACTGTACACGTGTAAAGGAGGAATCGCTGTGGCGGAATGAACTATTAACCCCTACCCGCCGATGGCATTTTTTGATTTTAGTTTTTCGTTTTTGACTCCCCTCCTTCTAAACCCCATAACTTTTATATTTCTCCGCTCCCAGAGCCATATGAGGTCTTAATCTTTGTGGGATAAATTTTTCTTCATGATGCCACCATTAATTATTCTATATAATGTACTGGGAAGCTGGAAAAAAATTCAGAATGGGGTGGATTTGAAGAAAAAATGCATTTCTGTGACTTTCTTACGGCCTTCGGTTTTACGGCGTTCACTCTGCAGCCAAAATGACATGTCCCCTATATTCTGTGTTTTGGTACGATTCCGGGGATACCAAATTTATATGATTTTATTTACATTTTAACCCCTTTATAAAATCCAAATCTGTGTTAAAATATTTTTTTTTCTAAAAGTCGCCATATTCTGACGGCTGTAACTTTTTTATACATCAGTGTACGGGGATGCATAGGGCGTCTTTTTTTGCGAGACCGGGTGTACTTTTTAATTCTACCATTTTTGGGAAATGCTTTTGCTTTGATCACTTTTTATTCTAATTTTTATCAGAATCAAAACAGAGAAAAAATGGCGGTTTGGCACTTTTCACTACTTTTCCCGCTACGGAGTTTACTGTACAGGAAAAATATTTTTATAGATTTGTAGAGCGGGCGATTTCAGACACGGGGGATACCTAACATGTATGTGTTTCACAGTATTTAACTACTTTTATATGTGTTCTAGGGAAAGGGGGGTGATTTGAATTTTTAATACTTTTTAATTTTTTTAATACTTTTTTTTTACTTTTTTTTTATTTATTTATTTATTTTTATTTTTTTGCATTTATTAGACCCCCTAGGGGTGCTGAACCCCAGGGGGTCTGATCACTAATGCAATGCATTGCAAAAAAACATCATTTCTTTTACAGGCTGTAGACTTGCCAAAGTGGGCGCACAAGCGCCACACTTTAACCAGTAGCTTGTGGGATCCATGTTGTTTGGACTATTAACACCTGATCAGAACCCTGTAGAGGTAATGTAGAGTCCCATATTAGAGGACCATTATCAGTAGTAGTGGTTGCAGCCAATTCTCCACCTTTGTGGCCCTCTAAATGAATGTTACCCCCAGGACTTGATGCCAAAATGTTATCATTTTCCCAATCACAACCAAGGTCAATGTCTGGGTCCTCAGTCCAATCCACTGCATCAATCCCACACAATGAGAGTGATGGTTCTGGAATCACTGTTTTAGGGGCTAACAATTTTAAAGGGGCTAACACTCTGCTGGTGCAAGGCTGAACTAACTTAAAGGGACTAAACCTCTGCTGGTGCAAGGCTGAAGTCACCTAAAGGGCCTCGATCTTTGCTGGTAGCTCAGCTTAAGGGCCTGTACCTTAATTTGGAAGGGCTCACGTTAAAGACCAAAAAAGTGAATTTTGGAAGGTTTTACCACATCACACACACATCCACAATGACAGTTAAGGGTGGGTACTGTTGGATTTCCCATTGCCTATTCCATCTGTGGTTGTCATGGGCAACGTGATTTAAAGGGGTGCTTGGTAATGTTTCTTTAGCTTAAAATTTGGGTTTCTGTCCATCCAATTGGGGAGGAAAGAAGGTCTCCAAGTATTTTCCCACTTTAATAGTGTTTTTTTTTTGAGTGTGGAAAGTGTGTAGTGGATAGGCTGTGATGTTGGGGTAAAACTGTGACTTGGGCTTGTTAGATGCCCCCAAACATACTTCTCCTGCTGTCCCAGTTGCATTCCAGAGGTGTTGGCATCATTTGCTGAGGTGTTATAGTGGACCTGGTGACCCTCCTGAGTCGAATGGTGGGATCCTCTGAAACGAAGCATTTTTCCCCATAGACTGTAATAGGGTTCGATATTCGTTCGACTTGTCGAATATTGAGCGGCTATTCGAATATTTTACTGTTCGCTCATCTCTAATTATTATCCTCTCCGGATGGACGGACCCCTCTGACTCACAAATATATGACTCGTTGGTCGTCTGATTTGGGTAGGCAGATTTCTCAGGCTCAGTGGCAGATCATCTGGTCTTGTGCTATTAAGTTGTCCACCTGCATAACTTATGGTGAGACCCAGTATAAAATTCTTCGACATTGGTACCACACCCCAACCCTTCACACATTAAACCCCAATATTCCCTCTAATTGCTGAAGATGCCTTTTGCGTCCAGGTACTCTTTTTCATATTTTTTGGGACTGCCCTCTGATCCGTCCTTTTTGGCTGGAGGTGAAGTCCATAATGGACGCAATCTTCCCTCACACTGTCCCCCTGGACCCTCTGGTTTATCTCCTTAGCTTACCTCCCAGGACCCTGGGTAAACACCATTCCTTGCTGTTTTTATATATTTGTAATGCAGCTAAGTCCCTTATACCTCGCCACTGGAAAAGTACCCAACCCCCCTCGGCCCCGTTCCTACTTGCTCGTATCAAAGATGTTAAGTGCCTGGAGTTTCTTACTGCCACTTTGAATAATACAGTGGAGAAATTTCGGACCATCTGGGCACCTTGGGATGTGTACGGTTCCCTCCCATCCCCCCCTTCCTTTCCTCCTTGTCTCCTGTCTCTAGTCCTGTGGCTCCCTGTCTCTCTCCGTTGTTTCTGTCACTTATTTTTTACCTTTTGCCCTACCGTAGCAGTGGTTTAATTGCATTGTTGCTTGTTTCAACTGTTTTTTATTGTTCTAGTGGTTGATTCTAGTATATGGTTCTTTGTTCTCTTTTTTGAATTTTTTTTTTATAAAAATCACAGTTGAAAAAAAATACCTGATTAGTTGTGATTTTGATTTAGGTCATGGTCTCCTAGCCCTACTACACTGACATCACTTATAGCCTTATAGGCAGGGGCGTAACTTAAGGGGGTGCAGAGGGTGCAGTCGCACCGGGGCCCAGGAGCCTTAGGGGGGCCCATAAGCACTGGCATCAGTATTGAGATTGCAGCTTCCACCTGGCCCATAAACTAAGGAGACCCACAGATTCCCCTAACCACACTAACGTGGATTAAACTCCTTAGCACCCGGAACCATTACTATCAAGAATTCACTGTAGGGATGAGGTAGGGGGCCCCGGACAAAAGATTGCACCGAGCCCACAAGAATTTAGTTATGTCACTGCTTATAGCTAAGCTCCAGACTACCCTTACTATCTGAAGCAAATGCTGAACGAGAGCACGCTCAGAGACCTGTTCACATAAAGCATTTTACACTGCACAAACTATATTAGAATCCATAACTCTCATCCAGAGCCCCATAAGTCATGAATTACATTTTTCCTACTGGTGCCCTCAGTGCTGTGTATGTAAATACTACTGAGATTAGTGCAGAGATTTATGACATCAGCGAAGTTCTAAATTAGGTCCAAACATAATATTATCCAGTAACACACCCAGTATAAGATAACCATCCTAAGAGAGAAGGAAGGGCCGGTGACATTTACAGCACATTCCTATGGAATCTAACTAGTGCACTTCATGTAATAGCCGTCTGGATAGAGGTGGGGATGGAATAAAATACAATGATTAAATAATACAGGCATGGAAGTTACAAAAAAACATTTCACGCTGTTCTTTCACAAGAGATGTGGTAACATAGCAACTTCCAACACACATACTGTGCACAGTCATTGGGCTTAAATAACCTGGATAGTAAAATAGCATGGAAGAAATAAAGAAAAATGTGCTAAGAAACCAAGAAGATGCCCTGAGGTTCATGGCCATAATCTAGGAGGGAAATTATTTGCTCAAAGACAATTGGACAGAAAAACAGAAAATCATCTTGTGCCTACATGTACAGTACAAAAAGTATATTATAAAACCAGGATGAAACTTAGGTGCAATGTTATTGATTTATTTTAAGGGGTTAAAACTAGGGTTGAGCGATCGGGATCGGAAAAGATCGGATCCTGATCGGCAATCGAGTAAATTTCACGATCACGATTGGGTTCTGATCCCGCCTAAAAAAGATCGGGAACGGAATACCGATCCTGATTGCTCAACTTACCTGCACAGATCCACTGCCGCTCCCTGTTCTTCACGCTCCTCTTCTCTCTCCTTCACATGCCTTCAGAGCGCCTTGCGCGCCCCCGCCTCCCAGGCTAGTGTAACTGATGCTTGGAGTAGGCGGGGCTTGTGGCTTAGGAGAATGTGGGCGGGTACTGGGAGGGGAGACATGAGTGATGCACTCATGTCTCCCTGCCCTGTACCTGCCCACACTCTCCTGAGCCACAACAAGCCCTGCCCACTCCAAGCATCAGTAACACTAGCCTGGGAGGCGGGGGCGCGCACAACGCTCTGAAGGCATGTGAGGGAGAGAGGAGAGGAGCGAGAAGAATGGGGAGCGGCAGCGGCACCCTGCAGGTAACCGGACAGCAGGGGGGGACTAAGTAGCGGGGGGATTTTTTTTAAATTGCATTCAATTTTTGGACTCCATGCTGTGTAGTGAATAGGATCGTTTTTAAAATCCAATCTTTGATCATTAAAAAAAATCCCATTGACTTGCATTAGGATTGGAATTGGGATCGGGTTCAGATGGAAAATAATCAGAAATCGGATTTTAAAAACGATCCTGAAATCTCAAGATCGGCTCAACCCTAGTTAAAACATAAAATATATACGGTATATACACATATATATAAATTTGCTATACCTGGAATCGTACCAATCCATAGAACACAGATGACATTTTTGCTGTACAGTGAATGACAAAAAAACAAAGCTTGTAATAACAACACAAAAGTGAATTTTTTCTCCGATTCCACCCCATTCTGAATTTTTTTTTTCCAGCTTCCCAGTACATCAAACAGAACATTAAAGTTTCCATGACAAAGTATAATTTGTCCCACAAACATTAAGCCCTCTGTGAATAGAAAAATAATAAAATGATGGAATTTGGAAGGGAGGAAGTCAAAAACGAAAATGAAAAAATGCCGTCAGTGGGAAGGGGTTAAACAAATGTCGCATTTACAGTAACTATGGTTAGCCATTCCTGGTTCCTCCTATATGTGAAGCTTAAAGTTTTAGGAAATTACAATGTTTTTATTTTTATTTTTCATGTCACTATCTACTGTATATTAAAAATAAATACCATATCCTGCAATTTTCACTCTTGCCACTAAGCCTAATAGACTGACTCTTCCCAATTATGACAATAATATTAGATAGGTGGGGGTTTGACACCCAGTAGCCCTCCCAATCCGTTTCTATTGATTTGAATGGGAAGTGAGCTGCAGTAATCCCTGACCACCACTACACAGCGGATGGCGCTGTCTACATCCAGCTCTGCGCACTGTGTTTTACCAGCAGCTCAGTTTCTAATAGTTGGTCTTAATAAATAAATATGGCAATATTCAATTCAGTCTTCATTACGCCTTCTGGTCTAATCTATAGAGCCAAAACAACAGCATGAGTCGCTGTCCAATAAGGCACCATGCGTATTATATGTAACATATTGCACGGAGTCAAGTTGTATCTCTTTCCGATAAGTAAATGTCTAAAATCTAATTAAACCCCATTAGTAGAGTCACCTTTTGATACGACCCTTTTAATCTGAGGATGTGAAAAATAGATGACAGAGAATATTCCGAGGATTAAGCGTCAGCGAAGAATACGATAACAGGCATCCAGTGAGTAATCTTGGCAAACAACACACAGAAACTCAAGATGATTCATTATCATTGACATAAATTTAGATATCCAGGTTTTAGCTATAAATGAATAACCAACTGGTGAGAATGACGATAATGGGAACATTGATGTCAATCTTCAGTGTTAAACATTAATCTCTCGTGATTTCACCAATGTATCTGTAAGGTGGAGGGAAACGGGGTGAAAATCGTTTATTGTCGTTATATCGGCGGAAATTCTTCATTTTGTGCATCTAAATAAAAGACTCAATAAGGGACAAGTCTGGAAATCTTATTCTTATGCCTAGGAAAAAGCTAAAATTATATCATAAGACCTCATGAGCATAACTGTGCACTGTATGGAACTCAATACCGAACCATATTGTGCACTGTATGTTCACAATGTGCAGCCTATATTCTTGTATTAGACCAACATTCCTTAAAGGGATTGATCATATTGATGGCCTTTCCTTAGTATAAACCATAACTAAATAGGCGACAGTGCTTCACTTCATTGTACTATCATGCATTTGGTAGTGGGGGTCCATAGTATTACAGCTCAGTACCATTCATTTGAATAGGACTGAGAATCAGTGAGTTCAATAACAATGGTAGTGCAGGACCTTCAGTCAGCTCAACCTCTATAATATCACCCATCCTACTCGAGCAGCAACAGGGCTGAAGGCCTGCCCCCGTTTCACCCTCTACCTCACCTTCATAAGGCTTTAAAGTTGTTTTTCAGTGTACAGTGTGGGGGGAGAGATGTGGCGTGCATGGGTCTACTGTGTGGGGGGGGGAGATGAGGGGTGCATGGGTATACTGTGGGGGGGAGATGTGGGGTGCATGGGTATACTGTGGGGGAAGATGTGGGGGGAATGGGTCTACTGTGAGGGGCATGGGTGTACTGTGGGGGGAGATGTGGGGTGCATGGGTATACTGTGGGGCGAGATGTGGGGTGCAGGGTGTACGGTGGGGTGCATGGGGGTACTGTGTGGGGTGAGAGAAGTGGGGTGCATGAGTGTACATGGGGGAGATGTGGGTGGCATGTGTGCACTATGGGGGGATAGATGTGCGGTGAACGAGAGTACTGTGGGGGGGAGATATGGTGGTCATGGATGTACTGTGGGGAAGATGTTGGTGGAATAGGTGTAATGTGGTGGGAGTTGCGGGTGGCTTAGGTGTACTGGGGGGAGATGTGGGGTGCATGGATGTACTGTGGGGGGAAGAGATATGGGGTGCAGGGTGTACCCAAAGAGAAATGGATGGGAATGGGCGGAGTCAATTTAGAAGTGTGTGGAGCCAAATTTGCTGTGGCAAGCATAGCCCTCCCACATTGTGTCCCTCTTTCTGTCCTTTAAAAGTTGTGAGGTATGGTAGTGGGCAGTGTCAGACTCTCTGTCACCAGTCACAGTCGTGGCTGACTTGTCTTTCCCATAAAACCTCTAGACAGTGAAAGGCATATGCGGCAGTGTCATGTCTCCCGTCTGGTGGATCAGGGTGTTCTTGATAGAAAATGAACAGGAAAAGGAGACATAGTGGCAGCCTAAACTGGTGTGACATACTGTGTAGTAGAGTGGTATACCCCCTGACTCTAGCCTCACGCCACTTGAGGCCATTCTTGGCCAACCCAAGGTAGATTTCCACTTCCTAGGCTATGGGCATTTCCGCATCTGGCTAAGGTCTGTGGCCCCCTTTGATTTGTGCAAAGCAGTCTTTTTTGTGTAACCATGGCTTATATGGATCCCAGTGGAAGCCAGTGGTGATATTCTCTTTCTCAATCAATATTATCTTCTTGGCAAGCTTGTAGGGGCCCGATGGTTTTGGGCAGACTGTTTCAGGAAATCTCAGCTTCTCTGCAATAGGGAATAGGGTGCTCAAATTCACAATGGAGCCCAGGAGAGGTTTGACTGTTTATTATGAAACCCCAAAGTATAATAATACCCCCCAAAAACAGGTGGACGGACCTGACGTAGTTAGGTAATGGAATAAAGGGGTAGCGTTGGGCGCCACCATTCTACTGGGCTCATCTATGAATAAAAAGTTACACAATGGCCGACTATAGACACATTTTAGAACAGTAGAATTTCCGCACCTCATACTCATGTTATTCACAAGATACATTACACTAGTGTGACTTATAATGAGTTGATAATATCCCACTATCTATATCATACACGTCAGTACTGAAAATAGGTGATAATATATCAAATAATGAAGCCATGTGTTTGTTACATGTGGCGTTTTGTGTGATTTCACACCGGATTTGTAACCTCGCTAATATTATGATTATTTTGTCAACTGGGTAAACAGTAACTACATAGAAAAAAAAAACATTGTTGGATTTAAAGGCATTGCCATTATGAAAGATCATATATTAACATATATTAACTTATCTCTACCACAATACAATTTCCAAAATATCTCCAACTTGACCTTAAATAGCTAACTCTGTAGACATAAAACTAAATAGCGATTGTAGCAATAAATGCAGAGCAGAAAAAAAAAATTTCTGTCATCAGATCTGAAAAGTCCTAACAGATATGTAATCTGATAGGCACTGTCACCCTGAAAGTTTTGATCTTTTTGTTATGCAAATCCGTTCAGCCATTCCAAAGGTATAAGCCCTTTTAGTGATGATGCAAATTATGGTTTACTAGCCAAGTGGGTGGTGATATTGCATGATATACAGCACACAGAGACCCCGCTCCCAGAGGAACCACTTGACTAGTAGACCCTAATCTGCATTAACAATTAAAGGACTTATATCTTTGGAATAACTGAACAGATTTTGCTAAACAAATAACCTAAACTGCTCCGGGTGACATTGCCTATCCAATGATGTATGTCATAGGGCTTTTATACCTGGTGACAGGTCCTTTTTATAGGGCTTTACTTATTAATAGACTTTATCCCCTATACTAGCAATTGAGAGGACAGGAGTCAATGCATTCAGTTTACCGTTTACCGTGCGGATTCCCTGAACAGAATACCGAATGCAGATGTGAACCAGGCCTCATAGGTTAGGGTCAATGTTTTCTGCCGCAGCGTTTTTACAATGTGGGGCTTCAGTGCTTAAGGGGTTACAGTACGAGCCCCCATGTCTTCTGTAGGAGGGCTGTCCTAAGTTCCTAAGTTAGGCACTTATCTTTTTTGATAATATTCAGGTACAAGAATAAGAAAAGATAGCTAGAGAACTATGACAATTACGCCTGTCACGCTAGGTAGCCGGGCGTTTCACTGCTCCTTGTTGATCAATAATCCTGTAACATTCTACCAAACACCGTTATTTTTTATCACTATATTTTCTCCTATAAATAGAAGGAAACAAACTGTTTCCAAACAACACCTGACAGCCTCAGAAATGTTCTTTTGTTCTCCTGCCGAGCAGGTGTTGTTCCCTGATTTTATTGAATCACTTCATAAATGCCACTACATTTAGTGCATATAGCTTCTTCTTCCATGTATCAGCTCTGACAAATAAAATGTATGCTACAATCCTGCGGTTAGAACAGGGCTCCTGGGGTGCAATCTGAAAGTCTGGACCTCTGAGAGGAGTCTGCGTGTTCTCGTCCTAAGAATATATTTATATAAGGCAGATTTGTTGCAGAAGTTATGGCAACTATTTTTTTCATGAGATTGAGGTTTGCAGAAATACATGTGTGTGTCACCCAAATTTTAGATCCCAGAAGATCTGCCATGATGTGTGAATACAGGAGCATAACTTGAGGGGTGCAGAGGGTGCAGTCACATTGGGGCCTTGGAGACTTAGGGGGCGCATAACCCCTGGCATCAGTACTGAGATTGCAGCTTCTATCTGGCCCATAAGCCAAGGAGACCCACAGATCCCCCTAACCACTCTAAGGTGGATTAAACTCCTTAGCATTCGTAACCATCACTATCAAGAATTCACTGTAGGGATGAGGTAGGGGGCCCGGACAAAAGATTGCACCGGGGCCCATAAGACTTTAGTTACACCACTGTGTGAATATGATAGAAAGGTAGTAGAAGTGAACTTACCAGCACACTGAGAGTAGACTTGTCCAGGCTCCAGGCTCCTGGACAGATGAAAACCACTATGGCTATGGGCAAATTTGCTCAGTAGCCAAGTCCAGAAGCATAAGCTGAAAAAATAAGACACTTGTGCGTTTCAGACGAAACACATGGTTCTTAAAGGGAGTGTGCCACCAGGACCCAGGAGATTACCCCGGCCCTGCCGATAGATAGGTTGGGGGTCACCAAAATCAAATAGTATTACCCTTATGAATAATTTCCACTGTTGCCAATTTATCACCATGTATATCAATATGTAAATTATCTCTCTGAAGCTATAAGAGCATTGTCATTGTCCAAAGGTGGGTAATAAATATGTAAATCTATTCTCCAGTATGTAATTAGGAGAAAAGTGCCTCTGTATGCTGCCCTCTAGAGGGCAGCCCCCTTAACATCATGCATGACTCAGTTAATAAGCCTACTAACATGATGCGGGGTTTATTGCCAAATTAATATTTCTATTCCAAAAGGAACAGATTCCGAGCTATGGACAGCGCTGTTTCGGTCTTTTGGACCTCCTCAGCATAGTGCAGGGATACTAATTTGGCAGAGTGAGAGACTATAGACCAGGGTCAGGGGATAATCATACACATTAGGGAGAGTGTGTGCCTACATAGGCGTACAGAGACCTACAAGTTATTCCTGCTCCGCTAGGGATTCTGGGTAAAATATATATATATATATATATATATATATATATATATATATATATATATATATATTCCAACAGTGACTCCAAGGCAGATGTGAAAGTAGCCTGAGTATGATTAAATAATTTAAAAAAAAAATAATCCAAAGGTGGCCATAGCCTTTAAGGCTATACCACATAAAATGGAAGTCGATGTGATGATCTAACTCCAGCTATCAGCTGTTATATCCAGAGTAAGGCTTTTGGATTTATTTTGTTTGTTTTTTTTGGGTTAGGGTTTCAGGGTAAGACATTTGTGACCAGAAATTTCCACTGCTCAGTACAAGGTAAATGTAGGATTATTTTCAAGATATTAAAATTAATTTTCTTGGTGTTCATGGACAGGCAGGGTCCACCAATATTTGGCTGATTGTTCTTCATATATTGTTCGCAAAGTTTTTAGCTTTATTCATTTTTTTTTCAAAAACATACATTCCAAGATCTGTTTTTGTCAAAAAAAAGTCGGCCCATTGGTCCATTAACAAAGAAGAAATTGAGGAATTCTTCTGTTCTTTATGTTTGGTCGGAGCACTCAGCACCTACAATCTTGAGGAAGGCAGCGGCAGCATCTAAACTTACCACTAGACTAAATACATCCTGTTCTATTGTATTTAGAAAAGGTGTAAAAGAAATTATTTTTGGAAAGAATGGGAGCCAACATTGGATGAGAAACATGGATACGCTTACCGAAATCATTAAGATAGCATTGAATAGCAGGATAACCTAAAAACAGCAGGGCATTCTGGAAAAACCACTATACAGTTTCCCAGAATTACGGTAATACAGTATTATGTCACAGCATAGCACGAGAGTACGAGAGCACGAGAGTATGACATTACTTACCAGTGGGATAAGACTACTGGGAACAGCAACATCCAAGGAAGGAACATGTCACATATCCTGCAATGCTCAGTGGCCCATAAGGTCTTCTACCTCTGCACATTGTGAGTACTACAACCCAGTCCAATGAGTCAGAATGGGGCTTCTTTGAAGTTCTCTGCACTATTTTACACCATTTTCAGCTGTTTTTTTTTTTTTTTAACAGATTTTATGGAGTGAGAAAATTCATGTGAAAGGAAGTATCGGCAAATTTTTAATTTATTAAAATCAGACAGTGAGATATATCACTGTTTCCAAAAAATTTTTATTTTCAGATGATAGATTGTTTTAAATTCTATTTTCTGTACATGATTATAAGCGTGGCCATGTTGCCTAAGCTTCTCTTCTGCCCCTTGAAGAGGATCTTTCATGTCCTCAGGCACATGCGGTTTTATATATATGAATTCAGCTTTCCCGTTATGTGCCTTGGGGCAAGAGCTATCCGTGCGTTACTGATATCTCTTCACTGTCAGAAGGCTGTTCCTGACAGTCTAAATGGGAACGTCTCATAGATGCAGCAAGGCTGAGTGTGCTGCAGGGTTCAGCGCATCTCTGATGCAGCAGAGCTGAGTGTGCAGCAGGGTTCAGCGGTTCTCCGGTGTAGCAATGCTCTCCGTGCGCTCAGCTTGGCTGCATCTCCGGAGTAGCCAAGCTGAGCGCACGGCCAGCTCTGCTTCATCTCTGGTGTAGCAGTGCTGGCCGTGCTCTCGACTGCATCTTCGGAGTAGCTGGGCTGAGCGCATGGCCAGCACTGCTACATCTCGGCATAGGAATGCACTGACCAGCGTTGATTGGCCGAATGCCATACAGAGTACAGCATTCGGCCAATCAACGCTGGTTCTGCCGGAGGAGACGAAGTCTAAGATTGGTCCACAGCAGTCTCCATTCTGGTCCGATATTAGACTCCGCCTCCTCACAGACGAAGCTCCGGCAGAACCAGTGTTGATTGGCCGAATGCTGGTCAATGCATTCCTGGGTGAGTGACAGTCCCACCTAAATAAAGGTAATCCCTAGCTAACCCTGCCTGTACATCTATCCCTGTCTCACAGTCACATAGTTCACAGTCTCAAATTAACCGAATGTTAAATCCACCATTCGTATAAATTGGAGGTCACCTGATTTAGCCAGCCAATTACTTTTTCCGATTATTTTTCGATGCCTCCGTTGTCGTAGTTCCTGTCCCACCTCCACTGTGCAGTTATTGGTGCAAAAAAAGCACATGGGAAGGTGGGAGGGGATGCAAATTTTTAGTGCGTTTGCCTCGTGGTATTCAATTGGAATCGAATATCTCGAACAGCCTGATATTTGATCAAATATCTATTCGATCAAACAGTGTTCTCTCATCTCTACGCTGTACCACTAAGCATTAAAAAAAAATGTATTAAAAATTTACATTTCTTGTGTAAATTCTTCTTTTCTAGAAACAAATTTAACCTATTTTGTATACTATTTAAATTGAATATAATTAATAATAAATTCCTCATTTCTTCTCGGATGTAAACTTCACACGTTCCCTATATTACTCATTTATGTAAATATACTGTAGGAATTTTCATCACCCTAATTTTATGACGAAGAATTCAGTGGAAGTGAGTCAGTGCATCTGCCACATGGAAGGTAAACAGCGAGGAACAGTCAGGTGTAAACTTGTCACAAGGCTTTTATTCATTCAGCTTGGAAGAGTTGGCACTGGTAGGTAACTGTTCACACAGTAATTGTTATTGCAGTTCCCTAATCTAGCCAAATTTGAATATCAAATAATGACTAACAACTAGGCCAAAGGCAAAACCTCAGTGAACTGGCGCACAATGCAAAATTCCTATCGCGGTCCCCACCTGCCATGTGCCTTTTTATAATACAGGTGTTGGGTTCCTTCGCGGACCAGAGGTCAGGTGGGTCAACTGCATTCTGACCCCTTAAGGAATCGTCCAATTATGGCCTTGAGGATATAAATGTGTTTCCATTCTTTTTTTTGTTTGCATTCTTGCAATCCTAATCGTTTTATATCTTGTATGTAGAAGTTGTATGAGGTTTTGTTTTCATGTGCCAAGCTATACCTCACGTAGGTGTCAGGTTGTGTTATCTTGGAGCACTAAGCACAGATCTTCTGTGGATGTAGGCTTGCTCCAATCCGTCTGTCTCTTCATGTTATCCGAGACAGACTGGATGATGTTGAGATCAGGGTTATATCTGTGGGGGCCATATCATCACATCCAGGACTTCTCCTCCAAAGGGCGAAGATCACACCAAATATTGATGGGATTTACATTTCTCTTTTCTTCATTCTCCAATAAACTATTGACACTTGTATTTCTGAAAGCATTCTTACTTTTCTGGATTTTTTTCCACACCTGCCTTAAACTTTTGCACAGATCTGCACACCTTACAGCATAAATAATGTTAGAAATGTATTGTATGGGTTATGTATTATTTTATGTCTTATTGTCGATAAAGTTTATATATTGAAAGAAATGATTGTTTATGTATCTCGTTTTTTAGTATATGCTTTATGCCAGGTTCACACTAGCATTCAAGTTTCTGTTTAAAAAGCGGTTATTCATGGAAACCCAT
Organism: Leptodactylus fuscus; assembly: GCF_031893055.1. Lineage (NCBI taxonomy): Eukaryota > Metazoa > Chordata > Amphibia > Anura > Leptodactylidae > Leptodactylus > Leptodactylus fuscus. Next base: position 325,353,434 of record NC_134265.1, on the reverse strand, counting down.
GGACCCCCATAGACTATAATGGGATCCGCCAGGTTTCCACCGAGCTTCCATGCAAAATTGGCAGAGAGAAAAGTCTTACTTGCGGAATGGGGGACAGAGTCCCCAAATGGTCACACAATGCTAGTGTGAACATAGCCTTATTTATTTTTCTTTACAAATTATACAGTATTATGCCCCATAATGGACCCTGCACACAGTATTATGCCTCATAGTGGCCCCTGCACACAGTATTATGCCCCATAGTGGCCCCTGCACACCGTATTATGCCCCATAGTGGTCCCTGCACACAGTATTATGTCCCTTAGTGGCCCCTGCACACAGTATTATGCCCCATAGTGGCCCCTGCACACAGTATTATGCCCCATAGTGGCCCCTGCACACAGTATTATGTCCCTTAGTGGCCCCTGCACACAGTATTATGCCCCATAGTGGCCCCTGCACACAGTATTATGCCCCATAGTGGCCCCTGCACACAGTATTATGCCCCATAGTGGCCCCTGCACACTGTATTATGCCCCATAGTGGCTCCTGCACACCGTATTATGCCCCATAGTGGCCCCTGCACACAGTATTATGTCCCATAGTGTCCCCTGCACACAGTATTATGCCCCATAGTGGCCCCTGCACACAGTATTATGCCCCATAATGAACACCCATGTACAATTATTATACTCTGGGGTCTTTTCAGACCCCAGAATATAATAATCGGAGACTGAGTGGGGATACAAACATAAAAAACACTGTCACTTACCTATCCCCGGCTTTGCTGCAGTCTCTGTGGTGTCGGCCATCTTCAATGACGTCAGGACATCACATGACCCGGGACACAGGTCCCGGGTCATGTGACATCAAAAACATCACACAGCTAGGCCGAAGCCTGTCTGGAGCGCAGAGAGGTAAGTAAGGGCCCATTCACACGGACTAACGTGCCACGTGACCTGGCACGTATACGCCGTGTGAGATTTTGCGGGCCGTATACTCTCCCATTGATTTTTGCGGCCGCAAAATAACACAGCGTTTACAATCCACGCTCCCATTAAAATCAATGGGAGCTTATACGGTCCGCAAAATCTCACACGGCGTATACGTGCCAGGTCACGCGGCACGTTACTCCGTGTGAATGCACCCTTACACTGTTTTTTATGTTCCCTTACCTCTCCTGACATGTTTGGGACCTGAGTCATGGTAATATCTAAGTGGTTTGGGCTTGGTAAACCAAACCAAGCCAATTTGTAAAGTGGGAATCATTGTTTGGTATCATGTGATCTCATCATTCAGAGACATAAAGCACAATAACTCATTATGACTTACTGACATGGTTGTACAGAACTCATGAACATTTTATACTGGCAACTACACTTGAGTCACCTCTCCCGTGTGCGCCAATGTACAATCTTGCTCTGTGGTTCTTTGTCCTCCTTTACTTTTTGTTGGTTGCCTCATATTTTATGGTAGTTGCATTATTTGATCTACTCTGGATTATATGACAAATCATTAAGGTGCTAGAAACATTGAAGTCTTTTGCATTACATTATCACACCCAATCTTTCCAGGACTAAACATCTTGGGAACATGCCAATGCTTGACAATTAGGTGAAGAATACATGAAAACAAGTATCTTATGGACTTACCTTACGGAGAGCCTTGATCCAATTTGTGGCTGATTTTGGCATGAGAATTTACATTAATTCCAAACCTAATAAACTAGGATGCGGAAACTGATTGTGATGAATCGGGTTTATAAAGAAAATTTGTGTTTGCTCCAACCCAAGATTTTTGGGGTTTGCCACCCATGAGTTCTCATCATACTATAGGTCTCTTCAGACTCTAGAGTTTAATACTCAGAGGCCATGAAGAGGAACCTAAGAATAATAAACAGCTCATACTCACCTTTCCTCACCTCTCCTCTCCAAGGCTTTGTTGTGGTGTCCAGTCTTTTGTATAGCATTCTTCCAGCCTCTTCTGGCCTCTTGGGTAATGTCAGTGGCCCCAAGTCACCACTGAGGCCCGTATTTGGGTCTTGACCGCATGGGTGATGTCAGTAGCCGCAAATTGGGTCTTGGGGGTAACATGGGATACATCAACGTCATGATGCTTCTGGTTCAAATTGAAACTTGGGTGCAAACCTCAAGAATATTCACAAGACAAATATCGCCAGGTTCAGCCAACTTTAATAATAAATATTAAATTGTGAGGAAACACAGCCCTCAACATCCCCACCTGTGATATTACCCAAGTGGTCAGATGAGGATGCTGAGGGATTGTCAGATTCTGTAAGGGAGCCCAGAAGACATGAGGCAAGATGGGTATAAGTGATTATTATATTTCTGTACCTCGCTGGGGCCTCTACTCATTCCCAGTTTGGCCATTGCAAATATTTGTGAAAACAAATCTCATGAGTTTCGTCCATCTACTATATAAGTTTGTTCATCCATCTCTAACTTTTAACAAAAATAGGGAGCATGAAGCCACTAGTACTTTTAATAGTGTTTCGTGGAGTTGTCCTACAAGATAATACTACTTTACCTTGTTAGATCAAAACATACATTTTTTTCAATTGGACTCATTGTATTAACACTCATTTATCTAGAGATTGCTGTTACTGACTTATCATGGTGCCTCTTAGACTTGTTTTGTTTCCTTTTTAAAACGTCCTGCCTATGTTTCCAGTTCACACATGCTCAGAACCTCAGTTCCTCTTCCTGGATCTTCTTCCAGGTCTGGTGGTCACACATGCCCAGAACCTTCATTCCTCTTTGTGGATCTTCTTCCAGGTCTGGTGGTCATACATGCCCAGAACCTTCATTCCTCTTTGTGAATCTTCTTCCAGGTCTTGTGGTTACACATGCCCAGAACCTACATTCCTCTTTGTGAATCTTCTTCCAGGTCTTGTGGTTACACATGCCCAGAACCTACATTCCTCTTCCTGGATCTTCTTCCAGGTCTGGTGGTCACACATGCCCAGAACCTACGTTCCTCTTCCTGGATCTTCTTCCAGATCTGGTGGTCACACATGCCCAGAACCTCTGTTCCTCTTTCTGGATCTTCTTGTAAATCCATTGTATGGGTCAGCCAATAACAATTAAGTCACTACAAATGAAATCTTTTCACTGGCATAGGACACATTAGGTGGACTCTCTTAAAGGGGGCCTAAAGGACACCAGGAGGCTCCATAATTCAGATGACCTTCATTAGCTAAGTTGCTTTATTCATAGTATACAAGAATATTATGATTAATCCAGATGACAAATGTTCTTCTTCTGTGGTCATAGTTATCTATGTGTGGAAATCTTGATATATAACGTGGGTTGCTCCGACGCATTGCCCATCATGCTTAGCGGCTATTTAGATCATTTGTTTTAATTGTATTATAAAGAAATCAAATGAATTAAATGAGGATCACGAGTCATTTCAATGGATAGTGCATAAGGTCATCTTTTATCCAGGTAAATATTAATATAAGTTTGGAACAACAAACAATAGACATACCTTTAGCAAACATTATACCGAGCCTTCAGTTCCCACGCGTTTTTCAATAGCACATTTATCCTACATGTCATTAATGTTCTTCTGTATTTATTGTAACAATTATATAATTTCTAACTTATTCATCAAGTACCTTAAAATGGCTGTAACTGCACAATATCAGCTAAAAGATTTCTATGGGGATAACATTAGCAAAGCACTTGAAAACAGCACTTATAGACAAATGCTCTAAGTAAGAGCCTGAGTGCCACTTTTCCAGCTGGGCCAATATATTGAAATTCACTCCTGTTTGTTCTTATACAATAAACAAAGTCCTTCAGTAACAATGAGGGCAATAAGGGAAGAAAAACAACAGATTTCAAGAGTCTGGAAGTTTTTGACTTGAACATGTCTGCTCAGAAATAAGTGAGATTCCATTAGATACCTGACCCTTCTTGTGAAGTCTACAGTAGCATTAACCATTCACAACCAATTCTTACTCACTGAGCCAGTGGAGTGGGTACACGGCAAACAAGAATGTGTACTTTATGTGACCTACTGTAAATTAGAATTGAAAAGAACATTATCAACTTGACTTTATTTTAAAGGGAATTTCTAATCCAGGCAAACCTCCATGCATTTCTCAATAGGCACTGCTTGTGCTGATGACGAAATTTTCCTCTAGCCCCCACTGTTTCTAAGCAATCATTTCTGTTAGTTTCAGCACAATTATCGTCTCGACTCAGGTGTCCAGGGGTAGAGAAGAAAGACAGAGACCACCTACCTGTCAGTAGAGAACATAATTGTGCTTAAATTAACAGCAATGATTGCTCAGGAATGGTGGGAGTTAGAGAAAAAGTTCCAACGGTGACAAAACCAATGGTGCAGCATCTATTGAAGGATACTATACACTGACAAGCAAAAGGGTAACAATGTATTGAACTTTTGGCTTTGAAGCTCCATATCTCACCATCCACTACAGTTCCTAACGTGAGACTACCATCATAGTATAGACAATCATCCTGGCAATCTCATACATAAATGTACATATTTTTTTTTCTCCTTGTATACTACAAATTACAACATTCTCTAATTTGCTCAGTGTGTTATTAGGTGGATTCCCAAGTCAAAGGTCACTGGTTCAAATCGAAGATCAGCCATGAAGATTTCCCAAGAAAAGAGAAACAGCATCATCCAGCTCATCGATAGTGATCTCTTGGCCAGGAAAATTCCCAAACTGCATCATGTGAGCGCCATGACAGATGGAAGAATATAAAATGAAAAGTGGAAAGTAGAAGATTGATAAAGGGTGATCTGGAGCGATGAGATGAAAGTCAATGGGCTGGGCTCTGCTAGCTGTAAATGGATCTGGAAGAAACAAGGGGAATAGGGGGCCAAAGGATCAAGAAATTGTTACATTTGGTGGAGGAAGCCTAATGATATGGTATTGAATACTTGACCAGGATCGATGGTGGTCTCAGTGCTGAGCTATATGTGAGTATCCTACAAGATGAGTTACTTTGTACACATGAGTACTATGGCAGTAGCAGGACAACGACACCAAGAATATGTTGAGATTAACAAAGAAATGGTTCAGTTACAATGAAGTAGAGGTGCTGAATTTGCTGCCAAACCTCAACCCTGTTGAACACTTGTGGGTTTAGTTGGAGAAAAAGCTGTATTCGTACTTCATATATTCAATTATGCAAAGTTTGGTAAAATGGCTATTTAAGTCTAATTGAATGAGAATGCAACAAGTTTAATACAGCAGACCTATGGCTATGGCTATGGCTATGATAGCTGTTTAGCTCCTGGGTGGCCGCCATATTTAAATACCTAACATCCACCATAGTATTATATCCGATGTCGAGAAGGGGTTAAAGCAACACTAAACCTAGAATTTAATTATACAATTAAAGAGGAGCTAAGCTTACCACACTGTTGGTTAGGCTGCAGAATATTTTGTATACTTCTGAAACAATCTATAATCCTGCTGATCTGTTTCATCATAGGTTGGCAAACAACTAAGGTTATAGAGATTAGTCAAGGAGTGGAGCCTAACAATAAGGGAAGGTGGGGGGAGGCTCCTGCTGCAGGTACTTTACCATCAGTCACAGAATTAAAAGGAAGGGAGGGGTCGTTGCGGATATAACATACAGTAGCTTCAAAGTAAAGTAGGAGATAAAGAGAACATTTTCTAAGATTTTTCTTTTTACATTAGTGTTATGTATTTGTTGTGTTTAGTTTTCCTTTAGAAGATATTTGTTGTATGTCGTTCACTCCCATATGCTATGACAAGTAGGCTGGTTAGATATAGTGAGTAGAAACATAACCATTTTTCATTTTCTATCTGTTTTATCATTTATTTATATAATTATGTATTCATGGTCATCTATGCATCTTGAACTACAGATACATTGCTTAGATACAGCTGTAGATATCAGCAGCCATTTACTCAAGGATGTAAACAACTATTCCATTCTTGTTAGCTTCCATCAGGACTACTGTGAGAGACGTATCTAAAAATTCTGTTACGTATTTCCTCTCTCTCTCTCTCTCTCTCTCTATATATATATAATATATATATATATATATATATATATATATATATATATATATATATATATATATTCATTCATTAATATCTACATCTATGTCTTTATGGTTATGTCGACCCTCTATGGCTGCCTTTTCATTCCCTAATGTGAATACGCATATCTGTTCTTCTTGCTGAAAAATGGAAAACTTGCTCTAGCACCACCTTTAGGAAGGTAGCTCCCTATAGATCAATGCCTGAGTTTCTAAAAAGAGACATTGATGAGGAATAAAGCCAAACCAGAAAATAACTTCCAAAAAGAAGAGAGAATCATCCACAGACAGTTAATTTTTGCCCCTCATCAATGTTAAGCAGGGTACTGGTGTGATTTAATAGATAAGTCACTGATGAAGGGCAATACACCTGAAACAACTGTATGCAGAAGGGTCTCTATTAGAGATGAGCGAGTAGTACTTGATCGAGTAGGTATTCGATCGAATACTACGGTATTCAAAATACTCGTACTCGGTCGAGTACCACTCGCTATTCGAATGTAAAAGTTCGATGCAGAACCAGCATTGATTGGCCGAATGCTATACAGTCGGCCCATCAACGCTGGTTCTTCTCCTACCTTTAGAAGTCTTCTCCGTGCAGCTTCCCCGCGGCGTCTTCCGGCTCTGAATTCACTCTGCCAGGCATCGGGCCTGGGCAGAGCCGACTGCACATGTCTGCTTGTAGTGCGGGCATGCGCAGTCGGCTCTGCCCAGGCCCGATGCCTGGCAGAGTGAATGAAGAGCCGGAAGATGCCGCGGGACGCTGCACGGAGAAGACTGCTCAGCGGATCCAGCCCGACCCTCACTCGTGGACTTGGTAAGTATAATTTGATCGAACGTTGCCTACCCCTAAAACAAGCATTTTCCCCCCATAGACTATAATAGGGTTCGATATTCGATTCGAGTAGTCGAATATTGAGGGGCTACTCGAAACGAATATTGAACCTCAAACATTTCACTGTTTGCTTATCTCTAGTCTCTATTCCTTTTGAAATAGATGTTCTGCTTTGGTTTCAATCCCAGTAAGTGTCTCTAGGCACCAGGCATTGATCTATGGGAGTCTACCTTCCAAAAGGTGGCACTAGAGCAAGGTTGCCTTTTTCATCAAGAAGTACTTTCTTATTCGTTTCCCAGAATTCTTGGAAGAGCATGCATGGTCTGTAAGAATCTATACACATTAAGGAGACATAGAATTTTCTAATGGAATTATTATCACTCAATGGTCAGGGACTATCATTAATAAATATATTTCTATGGAAAACAGTATCTATCTACGTACCTAACTAATATATATATATATATATATATATATATATATATATATATATATATATATATATGCTATGACAGTATATCCTGTAATGTCAGCTATTAACCAGCAGCAAGGTAAACATTCTTAACAAAATAATTGTTGAATAGAACTCTAACAACTTGATGGAAAAAGACGACTTAAGAATACGCATTTACTAGAATGTTCTTCTTATTTAATTAAGGGGGAAATTCTCTTTAAGGGACCTTGATTTAATTAACTTCATGTCACAATGTTGCAAATGAAAGCATTGTAGGGGGCAAAGCTAATGTCATTGGTGGTCACCAAGTGTTACATTGCCATAGAGTAGATGTATAATTAAGAACACTCCATTTCTTCTTCATTATCTCTCTGCATAGCTCGCTCTCTCGCTGTCTTCCTCTCTCTCTCTGTCTTTCTCTTTCATACACTTAATTCTACCGATTAGACAAAGTAAAAACAGTCAGCATTTTAATGGGAGACAGCGGTTCATTTATAGAAATGTGATCTGTGTCAATAAATGCGAACAGTCATAACAGATGAATTGAGTATTCAGTAAGAGGAGGAGACATCGGGTGAAATGAGAAACTCCTAAAGGACTTGCGAATGCAGTCGAGTGCAATTTAAAGATTTCTACAATCTATTGTCAGGCCGGGTTTCTTGTAGATCAGGTGCTGCAATGTCTCTCTAATCTTCTTCATTACATGACAGATACAAAATGCAAAGCACAATGACACAGATGACGCTTTGCTTAGGTACGCGACAAACTTTAAGAAATGAAGAGCAGACGTTTATTGAAGGGAAACAATTTGGTGAAGCAATTTACTTTACAATGACACCTTTCTTGGAGATAATTGGAGATCTTCACTAAAGTGTCCTTTACAGCAATTGCTAGAAACGTGTTTGTTTATAAAAGTCCAACAAAATTGTTTTCCCTTGAAGTCATTTTTGTCAATTATGGAAATGTGATGCGGCTTAGGGCCACACCGAACACAAGCCCAAAATTACTGTTTTACAAAAGTTGCCTTCAACCTCCCATCTTAGCTTTGTTTTCGACACCATATGAGGTCTGACTCATAGACATCAATCAAAGCCTCCTGGGCCCGAAGTAAAACCTGTAACAGGGTCCCCACCTACCATGATATTGATGTCTTCTTACAGTATGTAGAGGAGAAGCCCATAGTCCTGGGGTTCATGTACAACTACTACCTCCGCAACTTTACAGCTACACCAGTGGCATAACTAGGAACGGCGGGGCCCCGTGGCGAACTTTTGACATGCCCCCCCCCCCCCAACCGACACTGACACGGAAGACCTCAACCGACCCCCTCCTACGCATTCCTGCACGTTCTATTATCCCCCATAGTGGCCCCTGCACACAGTATTATGCCCCAATAGTGTCCCCTGCACACAGTATTGTACCCCAATAGTGGCCCCTGCACACAGTATTATCCCCCATAGTGGCTCCTGCACACAGTATTATGCCCCAATAGTGTCTCCTGCACACAGTATTATACCCCATAGTGGCCCCTGCACACAGTATTATCCCCCATAGTGGCTCCTGCACACAGTATTATCCCCCATAGTGGCCCCTGCACACAGTATTATGCCCCAATAGTGTCCCCTGCACACAGTATTGTACCCCAATAGTGGCCCCTGCACACAGTATTATCCCCCATAGTGGCTCCTGCACACAGTATTATGCCCCAATAGTGTCTCCTGCACACAGTATTATACCCCATAGTGGCCCCTGCACACAGTATTATCCCCCATAGTGGCCCCTGCACACAGTATTATCCCCCATAGTGGCCCCTGCACACAGTATTATCCCCCATAGTGGCCCCTGCACACAGTATTAGCCCCCATAGTGGCCCCTGCACACAGTATTATGCCCCAATAGTGGCCCCTGCACACAGTATTATACCCCATAGTGGCCTCTGCACACAGTATTATGTCCCATAGTGGCCCCTGTACACAGTATTATGTCCCTTAGTGGCCCCTGCACACAGTATTATGTCCCTTAGTGTCTCCTGCACACAGTATTATCCCTCATAGTGTCCCCTGCACACAGTATTATGTCCCTTAGTGTCCCCTGCACACAGTATTATCCCTCATAGTGTCCCCTGCACACAGTATTATGTCCCTTAGTGGACACCCATAAACAATTATTATACTCTGGGGTCTTTTCAGACCCCAGAGTATAATAATCAGAGACCCGGGGAAATAAAAACATAAAAAAACACTGTTACTTACCTGTCCCCCGAGCCGGGGGTCTTCTCTGCTGCCGTCCTTCTGCTATGACGTCGGACGTCACATGACCCGGGACGCAGGTCGGGTTCATGTGACGTCAGAGACGTCAGAAAGGATGTCAGTAAGGAGGCCTGGCAGGATCATGGAGAGGTAACATGTTTTTTATGTTTCTCACCTCTCCCGGGCCGCCAATCATTATACTTGGGGGTCCGAAAAGACCCCCGAGTACAATGATAGCAGTGGTAGCGGCTGTCACCGGGCCCCTAATGTCCCGTAGTTACGCCACTGAGCTACACCCTAGTCTAACTTATAAAAAGAAGTCTATCATTTCCAGAACAGCAATCGGCTGGAAAATGATTGAAAATCGGATTTTAAAAATGATCCTGAAATCTCAAGATCGGCTCAACCCTATTCATGTATATATCATAAATAGGGTTGAGCGTTCAGGATTGGGAAAGATCAGATCCCAATCAACGATCAAGCAAATTTCTTGATTGTGATCGGCTGGAAAATTATTGAAAATCAGATTTTAAAAACAATCCTGAAATCTCAAGATCGGCTTAACTCTAGTGTTAATGTAGCACTTCTTTGACCTACAGACCTCTTTACCAAAATGGCTTGGGCGCACCTGAATTATCAGAGAATTTTCTGGTATGAGGGCATGAGATGTCATAAATAAGTCAGGTTGAGGCATCTCTGCCCTGGTCTGCCCCATTCTTTGCCCTCTGCCCCGTTCTAGCCCCATTCACAAAACTGGCACGTGAGGTGCACACTATCTATGGTGCAAGAAAGGGCACATTAACACACATGTACACCGGAACACTGCTACAGATGTATTGATAAATTTCCCCCAATGTGTATTATATAAGCTAAAACTAAGTAAATTCACCATGGACCCTACAGACCCCTGATGGCTAACCTATTAGGGTATTAGGGTTTTAAGACATTAGGCTGTGAAGCCAGAACTAAATTTACTGCAGACTTGCAGATGGGAACACTAAAACTGTGTCCAACAGTGGCCCTGCCAGGAGCAGACGGCTGGACCAAGGTCCATTCCAGTGACTGCAGGGGGATAGGAGAGTCATCTCAAGCGTGTGTGCTCCTTACACCCCGGCCATTAAAGCAGCTACCAAAATCTCACACTTCTGCCAGTGTATCCACCATAGGTACCGCTCAGCAATAAGTATATAAGAAGATGATCTGCCACGCTACGTAACTACAAAAATTTCTTCTTTATTTATTCCATATTAAAAAACAGTTACATGAAAGACATCCAAAAAAAGATAGAAAAAACACCCATAGTGCTCAGCAATACTGTGGAAGAAGAACACCCCATCAGTTAACTCTACCAAGACCTCACTATTCTGCCACTGTACCCCAACAAAGTTACCACTCAGCAATACTGGGGGAAGAGAACACTCCATCAGTTAACTCTGCCAAGACCTCATTGTTTTGTCACTTTACCCCAACAAAGTTACTGCTTAGCAATATTGGGGGAAGGGAACACCCCATCAGAGACTTCACTGATCTTGAAGCGGTTCTAGAATTGGTGACTCAGTCATCCACTTCATCTACATCAGACAACCCCAGCCAAGAATTGGTGGGTTCGTCAGACACAACCCTTAGTTGGCATGGCTCGGGAGCAGGCCCTGTACCCTCACATGTCCTCAATCTGCCTCTGTCCTTTTCTGTTCCCTCAGCCAGAGAAGTTCTGTTTGTTGTGGGCTCAGCTCCACTGTACTGTGAGGATGAGATATTACTGGATAGTCAGTACTTACTGCCCAGACAAGATCTGGAGGAGACATCCACCACTTCCTCCGGTAGGCAGGCAAGTAATGATGAGGAGAGTGGCATGGGAGTTTTTGTTGTGAGTGATCAGGTTCCACATTATGTCACCTTGCTACTCTATGGCCTCCTCAGGCTGATGCCACCTCAACACTATGTCACTTCTTATGCTCTTCTCACCCTCCCAACTCCATGACTGGGCCACTATTTTGCCTTTTTGGCCTGGTTGACATCATCATTTATTTGACCCTTCTTCTGATCTGTGAGAAGGAAGGAAAAATTAGACACATGACAGATCCTGTCTGTGTAGCAGCTGTAAGGCCTGTATGGTCCCATCTGATTTGGCTTATGATTTGGTAGCCAAAAGCAGGATTGGGTACAAAACACAGAAGACCTGCAAATATTCCATTCACGTGTCATCTCTGTTTTGGATCCACTTCTGTTTATGTTTGGCATAAGTAATACTGGTGGATTACTGACCAAATCTTGACCAAGTGAAGGCAGATGCTCAACAGGCAGGATCCATTTTTCGGGGGGTTGTTATTGTTCTGACGGGTCAGAGGAAGGGCAAAATATTCACTCTTTCACCACTCTGTCAGGGAGACTCTACTTGTATAAGCATTTACTAGAACAGGTTCTGTAGACATCTACGTGGAATCAGCAGACGACAGTGTACAAGGAGTGCGCTCTTTCACACTACTGTAGCGCCCCACAGAGGATGGAATCTCGAAGGCACGGAGCTGCAGTCAAAAGACCATCAATTCCTAACTAGTGTGTGAAACACTTAGAATATTGAGAAACTCACTGGATCGAGGCCTAGTGAATGCAAGTGTCCTGGAGGCTCAGTAACATACAGAGTTGGCGTGAGTGTCTGCATCCAGCATCCCAAAGAACTCACATTACCTGTTGTCCAGAAGGGAGCAAGGTGAATTCTCCTGTAAAATCTGTTATCTCCTGCTGACTACAGAAGTAAGCCATAAGTGTTTGGTTAACCCCTGTCTGGACTGTATTCCTTCATTGATCATCCTTCCTCTGTTACTCCTCATGGAAATCACCCTTTCCTCACCCATATCATCTGGCCCTGGGACCTGCCCTGGTTGGGGAGGGTATAACATCTGGCACTCCATCCCCACCTATTCCCAGAGGCCCTGTCTACAGTGCCCGGCTTCTCTCCAAGCCGAAACCCCAACTGGCATCACAACAAACTTTTATTTTTCTTTATTATTTTTCTTTAATCCATATTTTGCTTAAAACTACCCTGCCGCCCCTGGTGTCGGGCCTGTTCGCACCGTGAATCCACAGAGGCCAAGCTGGGGTGACTCACTACAGTAACATCTTGGACCTCTGCGTGGTTCTTTATACCTGGCACTAACATTCACCTATAACGCTAAGTTCAACTGGCCAAATAAGTGAAATGTGCAGCGGTTCTAAGAGCGAAGCCTGTCATGTGCGTGTCATACCGACTCACTATATTGTTTCACTACAACAGCAGACTCCCTATTCGTGCTACTGTAAGGCACAGAGTTCTACACCACTATACAGGCTCTCTGCAGCCAGGAAATAGCTGGTTTTTAAAGCTATTCACCATAAATTAATTTGTATTGAATCAAATCTTTTTGTAAAATTCTGTGAAGATGCCGAATTGAATTTTTGAAAACTTCGCTCATCTCTAGTGATAAGCTATATCTAGCTAATATCTATGGCTTCCATTGAACATATGCAGTCCTATGAAAAAGTTTGGGCCCCCCTATTAATCTTAATTAGGGTTGAGCGATCGTGTTCGGAAAAGATCGGATTCCTATCGGCGATCAAGAAAATTTCACGATCACCATCGGAATTCCGAACACGATCTTTTTATGTGGGATCGAGATCGGTGATTTTTCCCACAATGCATTGCTTAGCCTTCACACTGAGTATACGATGTATATTCAGTGTGAAGGCTCCGCTGCAGTTCCATAGGAATGAATGGAAGCAGCCGACACACAGCCTTAACCCCCTGCGCGCCGGCTGCCTCCATTCATTCGAATGGAAGGCTAAACTAAATCTCTAGCAGCTACTTACCTCTACTAACCCGCCTCCCAGGTTAGTGTTTAAAGCGCTATGTAGGCGGGGCTTGTGGCTTAGTGTGAGCGGGTACAGGGCAGGGAGACGTGACGTCTCCCCTCCCAGTACCCGCCCACACTCTCCTAACCTGGCAGGGAGGGGGCAGCGAAGAGAGAAGAGCAGCGTGGAGCAGCAGCGAGGCGAAGAATGAAGGCACGGGGCACAGGACCAGCCATCTCTGGAGGTAAGTGGACACCAGGGGGTAGGATTGCTTTTAAAATCCGATCTCCGATTAATAAAAAAATCCCATTGACTTGCATTGGGATTGGAATTGGGATAGAGATCGGGTTCGAATGAAATATGATCGGAAATCGGATTTTAAAATCGATCCTGAAAAGTCAAGATCGGCTCAACCCTAATCTTAATCATTTTTAGTTCTAAATATTTTGGTGTTTGCAGCAGCCATTTCAGTTTGATATATCTAATAACTGATGGACACAGCAATATTTCAGGATTGAAATGAGGTTTATTGTACTAACAGAAAATGTGCAATATGAATTAAACCAAAATTTGACCGGTGCAAAAGTATGGGCACCTCAACAGAAAAGTGACATTAATATTTAGTAGATCCTCCTTTTGCCTTTAGTCGCTTCCTGTAGCTTTTAATCAGTTCCTGGATCCTGGATGAATGTATTTTGGACCATTCCTCTTTACAAAACAATTCAAGTTCAGTTAAGTTTGATGGTCGCCGAGCATGGACAGCCCGCTTCAAATCATCCCACAGATGTTCAATGATATTCAGGTCTGGGGACTGGGATGGCCATTCCAGAACATTGTAATTGTTCCTCTGCATGAATGCCTGAGTCGATTTGGAGCCGTGTTTTGGATCATTGTCTTGCTGAAATATCCATCCCCGGCGTAACTTCAACTTCATCACTGATTCTTGAACATTATTCTCAAGAATCTGCTGATACTGAGTGGAATCCATGCGACCCTCAACTTTAACAAGATTCCCGGTGCCGGCATTGGCCACACAGCCCCAAAGCATGATGGAACCTCCACCAAATTTTACAGTGGGTAGCATGTGTTTTTCTTGGAATGCCTTTTTTTTTTTGGATGCCATGCATAACGCCTTCTTGTATGACCAAACAACTCAATCTTTGTTTCATCAGTCCACAGGACCTTCTTCCAAAATGAAGCTGGCTTGTCCAAATGTGCTTTTGCATACCTCAGGCGACTCTGTTTGTGGCGTGCTTGCAGAAACGGCTTCTTTCTCATCACTCTCCCATACAGCTTCTCCTTGTGCAAAGTGCGCTGTATAGTTGACCGATGCACAGTGACACCATCTGCCGCAAGATGATGCTGCAGCTCTTTGGAGGTGGTCTGTGGATTGTCCTTGACTGTTCTCACCATTCTTCTTCTCTGCCTTTCTGATATTTTTCTTGACCTGCCACTTCTGGGCTTAACAAGAACTGTCCCTGTGGTCTTCCATTTCCTTACTATGTTCCTCACAGTGGAAACTGACAGGGTAAATCTCTGAGACAACTTTTTGTATCCTTCCCCTGAACAACTATGTTGAACAATCTTTGTTTTCAGATCATTTGAGAGCGGGCTGTCCATGCTCGGCGACCATCAAACGTAACTGAACTTGAATTGTTTTGTAAAGAGGAATGGTCCAAAATACCTTCATCCAGGATCCAGGAACTGATTAAAAGCTACAGGAGGTGACTAGAGGCGAAAGGAGGATCTACTAAATATTACTGGCACTTTTCTGTTGAGGTGCCCATACTTTTGCACCAGTCAAATTTTGGTTTAATGTATATTGCACATTTTCTGTTAGTACAATAAACCTCATTTCAATCCTGAAATATTACTGTGTCCATCAGTTATTAGATATATCAAACTGAAATGGCTGCTGCAAACACCAAAATATTTAGAACTAAAAATGATTAAGATTAATAAGGGTGCCCAAACTTTTTCATAGGACTGTAGATTCATAATAAGATACACAGTAGGCAGTTGAATACTTTGCTTATATTAAACAGTATGTTAGGCCAATAACATAGGATATTGAATCCATTTATATATTCTATTCTTGTGCAGACAAATTGTCAAAATGAGCTAATAATAAGCTAACAATTACTTTGCTGTGACCTCTGGTTCACTCGTTCACCGCTCGCTCTCCTCTGGTTGCCGCTGTCGATGTGGTAAGCCTCCACTCATTGTACATTTTGGCAACCACCCAAAAGAAAATGAGACATCTCTCTTAGTGATAATGTCTTTGATGTTAGAAATCTGGCTGAGCACCAAGTCTAACTTGACTCTATCAGTGATGCAACGTGTCATGTAGCTCTGAGAGACATTATAATAGTCTGTCATTTGGCCAAGCGCTCGCACTGCCTATGTTGTACAACTATCAACTATTGGCATAATCTTGAGGGACTAGGCTCATTCAGTAGAGCAAATGCTAAATATGTTATCAGTAAAAGTCAATTTGTAAGGTTAAAAAGTTAAAAAAACAGACAAGAATTTTCAGAGAGCCTTCAGAGTTCCTTAGCTGACTGTGATACGGATGATGATGTAGATCCGCCAGTGGTGTAGCTAGAACACTATTTCCCCTAACCCCATCCCTATGCCATATTCTTGATAGCGTCAGTTATGGGTGCTGTAGTCATATACAGTGGCGTAACTTTTCACATGCCCCCCCCCCCAACCGACACCGACACCGAAGACCTCGACCGACCCCCTCCTCTCCACTCTATTATGTCCCTTATGTCCATTAGTGTCCCCTGCACACAGTATTATCCCCAATAGTGGCCCCTGCACACAGTATTATCCCCCATAGTGTCCCCTGCACACAGTATTATCCCCCATAGTGGCCCCTGCACACAGTATTATCCCCCATAGTGGCCCCTGCACACAGTATTATACCCCATAGTGTCCCCTGCACACAGTATTATCCCCCATAGTGTCCCCTGCACACAGTATTATCTCCCATAGTGTCCCCTGCACACAGTATTATCCTCCATAGTGTCCCCTGCACACAGTATTATACCCCATAGTGGCTCCTGCACAAAGTATTATCCTCTATAGTGTCCCCTGCACACAGTATTATCCTCCATAGTGTCCCCTGCACACAGTATTTTCCCCATAGTGTCCCCTGCACACAGTATTATGTCCCTTAGTGGCCCCTGCACACAGTATTATCCCCCATAGTGGCCCCTGCACACAGTATTATGCCCCATAGTGGCACCTGCACACAGTATTATCCCCCATAGTGGTCCCTGAGACCCCAGAGTATAATAATCGGAGACCCGGGGGAATACAAACATTAAAAAAAACCCAGTTGCTTACCTGTCCCCTGGCTCCTATGCTGTCAGCTGCCGCTCTTGTCCTTCTTTAATGACGTCGGACGTCACATGACCCGGGAAGCAGGCCGGGTTCATGTGACGTCAGAGACATCAGACAAGTATGAAGGAGGCCTGGCAGGATTGTGGAGAGGTAAGTAACAGTGTTTGTTATGTTCCCTTACCTCTCCTGGTCCGCCGATCATTATCATTTGCAAAGACCCCCGAGTATAATGATAGTATTTGTGGGGCCCGCGGTGTCACTTGCCGATTCCGGCCCAGCCAGGATCGACAAGTAAATAGGGCCCGTTACGGCCTATTAAAAAGAAAAAAATAAATGCTGCAGTAGAGGCTGTCACCAGGCCCCCTAATGGCCCGGGCCCTGTGGCAGCCGCCTCCGCTGTCTCTACGGTAGTTACGCCCCTGGTCATATAGACATGAACGGGACAGTACTCACAACTGCCATTATCAAGCAGTTAAGCAGTGCAGCATCCAATGCTAGAACCTGTTTCCTCTGGGAAACAGCTGATCTGTGGGGGTCCCAACAGCAGATTCCCCCAATTGATACATATCTTTATAATAGGTCATCAATTTTTAAAAAGTGATTACACCTATAAAATAGGATTAACATTCCTTGTTATTGAAGATCGAAACTTAGAATATGTCATCAACAAGAGACTGGCAGGAGTCAGTCACCTGGGACCTTTGCTGAACAGCTGTTTAAATAGTGAGTGCTGTGACTCCTTTACTTTTTTCATTGCAGGCCGTCTGTTTTATAACAACTGTGCAATGTAGTCTTGTGTCATTCACTTTTATGGGACAAGGCTGTGACAGTGGACCTTCCAGTTGCTGTTGCACCCCCTTCAACTGCAATCGGAATGGCACTGGGGTTCAGATATACTGAATCTCCCACTTAGAATTACAAAAGCGTCCTACCTTATTGTTCCTCTTGGCTGTACATGTACAAATGCACTGTCTACCAATAAGTATTTGGACACCCGTGCAAATAAAGATATCTGCGGTGTCACGCCTTTCACCGTTAAATATTGTGTAGGCATTAATCGCATGCAAGATGCCACGAAGTGCAGAGTTCTCTGATTTTGAGAAAGGGGTAATTGTCGGGTACCACAGAAATGGTCGATCCTTAAGGGACATAGAAAGAAAAACTCAATTACCCAAAATTGACAGTGGCCTATGTGACTGCAAAGTGAAGGTAAACGGTGATTGTCGGCAGACCCCGAAACTGGGAGATAGAGACCGACGAGTACTGGCCAGACAAACCGCACCCAACCGATGGCTCACATACACCAGGAGTGTCACCAGGCATCCGGGAGTATTGTGTCGCTCAATACCATCTGTAAGGAAACATCTGCTGGTTCTATCAACTATTGGATATGAATAAATGCGTTTTTTCTACTCTACCACAGGTGTCCCAGTACTTATTGGTAGACCGTGTATATGTGTGTCTTGAGATGACCAGTTTTTCATGATGAAAGATGATGAAAGAACATGATTTTGTGATATGCTGTCACAAGACGTCTATCCTATATGAGATAATATGGAGCCAACCTGTGTTGTAAATTGAAGCCTGTTAAGGGTTCTGCATTTTGGTATGACATTAATTTTATACAAAATAGGAACCATAGGAGCCCTAAACCACATTTGAGTTAAGATATTTTATCTGAATGATAATTCTTGGACTGCCTGTCTCACAAGTAAATGTGTTCTGGTTCTAATTTTCAACTATTATTACAAACTGATGGTCTCATTGACAGACTACGGTATATAGTTAGCAATGACCTTGTGTGTTGTGTGAAAAATAGGCAGCAACCACTCAGAGGTCATATATGTATTATGTGTATTATCCATTGAGTTTTCTTCTTGCTTATATATTTGACTACTTCTTAATCTAATAATGTAATCTAATAATCTAATCAACTTTGTTTGTGAAATTGTCTTTATTCTATGTTGATTTCTTACCATGCAAGAAACACTAAAACATCATGCCATAAATTGTCTTGTTATGAAATTAACCCTATTTTTACTATATGTGCATGTTTTATACTATATATCTGAACAGTGCAGCAGAGGGACCACCAGGTCACCATCTGGTGTTAGTGACAGCTGACCAGTCAGTAGAGGACTATGGTGGAGTTCACCAAAAAGTCAGACAGAAGCAATCTGAATACAGACAAGCGGTACATAGCATAATAAATCTTCGGTTAACAGGATATTAATGTAAGAAGGCCTGATCGGCCCCTCACCTTGTGAAGTTGTGAGGAGTCACAGCAACAACAGACTTACCGTAATATAAGAAAACCCAATTCGGGTGGCAGCGATCCTGTTCTATGTCACTGAGGGGATGTCAAATGATAGAGGCACATCTGGGTAAGAAGTCTGTGGGAAACAGGGCAACACGTGCACTTACACAGACACAGTTCACACTTCATATGGTCAAAAGCGGATTCACTATTCAAAAACAGGTACTACGCGTTTTGTGAAATCAGAGCTGGCAGCACAGATTCAATGGTCAGCAAAAGGCCAGCAGCAATATCTGACAAGGTCAGAAAATGAGCAGAAATTAAACACAGTAAATCAAGCAGTCAGTGTAGAGGTAAATCCTTGCAGGACACTATAGAACTAGAAACCTAATTGCTCAGACAGGGTGTGAAATGCGCAAAGTGCTGGTGGTAACCATGCTATACATCTTGGAATAGTAAGGAAGGCCAGATCTTTAGTAGGGTAAGTATGATTTTCTGATCTGTCTGCTGTAGTAAGTTGCAATGTTACACCATGGTTGAATTATGAAGAAAGCAAAAGGGCAGTACAACGTATCTATCCATCAAAGGTGGCAGTAATAGACATAACTGGTAAAACTTGCCAATTCTATTCTCTGCACTGCCAACCACTAAGTCTTTAGAAATCTCAAACCTGGCAAATCTATTCTACCATCTCTCAATACTTCTACAGGTGATCTACCAAGTACTCAGAGTCAAGCAGCAGCTGCAAAAGAACATAAAGCCTTGTTCACATCTGAATTCAGTATTCCATTCAGGGAGTCTGCATGGGGACCCTCCGAATGGAATACCGAACGCAACTGGAAGCGCTGTGCAGTAAAAGCACACAGACCCCATAGACTATAATGGGGTCCGTGTGCTTATCTGCACAAATCATGCAGGCAGGAAAGTAGATTGTGAACTATTTTCCTGTCCACATGATCCCTGCGGAGATCTGGCGGCCAGCACACAGACTCCATTGTAGCCTATGGGGTCCGTGTGCTTTCACTGGCACACTGCTTTCAGTCGTGTTCGATATTCCGTTCGGGGGGGTCCTCATGTGGACTCCCCCACACGGAATATCAGCGCAGATGTGAATGAAGGGTAAGAGATTAGAGTGTTAAAATTGAGAAATAAAAACAAATGTAATCCACGTGATCCAAATGTAATACTAAAGGGGTTGTCCAGGATTTGGAGTAACTTGTAAGACCACACCTCGTGTAAGTACATAGGTAAGCAGGATAGAGTTCTAAGGTGGGCGACTAAATTCATAAAAGGACTCGGAAGTTTATTTTGAAAAATCTTATTGACTTGTAAAAATATGTGTCGGTCATACATAGAATTGGCATGTGATCTATTCTTTTTAAGGACTGTGTGAAGAGGGCTGACTTTACATGTGAAGGAATGGTAATATAGACCCCAATGGAGGAAGCGCTGGAGTCCCGGGATCAAGGACAACATCTGCAAAGAGTTTGTATGTTCTACCCATGTTTGCGTGGGTTTCCTCCAGGTTCTCTGATTTCCTCCCACACTCCATAGACATACTGATGTCAGTGTTAACAATATATGTAAAGCGCTGCTGAATTTGTTGGCGCTATATAAGTAAGCACAATATATAAATCCAGTTACAGTTGACTTGTCAAGATATGGATCGTCCTGGCCCAAGACGAAGCAATGGCAAATAATGACAATATTCAAAAAAAGACCAATTTCTATATAATATATAAAAATGATTCCCCCAGCCATACAATCTATCTATTCAGCTCTATCAGAGTTTAGTAAATTCGGCTTGTACAAGCAGCAGTCAGGCGTGCCTGTGACAATGACATCCAGCTCTCATTTGTAATGTCATTTGTACATTTGCTGAAACTATTAACTGAAGTTCAAAGCATTTTTCTTCTTTTAAAATGACTTTTTAAAGTTTTGAATTGTATGTGAATGTGACATTTGGGCAATATAAATGGTTTGTAATTCTTTACTGAACTTTAGTAGAAGATTTTTTTCTAATGCATTTTATATTATTCAGAACCTGCGCTTTATGGGGGGACTAAGAGAGTACCTACTATAAGTAATGCCATTCTTCTCCAAATTAGGGTTGTTTTTAGGATTTGTAGCTCTGGTTGGGTTTATAGATCCCTTTTTTAAAAGAGGGTCTTATGGGATTACATAACCCTATGAAAATGCATAAACAGGGTTTCCCAAAAACATAATCCTATAGACACATTTTTGCAAATAAAAATAATTTAAAATTTTGCAGAGTTTTTAAGATTTTCTCTAACCTCCTTAGTGGTGACATCTTTTATTTTGATCGGTTGACAATGGACATGACCATGAGTGTGGGAACTTTCTATGGTCTGGGACTTAGCCGTGATGTCAAGTTGCAGTTTTTATAGGTAGCGTTTTGGGCCCCACGTTGGGGTAATGCAGCTTTTTGTTGCAGAGTTTGCTGCATTTTTTAGCCAAAGTCAAGAGTGACTTTAGAAGGAATGGAAAATACAAAGAAAGTTTTTATAGCTTTCCCTTCTATTAAATCCACCCCTGACTTTAGCTTAAAACACGCAGCAAAATCTGCAACAAAAAAATCAGCTTTTCAGCTTAGTTGTCAGAAAGTACCACATTCAGGTTTGACCCATAGTGGCGATCAATTCACCATTGTGGGTCCAGTCCCTGCCACAGAGCTGCTTTTGCTTCAGAAAGACATGGAAAACCATACAGACTCTTAGACACTTTATCCTGCATTCTCTATACCTTCTAAATTCAAAAGGACAACCTCTATAAAAGAACATTTTTTCTGCGGTGTGGATGACTGACAAAAGGCTTTACTGTATATAGCTAATAAAGATAGATATAAGATATATACAGCTTAATGCAGATACCCAGAGTCATCCTTCTGCCAAAGTGGTATACAGATGCCTCTACCTTGTACCCATCCACCACAGAATATAATATAAAATTATCACACTCACCCACAAATCCATCCCCCTATATCTCCTCTCTCATCACTGTCTACCACTACAACCATCCTCTTCATTCTGCTACTCACCTTAGATTTAGACCTCCATCTAACTCCAGTCTACAAGACTTCTCTTGAACTGCCCCAGTTCTCTGGAATGCTTTACCCCGGACAATCAGATTAATCCCCAACTACAACAGTTTCAAACATGCCCTAGCATCTACCCTGGGGCATTTCCCAAACAGCACTTAGTATCTGTTGTCAGGGTCTGGGGTTGCTAGGTGGGGTGGCATAGACACACCAGTCCAGTTTCTTTAGCCCAAAACAAAGGTAGAGTTTATTTTCACTCAAAAAGGTAGTGCAGCAACAAGAGGAAAAAATACAAAAATAAATACCTGCCCAGCTAGGCTCCAACTAAACATAGAATAGGTTACCTCACCTAGAATAACAGAAATCCAAAAGCCAGTTGAATCACTCAGGACACAGCTCCTAAAATATGACCTCTCTGTTGGTTCTCCAGCCAAGCTCTGCCCAAGTATTGCTGCTGGAGCAACTTCTTAAGCCTCCTTGATGAGGAGACTCTCTGCAGCTGAGTCGCTGCCGGAACATCCCCAAAGTGTGGACTGGAGGGGGGTGGAATGACAGGTCCCACTACCAACCTACTTGTCATTCCTAAAAATCCAGCCCAGTATTTAGCATTTACCAAAATGCTCAGCAGAAAGAAAGTTGTCTGCTAAGAACAAACATTCCTGGAGTTTTCTCATCTCACCCACCTCAGTAGTCTGGGTGAGATGTACACCCCCTCCATTACCTGACCAGCCATCGGCTGGTGACGGCTCATACAGCTTCAGTTATATGACCGTACTTATTACAAGATGGCTGGACCATTGTACCAAATAAGATTTCTTACCTCTTTCAGTCCCCTACTTCCTCATAAATTGTAAGCTCTCACGAGCAGGACCCTCACTCTAATCCTTTGTCACATTGTAATGTCAAATACCATTCATTTAGTTCATGTATCTTCTGATTTGTAAAGTGCTGCGGAATATGTTGGCGCTATATAAATACAATTAGTATTATATATTATTATTTGTGGAAAAGGAATGCTACTAGATGTCCCACACTGGTTGTAACACAATACATACTAAAGGTTAACAGTGCAAATAATCAAACTGTATTTGCTGAGATTACTGAGATCAGACAATGGGCTTAAATCCTACTTGATCTTCAATGACTAGCAATGTCTTGGTACAATATATTCAGAACATGATTAAACAATCTGCCCAGTCCGGTCTGTCAGCTCCAGCTTGTGAACACTGTGATAATACAAGTTAATTCCATATGTTCTACCTATCCACAGAAGTGTTAGCGTGGGAATGAATACATCAAGATAAATAATTCATTGAAATGATTACTTTTCAGCTTTGAATGAGGATTAGATTTATTCGGTGTGTTTTATTGTATTTTTGTAGGTGTATTAACCAGTTGTCTTCAATAGATACAGAAAAACTTCCTGATATCATTTTGATCTTCACTCCACATCAGAACAATGCTAAAAACTGAAAATTACAAAATACATAACTTGCATGACTATCTAGACGACATATTATAAATGAAAGATGGCCCCGTAGATGTTGATTCCGAGAGGTTTTAAAGGGATCCTATCATTGGATAACCTTTATTTTCTGACAACCACGTAGGAATAGCCTTAAGAAGGGCTTTTCTTCTCCTACCTTTAGATGTCTTCTCCGTGCCGCCGTTCGGTAGAAATCTTGGTTTTCTTCAGTATGCAAATGACTTCTTGTGGCCATGGCATGCAGTCGGCTCTCTGTGAGGCTCGATGGTAGAGCCATCTGCGCATGCCTAGTAGATTGAAACCCATGATGGAAGAAGACACAGGGAGAGGGCATTCCAAAAGAAGATAGAGGCGTCGCTGGAGATTTCTCTTGTAGCTTTGGTCACATCTCCAATGCTGCGAGAGAACTCATTTGCATACCGAAGAAAACCCGGATTTCTACCGAACGGCGGTGCGGAGAAGTCATCTAAAGGTAGGAGAAGAATAGCTTTTAAGGCTATTCCTACGTGGTAGTCAGAAAAAAAGGGTATCCAATGATAGGATCCCTTTGAGTCTCAACAACGACCATTTGGGACAGTCATTTTTGGGCAAAAAAAAAACTAAAAAAAAAAAAATCAAGTATTTTGATTTTTGACATCATTTTCCTACAAGAACCACCCCAGGTAATATTAGGCATTGCAATGTCCACTCAAATCAACTGATTGCCTGTGTAGTGCAGGATTGGTCAGGTTCTTTAGATGATCTTGGTAACCACTCTCCAGACATGAGGATTCTTAATACAATACAATTCCTTCATAGGGTTAATGAAAATTGTATTCGCAACCCATTTAACTGCATGTGTCTGGGTAACAAACCCTTAGAACATTGGTTCAAAGGACTAAGGCCCATGACTAAACATTATGACCTGCTCAATCTTTTTATAACTCTTGGAGGTTAATAAATTCCTAGCCACATATACTGTATATAGATGACATTGTCCTGCCCAATCGCACAATACACATAAATCGCCTTAGCATAATATCACATTATGAAATATTTTTTAGTTTTATGTGATCTAAAGTTCTCTCTTCCATAGGTCCGCTGAGCACAAAGAACAATGACAAGCCTTTGCCGAATCTGAGATTTTATTCACAGTTTTCAGTGTTGTTTCTTACACATTGTTGGCAAGCCTAGGTGTAATTTATCATGTTGTGCTCTTATAAACGAGCATACTAATTAATCAAGCAGGACAAGCAATTTGCATACTAGGAAAAACAGCCGGGGACATCGATACGGGTATGAAATATTCTTAGTTCAGGTGAAATGTCACAGAAGCTGCGAGGTGGTGAAACTTCAGTTTAGCGTTAATAGTAGCATAATACTTCTAGCAGTGGTTCTTAACCAGGGTTCGATCGAACCCTAGGCCCTATGCACGGTTCATTTTGTGTACCAGTAAAAAAACCATATAGCTATGTCTTAAATTTGGAAAAAAAAATCATATTTGATTCATCACTAAAGAAGGGTTCGGTGAATGTGCATATGAAACCGGTGGGCTCGGTACCTCAAACAAGGTTAAGAACCACTGACTTCTAGTATTCCTAGGACACAAAAGATGGTAAAAAGCAGAAAATATGCTATATCTCCTATCTATCTATCTCCTATCTATCTATCTATCTATCTATCTATCTATCTATCTATCTATCTCCTATCTATCTATCTATCTATCTATCTATCTATCTATTATCTATTAGAGATGAGCGAACAGTGTTCTATCGAACACATGTTCGATCGGATATTAGGCTGTTCGCCATGTTCGAATCGAATCGAACACCGCGTGGTAAAGTGCGCCATTACTCGATTCCCCTCCCACCTTCCCTGGCGCCTTTTTTGCTCCAATAACAGCGCAGGGTAGGTGGGACAGGAACTACGACACTGGTGACGTTGAAAAAAATAGTAAAAACCCATTGGCTGCCGAAAACATGTGACCTCTGATTTAAAAGAACAGCGACGCCCAGCTTCGCGTCATTCTGAGCTTGCAATTCACCGGGGACGGAGGTTTCCGTCCATTTAGCTAGGGCTTAGATTCTGGGTAGGCAGGGACAGGCTAGGATAGGAAGGAGAAGACAACCAA
Organism: Leptodactylus fuscus; assembly: GCF_031893055.1. Taxonomy (NCBI): domain Eukaryota; kingdom Metazoa; phylum Chordata; class Amphibia; order Anura; family Leptodactylidae; genus Leptodactylus; species Leptodactylus fuscus. The sequence goes on along the minus strand of NC_134265.1, from coordinate 325,327,752 downwards.
CAGCTCTTATAAGAGCTAAATTCCAGGGAGAAGCTTGTCAGTGTAACGTGGCACTGACGGGCTCAATCACCACAACCCAGCTTTCCACAGTGTTCAGGATCCTGAATGTAATACACTAAAAGTTCCCGTATACCCTATATACCCCCGATCCACGTTCCAACGGTGTGCCCCCCCACCTTCACCCCAGAAACTAACTTGAATACACTGTAATTCCCCTAACAATGGAATTGGGGCCACATACACCCTCAATTCTTGCTATTGCCATATAGTGCCAGTTTCTGACTGGGAATTCAAAGAATATATTGGGGTTACATACACCCTCAATTCTTGCTACTGGTATATAGTGCCAGGGTCGGACTTGGAATTCAAAGAATATATTGGGGCTACATACACCCTAAATTCTTGGTATTGGCATATAGTGCCAGGGTCTGACTGTAAATTCAAAAAAGATATTGGGGCTTTCATACCACCCTAAATTCTTGCTATTGGCATATAGTGCTAGTTTCTGACTGTTAATTCCCAAAATATATTGGAGCCTTCATACAACCCTCAATTGTTGCTATAGGCATATAGTGCCAGTTTTGGAGTGTGAATTCCCCTAATATATTGGGGACTGCATCCCCCCTTAAGTTGTTGATATTCGCATAAACACCCAGGTTCTGAGTGTTACTCCCACCCAATAAATTGGGGCCTGCATACACCCTCAATTTATTGGTATTGGCATATACACCCAGATTCTGAGTGTGTTTAAGCAAGGAAAGCATATTAAAATGCGCAAGGCTCCCGGAAAGGGACATGGACAAGGCCGTGGGCGAGGTCGGGGGAATGGTTCTGGGGAGCAAGTTAGCGTTGAAGCCACAGGGCGTCCCGTGCCTACTCCTGTG